>NW_020171981.1:4175628-4179048 GCF_003031525.2 Neophocaena asiaeorientalis asiaeorientalis
TGTAGAATTCAGGTTGCTTTTTTATCGTTATTTATTGTTGCATAAGGACTGTAGTTACTAACCTTGGACTGCCAGGATGCAACATAAAAATGAAAATCAGCTCTCGCTTTAAGGCTGAGGGCCTGGAACGATTCTCACCGACACGCCCCCCCCCCATCACTATCAACAAATATATGCTCCTAATTAAGCAATGCGGGCGCATCGCTTACAATTAGAATTATGCAACTCTTCAGCAAGCAGCCATCGCTCCTCTTTCAACGAATTAGCTCCATATTTCAGCCGCCCTGTCTCCTCGCTCTTATCGGCTCCAGCGACGCGGCAGTGACATTTCATCTTTGACAGACTCTCTCTATCCTCGCTCCAATGTGATAAAAGTTTTATGGAACCACGACTAAGAAATGAAGTTTTCCCAAGGATCGTGGAAACAGCAGCACATTAGCCTGGGGACCATTTTATTTACGCTTGGATCCAACAGCTTCTCCTACCCTCCTCCTCTCCCCTTGCCCTGGCAGTGGAAATCAAACACGCCTCCTCTCCCTCCGCCCTGAGTTTTATTTAGTGATTTAATTTCACTTTAGTTTTAAGGTTTGACCTGAGAAGTCTAGGCCTCAGATTTTATTTTTAAGATTAATCATTTTCCTTTGTTTTCATTTTAGACCCAATGGTGGTTGGGCTTCGGGTCACGTGACGACTTCTTTGTCGCTCCGGAAGAGAACTGTGAAGTTTAGGTTGCGTGTAAGAAGCAGTAATGGGCCAGGTTTTTGTTGTTGTCCATAGGGTGGGGTGGGGTGGAGGGGGTGGGGGGGCGGTGAGGAAGTTGTGGCCAAAGAAGCAAAAAGACAAAAGACCAATCAATGAGAAAAACTGAGAGGCAAAGAAGCCAAACAGAAAGATGGAGAGGGAGCGCCCAAGTCTCCTGTCCCCCCCAAACTTGTTACTTAAATCTTAGCTAAAGAACTTGGCAGAATGTTCCAAGCTTGTGTGAGAAAAACCAAATAAACCGGAGACACAGATGGGGGAGGTAGGCGCCTGAGCAGGGGAATAAAAAGGCCAGGATAGGGTCTTCACCATTCTTCCCTTGGGGGAAATCGGGCAGTCAGCCGCCTGCTGCTCTGCTATCTAAATTGGACCACCAGGACAAGATAAAATTGATAACAGAAAGTTTATTCAAGAATTGTTTGACAGACAACCCTTTTAAGTAAGGAAAAAAGTAACTACAGAAGAACAAAGAAAGTTCCAAGAGGGAATTAACTCTAATTCTACAAATTCAGGACTATACAGTGACAATTAGGAGCTGAGTTCATGCCTTTTAGAACTAATTACAATTGCTCATAAGTACGAGTTTAACATAAATCTACAGCTCTTTTCTAGAGTACAATATAACTAAAATAGCTGGTTTTACATGACAGGGAACACAACATCCTTTATAACAAGTAAATACTAAAAAAAGTACAATTTTTCCTTTTTCTTCATATAAATACATAATGTAGGGGGATAAATAATACAAAAAAGGAAAATATTTTAACAGGCTATAACCAATAAATATATATGAAAATGTTCACTAGAACACACACTTTTTGAGCAATGCTAGACTCCTGCAGGCCCAGGCATCTCTCACAGTTGTTTTTATATCCATTAAAATGTAAACTCTAAGTGCAACAAAAGTGTCCTGTCCCAGTTGAGCAAGGCACACAGGCCCAGCTGCAGACCCCGCCTGGGACAGACAGTTTGTTAAAATATACCCTGTTTTCACGTTAAGTCAAGAGAGCAACGGAAGAAAAGAAAAGCGTAGAACCTCGTGTCACCGACTGCTTTCTGTGGAGAGAGGGGGATGGACCTGGAGCTGAGATGCGAAGCAGCAGAATGGGCAAACCTTCAGTCCTGACAACTTGCCTGCCCTCACCTCCCAGCTTTGCCATAAAAGAAAAAATATATATATATATTTATAATATAGACAGCTCTGACTTTCAGGATCTCTCACCATCCCTGAGCCCTCTGAAGACTGTAATTGATGGGGGCGGGGTATAGATATTAATGTCCTAGAGCAGGAAAAGTGTGGGACTAGAAGTGGAGGGAGTGCCCAATCAACCTCAGATGGAGTGACAGAAATTTGAGGATTCAGGGAAGTGGGAGGGGTACGTGCTTTGTGCCCTTGGTTTTGAAATGTGTTTTAATTTTTTTTTTTAAAAAAGGAGAATTGCCAGGAAAAAAAAAAATCAAGATTTGGGGGAATTACCCACATAGATGTAAGGTAAGTTGGTTGGTTGGCTGGTGATGGCCTAGCCATCTTGTCTGTTTTTTAAAATGTGCTTCTCTGCGTTGTTTCCCTATCTCCTCTTTCTCTACCCCACTCTCGAGGGTGAAATTCCAACTGGGTATTGCTGGAGGCCTAGGATTGATAGGGTCATCTCCAGTCTGCTGTAGATTCCTTTCCAATGGGTGGGCAGACGGACTTAACAAGAGCTGCAGGACTTAAAAAGCAACTTCTCAGGCCAGGAGAAGGGGAAGGAACTCCAGGCCCTTTCTTCCCGGGAAGCCTGGCTGCCACCTCCCTGCCTCCTCTTTCAGACCTCCAGGCTGTCCCGCGGAACTCCACAGCCCCCGCCCTTCCTGGGTCTCCCCCACCCCAGGACCTGCCCCTCAGCCCTCCCTCTTCCATCACAGGTGTGTTAACTTGGGCGCTTCTTGGATTCTACCCTGAGGAGGAGGCGCATGGTGAGAGGAGAGGTCTGTGTAGGTGGGGTGGGGGTCGCAGGGTCCGTGATGCTGGCTGGGGGCCATAGGAGGCGCCCCGTTGTAGTCCAGGTTCCCGGAGGGGTGGTGGGAAAGGTGGTTGAGGCCGTAGAGGGAGGGGCCGGCAGAGGGCGGCAGCGGATCCGCGTAGCCACCCCCGCCCACGTACACCGGGCTGCCCTGCATGGTGGGCGTCCCGTAGGCGCCCCCGTTGGCTTGGAGGACATGAGGCTCATAATCGGGCGCCGGGGTCGGGGGGTACTTCTGAGGGGCGCCGCAGCCTTTGAGGGGGGGCTGGTAGTTGGAGGGCAGCGCATAGGCATTCTGGTGGGCTTTGCCGAAGGCGGGCGGGGACGGGCTCTCGTAGCTGGGGGTCATGGAATGCAAGGCGTTCATGAAGCCGGCCGTGGACTGCATGGGCTGCGGGGGGCTGCCAGCGGGGGAGGGGCCCCCCGAAGACGAGGCCAGGCCCTTGGCCTTCTGGTCCTTCTTGTACTTCATGCGCCTGTTCTGGAACCAGATCTTGATTTGCCGCTCGCTGAGGTTCAGCAGGTTGGCCATCTCCACGCGGCGCGGCCGGCACAGGTAGCGGTTGAAGTGGAACTCCTTCTCCAGCTCCACCAGCTGCGCGCTAGTGTACGCCGTCCGCGCCCGTTTGGACGCCGCCGAACCCGGGGGGCTCTTGTC
>NW_020171981.1:4179208-4191360 GCF_003031525.2 Neophocaena asiaeorientalis asiaeorientalis
GACCTGTTCGCCTCTCGCTGCCCCAGCTTATGAAAATTTGATCATGTCACGCAGACAGAGCCGCATGGCCATTTATTTAGGCCTGGATTTTCTCGCGCATGCTTCCTCCCCCTTATTCCCAGTTCCAGGTGTGGAAGACACTCCTCCCACCCCCACCCCCACGCCGCCCGGTCCTGTGGACCCGGCAGGTGCCTGAGGGGAATCCCGGGGTGGGGGGGAGTCTGGACATTCTGGGCAGGGCGCGGAAATGTGGGGCTAAGAGGCTGTAGTGCCTGGAGGCCGGGACCCCTGGCCGCCCGAGCGAGTGATTAATGCCCACAGTAATCATCCTTAATAATAATCAATCGTTGATGACTGCGTCTACTGGCAGCGTCTGACTCTGCGGCCTTGCGAACGGCTGAGGCCGAGCACCTGGACTTCTGGACCTCTCAGAAGCTCAGGTGGAGGGGGCTGGAGGGAGAGGGTGTTGACGGGGTCAGGGGTCATCAGGTGGGGGGGGCACGGGGAAATGCGCCGCTAACGCCGCCGCCTGGGCGCCTAGGGGCTGGGTGCTAGAATAACAGTGACATTCCTGGCCTGGACAAACGCTGACGACGAAGAAGCCAGAGAGCCGGTACCTGTGCCAGGGGAGATGTTTTTCAGCTTGGACGTTTGCCTCGACTCTTTCATCCAGGGGAATATCTGTTTGGTGAGGGTGGAGTTGGAGCCGGGACCGCACTTGGGGGGGCCGCTTTTGCTGGGGCCGCCCCCGTTACTGCTGTTGCTAGTGGTACTGGTAGGTGCAGCGCTGGGCGGGGGTGAGCCGGGCGGGGCGGGCAGGGGCTCGGGGGCCAGGCCGGGCCTCATGCAGCTGCCGTTGAGCTCCTTGCTCTTGGCGTGCGGGGCGGCGTTGCCCAGGGACTGCAGCGAGCACGCTGAGCGCTGGTAGTCACCCTCCAGGTGCGTGGCGGCCTGGAAGGGGGGTTGAGGGGGACCGTCGTAGCCGAAGCCATTGCTGCCAGGGTACGAGGAGTAGCCTCCGAAGAGTGCGGCCGCAGCGTTGTCGTAGTAGGTGGCTTTCTGCATCGCTGGGCGAGGCCCGGGCGGTGGGTGGCAACTTGCAAGGGCCTGATACCCTCACGACCGGACATTGGCACCCCTGGGGTCACGTGGCTCGTCGGACCCCCCTCCCCTTTCTGCCCCCCTCCTCCCGGGGTCTGTTCGTAGCGGTTGACCTGCGGGGTGAGAGAAGAGACACAGGGGGAGAAGAGGACTGGGGCTCGAATCCATCTTAGGAACTGAAAAGGGAACTGACATCAATAGGGTTTTTCTACTCCCCCACCCAACATCTTCACAGCAGATGCTGAGGCCACTTCCTTGACCTGAAATGGATTTTTCTTATTGCAACGATTTAATTTTAAAAGAAAAAGCCTACCAGTTTTCATTTCCACTCAAAAAATAAGGACTCTACTCCTTTGGGGACTGCCTAGATATAGAATCTTACTATTGCAAGGGACATTGCTTCTCTCCTGCCTGAACACTAGCCCCTGACCTCTCCTCTTCCCTCCTTCTACACCGCCCCCCCAATCTGGGATAGGTGTGGGGGGTTGCAGACTCCAAAATAAAAGCATCATCAACACCGTCCTCTGAGCTGAGAGGCCTCCTGCCTTTGCCTCCATCTAGGTTCCTTTCATCCAGGGTCTAGCCTGGAGAAAAAACTGAGTATCTCTGAAAGAGGCGGGAGGGAGAAGCAAGTTGAGCAGGGAACCTTCTGGTGTGAGGGATACTCTCCTTCCCCTCCCACCTCACGAAGACTGCAGCCTGACCTAGAAACTTCCTGAAGATTTTTAACCTGCAGAGCCAGTGGCACTGAGCCTCCTCCATGGCCTTGCTGCAGGTACCAACACCTCCAGCCAAGTCTGGGACCCCACAGCCAGCAGCCCCCATGGGGCCCCCAAATGGAACGGGATTGTTTTCCTGGCGGGGCTGGTTGGTGCTGTGACCATTTGGCCCAGGTCTCCCCCCACCCTCTGTTTTTTTTTTTCATCAGGCTTAATTTTTTCCCCACCCTTTCCTTGACAGTCTGTTTCCTTTGATTTTTCTAACGAAGAAAAGAAGAAAGAAATTGGATAACTGCTGGACTTCTACTGAGAGATGGGAAAGTGCTTTCTGAAACAGAAAATTTTTCCCTAGGAAAAAAGAAAGTAAACAAAGCAACTTGAACAATATTATCCTCTGGGTTGGAAACTGGGTGCCCCTGTTTACTGAAGTTCTCTGAGGCCAAAAAAAAAAATGATTATTTTAATGCAGGCTTTTAAAAGTGTGCTGGAAAAATAAAGGTTCAAGCTGTCACAGGATTTTGTGTATTTCTTCTGAAACTTCTGACTGCATCCCCCCATCTATCTTACCAACCCCTCACCATCACTTTTCATAAAATCTTCAGACTGACCCTGTCTTCTGACATATGAGTTTGGACTACTTAAATCTCATTCAGCCCAGCTGGTCAACTCCAAAGAAAACTAAAAATAGGAAAATAAAACAAAAAGGAGTGCAGGTGAAGGAAATCCCTCCCACACATAAACCCCCTTCTTAATGACACAGATTTATACTCAAAAGGGAGCCGGGTAGCCCTGAGTTCTGATTGGGTTCTGGGAAGAATTTGTTTCTGGGAAACACGCATGGGTCTGCAAAGCAGCAGGTCCTTCCAGGGAGAAGAACTGGAGTTCAATTGACCAGGCTGACCCAATCCCTTTATTATTATTACCATTAGCCTCTGATGATTTAACCAAAATTAGCTTCGGAGCAGCCCTGGCTGAAGGGGGAATTAATTAACAGGCATCAGTTGAGTTTGTTATTAATAGATAGGAGAATGAAATAAAACTGTTGGAGGGGGTTGGCTGGCTGGGCCCTGGCTTTATTTAGTCTAAATGGTTGTTACAGCAGTAATGATGATGATGATGATGATGATGATAAAACAATAATTTGACTAGACGCCTGGGGCTGAAATTCCTGTCGCTCCCCCTGCAATAAACTCGCAAACCATCGCAGGACCGAGGCCAGGAGAGTGTGGGAAGCAAGAAGCCAGAGCCGTGATAGGAAAGAATGGAGACTCCGCTGGCGGCGAGAAAGGGCCGGGAAGGTTTGCGGACCGCGTTAGCCCCTGGCTGCCGCCGCCGGACTGTCTCGGCTGCTGCTGCCGCGGTGGCTGGCGATGAGCTATGTTGTCCCAAGGAGGCGAAGAGAAAGCGTTCAGGACACGGAAACGGTTAGCAGCGGCAGGTTCCAAGCACACCCGGCCGAGGGCCGAGCCCTAGGGCGGCAGCAAGTTTGGGCGCTGGAGGTAACCGAATTAAAAGGCATCTTAGCAACTCCGCACCGGGACTTTGCCAGGCCAGACGCGGCTGGAGGGCGCAGAGGCCTGGCTGATGGGACAGTGAGAAGAGGGAAAGGTGCCGAGGGGATCCGAGATCTGGGGATCCAGGAAAAGGGGGGGTGGGGAGCAGCTCTACCAAGCCAAACATGTCTATTTCCCTTGCCTCCATGTTGGAAAAATCCAGGCTCCATATGGCTTCTCGGTAGAAAGGGAGGGAGGGAAGGAGACGTGGCTCCCGGCTTCCCCCCAGGGTCTCGCTGAAGAAGGGCGGTGAGCCACCCCGAGAAACCCACCTTTCCAGGCACACCCCCGAAATCCTGGGAGAGTAACAATAGCTGGGAAGCCCTGGGAGAGGGGATAGGCCACCTTCCAGGACTTAAAAAAAAAAATAGAAGGGAGAAAAAAAAAAGAAGGAAGAAAAATAAAACAAAAAAAAAGGAAAAGAGAAAAAGATTAGGCTCTTCTTAGCAGCGGGGCAAAAATTCAGCCCTGATCTGACTGCTTAAAGAAAAGAGAAGAGAAAAGGAGAGAAGCAGGAAGAGAGAGGGAGAGGGAGAGAGGGAGGGAGGGAGGGAGAGAGAGAGAGAGAGGGAGAGGGAGATGTGAACTCTTCTTGAACCGAGATTGGAGTCATATGGGCCATAAATCATTGAGACATACTCTCCGCCATTCACAAACTGATAGCCTATTTCAGTCCAGCTTACCTTAGCCACCGATGAGGGGAGAACAGGCAGACATAATATATATTCACATCGAGCCCCAGCGCGAGCGGCAGGCGAGAAATCTCCCCTCCTTGAAGGCAAAGGAAAAAAAGACCACTGTTTAAAGCGGCGTCGCCCCCCTCCCCAATAGCCACCCCGGCTGGGGAGCCTGAGGGGCAGACCGGCCGGAGGAGCCGCGCGGCGTCCGCTTCAATTCACTCGGCTTAGGAGCGGGGGTGCGCAGGAGGGAGGGGGTGGGGGAGCGGGGAAAAAAATAGAAGAAGACCAAAAGGTGCTCGGGCGGCTCAGCTCGCTGAGAATCCAGCTCCGGGCTCCAGCACGGCCAAGCCGCCACAGTGTGGTTGCCCTATAAGACTGGTACGCCCTACTCTCCGTAACAATGGCCTCTGCTTTTGCACAGGGAAAAAAACCACACAGACACACACACTCACACACACACACAAGCTCACACACACCCCCACCTCTCCCCCTTTAGCAAGCTTAGATGCCTGATAAGGAAGGAAGGTGATGGTGGTGATGGGAGAGGGGGAACATTTTGAACCCCCCCCTCAATTAAAAAAAAAAAGAGTGCGAAAGGAAAGGAGGTAGAGGTTTTGAGTTTTGTTTTTGTTTTTTAAGGACAGGTAAATTTTTAAATTCAGATTTTGGCGGGGGAGGAAGAGGAGCGCAAAGATAAGGCAAAGCCCGTGGAGTTCACAGCTCCCCCCAGCACCACTAGTAAACCTTTCCTCTAATTGGAGAAGTAGCTTGGGAGGCCCTGGGGGGGCGTTTCCTGGGTGCCCCTCATTCGCAGTGGGAACACTGGGACTTTTTTTTTTTTAAGTAGTTTCACTCTTGCGGGACTGGTGGCTGCGTCTCTGGCCCTCTGGCTCTGTCTCCCTCTTTCCAAGTCTCCCATAGTCTCCCAGTCTCTGTTTCTTCTCTCCCCCACACCCTCTCTATTCCTCCTCTCTCCCGGCAAATCTCCTGGCCCAGTTTCCAACCTGTAGGGGGGGGTGGGGAGCCAGACCTCTCTTTTCTTTTTAACAGACCCCCCCCAATTTGAGAGCAGACAACAAGCAGTGAGTGATTATTTTAAAAATCCAGACCGTCTTGTAGGGGGAGGGGTGTTGAGGAGAGGGTGACAAAAGGAGGACCTTGTGTTTAGCTTGAGTTCCAGACACGACTGCCAATAGAGAGGCTGTAAGAACTGCATGAAGAAGTTTCTGTTGAGATTCTCACCTCTGGATAGGCAGAAGGGGCTAAGAGGTGATAAGGGCATTTGTACTTCTAAGAAGATGAGAAGAACCAGCAAAATGGCTTAATTTTAAATGCACTGGCAGAAGAGATGGAGGATAGTTATTTATATTATTATTATTCAGAACAAACCTGTTAATTTCTCTTAGCTCTACAAGATTTAGGACTCTTGGAACAGGTGAGGAAGACTACAAAAGCTCAACTTATCTTCGAGTGTGTTCTACAAGGGCAGAAAAAGGCGAGGAGGCCTGTAGGAGGAAGACAGGAGGCAAGAATGTAGGTGTCTGCAGATTTGGGGTGGGGGTGGGGAAGAGCCGTTCCTGGAGGAGGAAAAAGACAAAAAGAGCACCAGGACTTTTCCAAAAGCAGGAGTGTCTGCAACTCTGCCGAACTGCTGACTCGGGCTTAGAGGATAAAATAGAAGGCCGACAGTCTCTCTAATCTACAAAGGCAGCTTGGAAAACTTGTTCTCTTAACTTCTCCGTAGACAGAGCCAGCCACTACCTTGTGACATCCTGGTTAGAATCCTTGGCTTTTGCCTTCTCCCATCTGGATGCACCAGGAGAGAAGGGACTGGGAGAACAAAGGTGAGAGATGGTTTCCAGCTATTGTCTCCCCTCCAGGCGAGGGTGGCTGTGTCTGGCAAAGCTTCCCTCACACCCCATAGCTCCCCACTCACAGGCTTTTCTTTGGGCTGAGAAAGGGTCCTACTATCTACTCTCCTACTCTCATAGGGGGTGGTCCCTGGCTTCCTCCGGCCCCCACTTCTTTCAGGCCCACTAAATCAGGCTTCGTGGGCTGCAGCAGCCAGTTTCCTGGGGCCCTGCTGAATGGGGGTGGAGGGGGGGACCCATGGCCTCTCTACCCTCCAGCAAGGAACTGCATGAAGAGTCTCCCACTGTGATGTCCTGAGGATCCTGCTGCCTGCCTAGAGAGTTGGTGGCTGAGGGAAGTGTGGTGGGGAGGTGAAGACGGAAGGTGGAAGCCATTTTCTGTATTTATTAGTAGTATCAAGGAAAGAAAATGCCCAAGCCAGACCCAGTTCTGGTGCTTAAGCCAGGACCCTCAGAGAAAGCAGTCAGGGCTACAAAGAATCTGTCCTGAGATCTCTGGACCCTGATTAGAGACCTGCTGGATTGGACCTTATGTAGCTTTGGGCCTGGTGGGTCAGGGACTCGCCCATGGCGGCTTCTAGAGGCTTTTAGAGAACAGCACCTTTGGGTCTTTTCCTCCCCAAATTAAAAAGTCAAGAGTGTACCTCAGACCCTCCAACTCTCCTAGCTGTTTCTACCACTAGCTAGAGAAGGTCATTGTGAAATTAAGAGAAGAGGAGGACCTGTTCACTTGTGGGACTGCACAGCTTTGCCCCAAGGAATAAAGAGAGCCCAGGGGGCACACAACTAGCTGCGGGCCTGCAGGAGGGTCGGCCTGAAGCTGAGCTGAGGGGAGAGGACTTTTCCAGAGACAGCAGTGGACCCCTCCCCACTCTGAGCTTCAACTCATGTGGTCCCCTCTGGCTACACAAGGAGGTGGGGTGCAGTGGGGTAGGAGCAAAAAGGAGGGCTGGGAGCAAGAGAGCTAACCTGGAGAAGATTTTCAGAGCACACATACCCCCAAATGTGGTAGGAAATGGGGTAGGGGCTTCTTAAGGAATTCTGAGAGCAGAGCCCATTCGAAATGCTTGCGACGCAATTAGATCCCCGTTTGGTTTCTTTCCTGCCTTTTTAATCCCTTTCTCGGAGATTTCTGGCTGGCCAATTGCCCCTGTTTGGGGCTGGGAAGGTGGCGGGTGGATGGTAGAACTGGCAGCACCAGGACACCCATTTTGTTTGCGGTGTTGCTGCAGGCTAGGGACCTTCCAAACTTCAGGGGATAGGGCAGGGGCAGTAAGGAGCCTGGGCTGGGACCTTGGGGTGGGAAACACCAGAGGGGTCTGAGAGAAGACTTTAAGGTCTGGAAAAAGGAGGAGAGAGGGATTTATCACCCCTGACAGTGAAGTCGTGATTTAGGCACAGACTAGAGAGAGAGGAGGGAACGATCTCTTCCTGGATTCAAGGAAGGAAACTTGAGCACCTTACCATGTGTGAGAGACAGAGAGGGAGAGAAAATGAAAAAGAAAAATTGAGAGAAAGATTAAGACACAGATAACTTACTGTAATCTAATAAGGGCAGAAATTAATAATAAAGGCAAAAATCAGAGAAAATGTCCCCCTTCATAGACATTCCTTCCTCTCAGATTCAGTTTCCCCAGAGCTGGACCACTCGCTCCCGCACTCCCCTCCCCCACTCCTAATCTGTACCCAGTACCAGGGGACGGGCCCTCAAAACCCCCTTGAGGGATCACTGGGCGCCCATCCTTCAAGGCCTTGGGGGATCATGTCTCTCCCCCAAAAAGCCATCAAAGAGCAAACGAAAATTCTCCTCTCACTAAGGACAAACTGGCTGGCTCCCTTAAAATCGATTTCTGATATCAGCCTTTGGGATGACCAAGGACTCCCCCCTCCCCCAAGCCCCCAGCTCAGCGAGCCCCAAATTCGCCTGGCCCGCTGGGCTCCCTGAGAAGCCGGGACCTGGGAGTCGGGGAGGGGGTGGCGGCAAGGCTTTTAGCGATCTCTTTCTTTCTGGTCCTGTCTGGGTTCCCGGTCCCACACTCTTCCAGCTTCACTGCCCAACTTTGTGGCCGCGGCAGAGTTGTGAAAAGTTCACACACACACACCCGAATCTCCACCGCTTTTAAATATTAATAAAGATTTCCAAGCTGGGTGTTGTAAAATGGGAATTGCTACTGCAAATCGCTCTTGGTATTTGGATCCCCAACATCCCACCTCTCTAAGATGCCCGAGCGGGAGGGAACAAAGGGGCTGAGGAAACGAGAAGATTCCGTGCCTGGGCGGAGGCCCGTGTAGACCCGGCTCAGTAGAAGCTGAGATTGAAAGAAGAAAACGGCCGCTAAGATTGGAGAAGAAAAATCCGAGCTGCACTCTCCCCTCACACCAGGCGTGGGAGCGCGAAAAGGAGGCAGGACAAAACAGGGCAGCCATGAGGGTTTGCAAAGTCTGCTCGGTGACCAAGGAGGCCGCGCCAGGGGGTGATGGTGCTTAAGGCCAAGTCGGGAGTTGGGAGCTGGCGGCGCCTGGATGGGAATGAGCCCGACTGAATTGGGGGTCCCGCCTCATCTAGAAGCTCTGTCCTGCCGTGGCAAACCCCACCCCGGGCGGATGTCGAGACAAAGGTGGGCAGAGTGGAGAAGGCAAGAAGGAATAGAAATGAACAGGACGCAGCCCCCTGCGAGGGACTGCGCAGGTCTCTCCTGACAGATTGGATGTCTCTCCCAGTGACCTCTGTTTAGCAGACAATAAATCACCGGATTAATGACCAATCAGCAGAAGGCCTTCCGAATTGCCTCCGAATATAAAAAGTCAGAATGGGATAGGGCCAGAATCTGGGCCTGCCGGCCCTTTTGGTTTTTTTCTTTCTCTCTCTCTCAAATAGGGTTTGGGGTGAGGCTCTAAGAAATGGATTATCTGGCCAGAGACTCTGATTCCCAGAACCCCAAAGATGAATTTGTTTCTTATCTCTTCCAACTTCCTCCACCAGAATTCATATCCTTGACCACACTTCCCAAGGCAACCTGGAAGCCTCTCCTCCTCTGCTGGCCTCCTCATATCCCTGATCCTACAAGAAATCTCCCTTCTCACAACCATGCAACTTCTGAGAAGCCCCCATCTCTTTTGAATCTTATTTTATTTTTTCCCAGTTAGGAGAAGAGATGGAAAATAAGAGCAAGAATAGGACAGGGGTCATCCACCTTGCAGGCTTTCTGTCCTGGCTGCCCTGGGAGGAGACCTGGTATAGTGCTGTGGTAGCCTGCGTGTGTCCTCTCCCAAGAAGAGGGGACCCAAAGGCCCAGGGGTCAGGATCAGGCTGGAAGTAGTGGTGGTGGTGGCCTGCTGTCATAGAATCTAAATTCTGAAACCACAAATCAGTCCCTGGGCTATACTGCCAACAACTCCAGCCTCAGCTCCCATGCCTGGAGGGGAAAGTGCCTTGCTCTGAGAGGCTGAGCCCCTCCTTCCTTAGCACCCCCTCCAAATGCCAATCCCGGCCCAACCTACCCAGCTAGCCCCTCCCACTGCCTTCATCTCCATTGCTCTAGGCCTGGGCTTCTCCTCTGCTGAGAATAAGGACACCTTCAGGAGGAGGAATGGTCCAGATTCCAGTGGATTTCTTAGAGCCAGTCTGAGTAACCATGCACTGCTCTGGGCATATGCAAACTCCCTGTATATTGCAAATATGCATGCAGTGACCTATACTCAGATGCCCACAGAACTCCAGGACACAAAAGGGAGCTGCTCCCAAGCACTAGAGAGTTACTCAAGGTCAGAACTGGAAAGAACTCAGGGAGTGTCCTGTCCAACCCTGCCATTGTCAACGATAGAGAAACTGAGGTCCAGAGCCAGGAAGTGGTTTGTCTAAAGTCATACTTGGGATAGGCTTGGACGTCAGGAGGCTTGGATTCTGGGTGGTCCAGATTGGCTGTGTGCTCTGAAGCAGAGAATTCATTGGGCCTCACATGTCCCCTTCTGTAAAGCCAGATCCTGTGTGGAGGGGAGGGCTTGGGCTAAAAGATCTTCCAAGGTCCCTTTTTTGGGCTGACAGTTTGTGGTTCTTTGTGTACTGATGTAAAAGTGAGTGACAATAAGCAGTAATAAACTAAGTTCAGACAGTAATGGGCACCATCTTGGCCAAAGGCAGACTATTTCCTCTCGGGAGTTCAACGCTTACACCCTCGCAACTGAGTACCAGCCACACTCCTGGTCCTCCTTGTCCCCTCAGAGGCTGGTGCACTGGTTTTCACTGCTCTTCTGTGTCAGGGATGGGTTATTCTTCAAATCAAAAGTGCTATTTTTGGACACAGCAACCTGAGCAGTAAATAATTAATTTGTGTAATTAGAAGAGGAAGGCTTAAACCTGACAATTTTTAACCAGGAATCAATGCACCCATTGTACCAGCCTGGCCTTCTCACCCGACCAACCCCCAACACTGCCCACACACCTACCAGCTTCCCCAACTGCCTCCCTCAACTGGGAGACCAGCATTCCCAAGATTGCCAGCAGGGTTCATGGAATCAGACTCTGCTCCTTCCCCAACAAAGTTCCATTCTCTGCCTTCTCCCCTACAGAAATTGGTCTGCCTGCAGCTGCCCCTCACAGCTTGCTTTCCCGACCCCCTAAAGCTGTGCTGGGCTCCAGGTCCAGGCTCTCTGCTCTTGGGACACATGTAATCTACCTCCCCTGCTCAAGATGCCCCAACAATTCAGGGAGTTTGCATTTCAAGAAACTCCCATTAATATCAATTTACTTCACTGAAACCTCGGGTTCTTCATCAAGTTGATGATTTATGATAAAATCAATTAAATTACAGCCACTTAGGGCCCAGCCGCTTCCTCTCAGATTTCATTGGTGCAGGGCCCAAGTGTCTGGTGGAAAAATGCAAGTTTAGCTGGAGGCGAGGAAAGATAATTCTGCGGCTGAGAAAATTTAATGCAAAACAATTTCCAGGCAAAGCCGGCGTCTGGACAGAAATGCAAGAGCCACCAGTTGGCCTGCGGAAATAACTATCTGGGGGTCAAAATATTTTTCTCCCCACCTCCATCATCCTGCATGGCTCCTTTGCTCTGTTCCCCTTTGTGCTCACCCGTCCCCTCCCAGAGACTTTGGGGGAGTTTGAGCAGTACTGGTGGAACCCAAGCCAGCCTCAAACCAACATCCCCTACCGCTGCAGGCCTTTTTCTCCCCTCCCCTCCTAAAAAAAACTGTGCTCACTCCTTCCTCAGTCTCCCATGGCAAAGTTAAACGTTCAAAGTGAGTATCGGGCAGCGTGGGCAGATGGCACACAGGGGCCAGGGACCAGGCCGGGTGGGCGCTGTTGCGCGTGGCTGTGGGAGGAAAGAAAGCACAGGCTGAAGGAGCACTACTCCATGGCGAGGGCACAAGGCGGCAAAGTGTGTCCAGAGCTACCCCTTGCCAGGGTACCAAGACCTGAGAACACCGAGTCCCCCCTCGGGCTCCCTGTGTGCTCACTTGTAAAGCGATGCTGTTCCCAACAAACCCCAACCCGAACACAATGTGCACTCACACAAGACACGAAACACATCTACGTGTGTGCTTTCACACTCTCCTTATACCTCACATTCTGTCCCGGCAAAGGGACAGTTCCCACCATGTCCCCACATCTGGGGAAATAAATCCCAGCGAATCAACCTGGCATTGCCTTCCACTCCAAGGAGAGAGGCTTCTCCCGCCTCTGCTCTCTTTGGTTTTTGGTTTCCAGAGCAGGCAGGGAGTAAACACATCTTCTCTGAAGCCATAAATCACCCCCTCTCCTACCTTCTCAGTTTAACACCCGGCCTCAGCGCAACCCCTTGTAGTTTCAGCTTCAAATAACCCGCGAGGTGCTATTAGGTTCTAGCCATAGGTGGCGACTGGACTGCGGGAGCAGGGCCCAGCCAGCCCCCACCCCAGCAGATACCCCTCACATTTGCTGCACAGCCCCAAGCTCCCAACTCCAGCGGAAAACCAACCGTCTGCAGCCCTTCCTTAGCGAGAGCGCTTCCCAGGCCCTAACCGGGTCCTGTCCACACCCCACATTCCTCCACACCTCCCCGCACCCTCCGCCCGCACCACCTCTTTAACTCGCCCCCATCTCTGTCTTCCAATGTTGCGATCCTCCTCCTTCCCGACCCGGGGACGGGGGTTTCAGGCAACCCCCCGCTCTCCACCCGGAGCCCGGCCCGGCGCCCGCTCGGCACCGACACCTACCTGTGCGGCTCCGCTAGGTC
>NW_020171981.1:4191396-4195540 GCF_003031525.2 Neophocaena asiaeorientalis asiaeorientalis
GCGTTTTCCATTTTCCCTGGAGTTGTCTAAAGCTGCTTAGGCTGGTGGGAACTTTCTCTTTTCTTTCCAGAAAGATCGGGCAGGGAGGAGATAAGCGAGGGTAGCATCCGTTTGTTCAGACGGGGGTGGGGGTGGGGTTCAAGGGAGGAGATGCGGATTGGAGGTGAAAGGGAAAGTTCTCAGGCTGCTGGAAGATCAACTCCTTCTCCCTGTCCCCGAAGAGGGAAAGAAGAGACCAAATCCAGGAGCGGCAGAGAGGCCAAGGAAGGATTCCCTGGGTCTGGGTGTGAGAGACCGACACCACCCACCAGCCCACCCACCCAACCCCACCCCACCCCAGGGATTCAGTTTTGGGAGATTCCAACCTTTAAGTTACTGAAGATGGTGGTGGAAGAGGAGTTTGAAGTGCCCAAGACATCTTGGCCATTCCAGACACTTCAGTTCCTGCCCCAGCTGCCTCACACCTGATTTAGCACCCCCAGGGCCTACTCTAGTCCCCTTGTTTCTGGGATGGCCTCGGCTTTGGGCAGCTGCTGGTAAGAAAGCACAGAGTCTGGAGGAACTTCCAGACCCTACAGCCCTCTCCTCAGTCTGTGCCCGCCCGCCCCCGCCTCCAAGGGGATGGGTCTTTCTCTGTATTTCTGTCTCTATTTGTTTTTTTCTCTTCTCTTCTCTTTTCCCTTCCTTTCCTTTCCCTTTCTCTCGCTCTCTCTCTCTGCCTTTTCTAACCTTCTCTGTGGTCTCTGTCCCTTTCTCACAGTCCCTTTGTCTTCCCGAACTCTGCTTCTTTGTCTTAAGTGAATTTGAATTGTGCCTTGCTAAGGACTTAGGAGTGTCTCCGGAAGTCACTCCTGGCCTCACTTATTAGGCTGCCCCTCTGGGCAGTGTGGAGCCCTTGGCCTCAGAACCCTGTCCTTTTGGCGGGGGTGGGGAACCCATCCTCACTCCTGGCCTCACTTATTAGGCTGCCCCTCTGGGCAGTGTGGAGCCCTTGGCCTCAGAACCCTGTCCTTTTGGCGGGGGTGGGGAACCCATCCTCACTCCTGGCCTCACTTATTAGGCTGCCCCTCTGGGCAGTGTGGAGCCCTTGGCCTCAGAACCCTGTCCTTTTGGCGGGGGTGGGGAACCCATCCTTCTGCCGTGGAGACATCTTCTTCTACAAAGAAGGGGGCAAAGTGAGTGGTTTCCTTTCCACCTCCCTTCTCACTTAACTCTGGTTTTGTGAGCGTGTTTGCATACCCATCCAAGTTGTGGGATGTCTTCTGCCAGGACAGCCTCCCTGCCCCTCTGAGTGGCCTTTGTCTCCATTCTCTCTGTCAT
Organism: Neophocaena asiaeorientalis asiaeorientalis; assembly: GCF_003031525.2. Classification (NCBI taxonomy): domain Eukaryota; kingdom Metazoa; phylum Chordata; class Mammalia; order Artiodactyla; family Phocoenidae; genus Neophocaena; species Neophocaena asiaeorientalis. The sequence continues at coordinate 4,192,717 of NW_020171981.1, forward strand.
CCTTTCCTTGGCCTCTGCCTTGACTTCCCGCCTCAGAAAGGGATCCTGCTGCTTGCTCTCTCTCTGGGCCCTCTCTTTTTACTTCAACCTCTCTCTCCTCATCTTTCTATCTAACTCCTGTGCTCATTAAAGCATTAGCAGCCCAGTTTCTTAAAGGCACAGGGATAAACACTATAATTATATACAGAAAGTGGACACCAGCAGCGTCTGGGGAGAAGACAGAGTCAGCGGCTTTCCTAAAGCCCCTTTCATCAAATACATTCTATCCCATCTCCTGCACAGCAAAAAAGCAAATGGGGTGCGTGTGTGTGCAGAACTGGTAAGAAGCAGGGTGATTCGTAGCTAAATGAACCAAATGCATATATTAAAAAAAAAAAAAAAAAAAACTTGCTGATTTGAAGGGTAGGCCTATATGCCTGGATGGAGGGCATCAGGCCTCACATAGGGAAATTTAGCAAGGGGCCAGCGATTGACTAAAAGATAGTGGTGGAGAGGGATGGTCTCTCTGCTTTTGTCTCCTGGGCAGAGTCTGAGTGTGAGTTGGGGAAAGGGAAGAGGAGGGGGTATCCTGAGGGCCAGAAGAGACAAAGACCTGACCGGGCTGAGAGAATGGAGAGGAAAAGCGGGGAGACCAGGCCTCCACGTCACAGGCAGAGGCAGCAGAAGGAAGGGAGACGGAGAAGGGGGGAGGAGTTGGAATCACAGGGGCCAGGGCCTGTGAGATTGGCTCCCAGCTCTCCCCACTGGCTCCGGCCTGTCCCAAGGAGCACATCCTTCAGCCTTCTCCTGCTATTCCCCATCCTCCAAAACAGGTTGAATTCAGAAGCTACTACCACCCACCATTCCACCCTTCATGTCCCTTTTCCTCTCCAAGGAAGAGTTAATCCTTTCCCCCTCTCTCCGGCATTCTAAGACTTTGGCCTAAATTCTGGAGCACTGGATTGGGGGTGAACTCACCCTCTCCACATTTACCCCCCTTCACTTTCCAGGTGAGGGAGAAGGAAATCCTTGCTTCGCACACTGAGTGTGTGTGGTATTCTTCAACACCCAAGGATGGGGGTCCTGAAGGGTATGGAGCCCGCTATCCCTCAGGTCTCTCTGCTGCCTCCTCTGACCCTTCCCACCTGCCCCGTGAGCTCCAGCCCTGTCAAAGCTGCCCCTGAATCCAGACTCTCCCCAGGCCCTTTTAGCAAGGCCAGGTAATGTCCCCACCCATCCCAGCCTAGGGTCTTGGACTTTTCCTTCTCTTTCTCCCTAAACCCTTTTCAACCCAGACTCCCAAATTAGGAGGCCTCACCTACCACCCACCCTAAAAGCTGCCTGTTAACAAGAAGAGGGCTCAGCGCCCACTTGGAGCAGAGCGTGGGAGTGAGCTCCTGGACGCCAGCACTGGGGCCTAAGCCACCACTCCAGGACGCAGCTGATGCCATGAATAATTAACACCTGGGCGCGGCATCACTAATTTTCCTGCTCAAAGGTTTACACTAGCAGGCAGAGTTAAGTATCGCAGATAATAGTGGCTATAAAGTCAGTTGGCCAGGCTCCAAGCAGGGAAGGAGAAGCTAGCAGCCCCGACTGAACTTGGCAAAGGCTCTGTCCCTCATCCATAACAACTTTGGGGCGCAGCGCATAATATCCCCAAAAGCCGCCTCTGGCTTTGCTCTCTACCAGCAGCAGACCCTTCCCTACTGGGGAGGTACTGAGACCTCCATATGAAATCAGAGGGGAAAGTTACCAGCTCTCCCCCTCCCAATCTGTACCCCATTTGCTCCCTTTTTGGATGGAGGTTTAGTGAGAGGAACACACCCCATGTCCTGAAACACTCTCCAACTTTCTGAGACAACCTGATTCCTGGAACATTTCTTTTCTAGAACAACTTAGAGAACTTCTCCCTCCTTTAGCCCCAGACACATATAGTCCCTCACTGCTGAGGAAACTTTGTTTCATGAGGTCGAAGGAAGGCTACCAGGGTGTGAATTCACTTCCTTGTTTTGTTAGGAGGGTGGGAAGCCAGAGCTTTCAGCTTCCCTCCCTGCCCTTCAGCCTCTACCTCCATTGTCTCCCCCAGTTTGGGTAGCTCCTTCCCCATCCTCAGCTCCCTGTCATATATTCAATACATCAGTCCTACGGGTTAAGCTTTAATACTATAACTGAATCCCTCCAGCCCCCTCCAGTTGCAAAGGATCTACTTGGTCCCCCTCGACTACAAAAATCTTTGCCTTCAACTTCAGTAATTTTTTCCCCTGCCTCCACCTCTCTTGCCCCCAGGTTCCTTCTGCCTTCAGAGTTGGGTTCTTTACCCCCAGCCGGCGTCAGAGCAACCAGACTCCTGGAGGGGAACCGCTGAAAAATGAAGCTCTGTCTGCTGCTGCAGGAATGTTGGCTCTATCAGGCTCACAAACATAATTTTTATATTAGATCGTGGTCTTTGACTGGGTTTATATGCCAATGAGGCATTTCTGGTTTACCAAATTTATACAGATCTCACCTTAACTGATAATCACAGATACTGCAATTTAAGACCTCCAGCTATAGAGCTTTCATATTAACTGCTGATATATTACTAAAAATCGTCTGAAATAACCAACTTCTGGGAACAGAGCAGAGAGAGAGGAAGTACCTCCGAGAGTGACTCTTTCCCGGCCACGGAAATAGCCCAGCTTCCACATCATTTTCTGTGAGAAATGATTTATCGAAGACATGGCCATAAACAACACGACTCACAAACACACGCAGATGCGTGCGCGCACACGCGCGCACACACACACACACACACACACACACACACACACACACACACACACAATGGCTGGCACCCAGGCCG
>NW_020171981.1:4195638-4200916 GCF_003031525.2 Neophocaena asiaeorientalis asiaeorientalis
GCTTCCACATCATTTTCTGTGAGAAATGATTTATCGAAGACATGGCCATAAACAACACGACTCACAAACACACGCAGATGCGTGCGCGCACACGCGCGCACACACACACACACACACACACACACACACACACACACACACACAATGGCTGGCATGCCGGCCGAGAAGCTGACACCCATATTGCTATAAATCAAGAAAAAGGTTGGAGGAGAGGGAGAGGGAGAGAGATAGAGAAGAGGAATATTCCTAAAATCTCTATGCAATGCCTCAATGGGTATAAACACACAGAGGACCATGTGAAGAGAAATGGCAGGAAATGAAGATGGCTATTTGTCACATTTTACGACAATAACATTAATAACAAACAATAAATTTACATGGATATATAAGACGCGGTAGGTAGTGAGAAATCCCTTCTACTTACAATACCCCAGCCCGCGGTGTGGCTCCGGCTGCGGGGCTGTTTTATTGCTGCCTCCCTCTCTTTTTCTCTCTCTCCCTCTCTTTCCCCCTCTCTCTTTTTTTTCTCGGGGTACAGGCTTGTTTTTCAAAGGACAGTTGAATTGTACGTCAGAAACAGGGAGACCGAGCCTGCGATTTTCCTGACGAATACATATCTATTCTGCAACCTCGGCATTAATTATTTAATGAATCACGTGACCAGGAGGGGGAAGGGGGTCTTTCGATTTCAGGCTCAAAGGACCACTATGACCTTCCCCTTCAGGAGGAGAAATTTTCCTGCAAAATAGGTTCCCCCCAACCCACAAATGGAATAGTAGCTAGTTCTCTCTCCCACATTCACATCTGTATCTGCTGAATCTACATTCCCTAACCAGCCCCCCCCAGAACACACACTTACCCACAGCCCACCTCTCCTCTCTCCCTTCTCCTCCTGCTCTGCTTAGTTCGTGGAGGTGCAGAAATAGTCTTCAGGGGCTTCTGGGGGGTGGGGTGGGATGGGCGCAGAGTCCTTCTCCAAGCCCCTGCATTTCTCAGCAACCAGTTCCTCTCTCTGCATCCCCCAACTCTATTCTCTCCCTCACTCCTAGGGTATTTTAGTGGGACCCACTCCCCCTCTTCCTTAAATAACCAACAAAATTTCTAAAGAGACCAGCTTCAAAAGAAGCATTTCATAAGTCCAGATTGTGTATGTATAAAGAATGGGGCTTCTGGCTTTAATTCTCTTTTTAAAAAGATCTTTTGTGGTACCTTTTGAAAGGGCAGAAAAGGGACAGGGTGAAGAGATGACTCGGGAGCTTCCAGAGTTGAGAGTAACCACAAGGGGGACTTGTTTTCGTTGTGTTGTTACTATTATAGGGAACCAAATTCTACTGACTGACTGAGAATATGCTCTAGAGACAAAAGACCTGGACTAAGTTTCCTACACAAAAGAAGTGGACACTCAGTCTCTCTGTACCTATGTCACATCCTGTCTCACCCTTCCCCACCCCCCAACACACCAGTGAAGACAGCTGGAGATTTGAACTGGAGGGGAGGAGAGGGAAAGGGAAGCAAGAGGCTTTGAAGTTGGCCTGACAGCCCTGTCCCCATTTCCCAGGTGTTAGTACCCCTTGCTTCCAAGCAGCAGACAATGGAGACAGATCAATAGGAAAAAGATGAGGGGATTGCATATTAAAGTGTTAAACACTGGTGATGATAGGAGAAATCCAGTCCCTTGGCCTAGAGAGAGAAATGTACGCAGACTTCTTCATCTCAGATATGAACAAAACAAAACAAAACAAAACAAAACAAAACATGCCCCCAAACCTTCACATACAGCTTGGCGCCAGAAGAAGCAGACCAGTTACGACCAGAATCCCAGAACCGGAGTATTTGGCCACGGTGCGGGATGGGGTTGCAAAGGGAAGCAGGGAAGACATTCCTGAAGGAGCCCCTCGCTCACACTCCCAGCCTTATCTTCAGCAGCTCTGGGGCAGCGGCAGCGGCTGGTGGACTGGGAAGAACAGAAATGTTTTGGGGAGGGGGGGGCATGGGGCCCAGGGGCCGTCAGCGGTTTGTTTGGAGGGGTCTGAACCAAAAGCGACTGGATGGGGAGAAGGTTGAGGACCCAGGTGCCCTAACCACCCCCGAAGAAACCACCACCCCCGGGTGGTGTCCGGTCCAGCGGCAGCGGCAGCGCAGCCCCTGCCTCGGGCACTGGGCCGGCCTGGTCCCTTCAGAATCCCTCTCCCAGCCCTCGGGTGGGGGCGCCGGCGGGCCTGGGCTCTGTAGGGGGGTGGTCGGCTTTGATTGTGCAGAAACAAAACCCAGGCTGGTATTGAATTCAGCCCCGCGCCCGGCTCCCATGAGGGCAACTCCCTGCATGGTCCTGGCCAGAAATCCATTAAAACTGGTCCCCCAAAGGAAAGCAGTCCACTAAAGTCTAAAAGAAAAATACTAGGGCGTGGGGAGTGAGGGGGTGGGGGAGAGAAAAGAGGAGAGAGAATATGCTGGAGCATGGGAAGACAGCAATCTCTGAAACGGAGAAATTATTTTTAAGGACGAGCAAAAGAAAAGCCGGTGACACGAAGGCACGCCGGGCAGGTTCTATTAAAATGCCCACACTCTTCGGATCCTGGGAATGTCCATGTTCAAATAAACAAGCGCCCGGGCGTGAGCAGAGTGCTTTCTTGCTGCCGATAAAGCGAACGTTTATACTGTGAGAAAGGCGAGATTGATTTACGAATCTGAACGCGCCTGTTTTATGGCCGATCACAAATCCGTCAGCGCTCAACTCACGCTGGGAAACTTCCCAACTCCGCTTTCCAACCAGACCCCCCCCTCCCGGGCCGCCGCTTCCCAGGGAGACCCACCACGGGCGCTAGGGCTGCCCCGGCGGCGACAGGCTCCGGCAGGACCCGGCAGCCCTACTCTGCCCAGACCGGTGCAAGTTGGAGCGAGGGTGGTGAGGGCCCAGGAACTGGAGGAAGAGAGGTCCAAAGATTCGGAGGATAGAGGTGGCCGCTAGAATTGTAGAAGGTGAGCCCAAGGGGCTGGGGAGCATGCCCGCAGCACTCAGCTCTGCAGAGGATGGGGTCTGGGAGTGAGGGAGGGGGAAGGTCCCTCAGTTCCCACCTGTGGGGCTCAAAGGAACCCCAACCGTCTCTTTCCATTGTTTTCCTCCTCTTTCCCTTTGGTGGACCTCTAATCCTCACATTGCAGAAAGCAGGTTGTAAAGACTCAGGTGACTAGATCTTTATCACCTGAGCCTATAGAGGGCTCACAACTGGTTATCTGCCCTTATGAGTTATGGGTGTACATCGCCCCAAATATTTTCATCCCAGGAGCAGTCCAGCTTGCCTTTCTGCTCACTCTCTTTTCTTACCAAGGCCTCCAGCTCCTGCATTTATTAAACCTCCCAGGGACAAAGGAGAGGATACCAACCAACACCAGTTATTTCTTGCCTGAGACAGTCCCCAAGACATAGGAGACAATTTACAAAACGCAAACCAACACCCCACATACATCCCAGAAAGTTTCTTTCTCTCCTAGTCTTAACTCAAGGGAACACTTCCTTCTTCCCAGCTGGAGTCTGTCTGTCTGTGTGTCTATCTGTCTCTCTGTCTCTATCCCCTCCTAAGAGGATGGCTGCTGGTGTAGATTTTTAAGATACAGCAAGTAGAATATAGATTTGAAAAGGCTCTGTGTTCAGTGTTCACTTCTTAGCAAATCCTCCATACATCTCTCAAAAGTTGCTGGAAACTTTGGTTAACATGGCACAGCTGTCCCTGGCAATGGTCAGAACAGCCTGCACTGACCCTTCTCCCATCTCTCTTGCTCCTCTGGTGGGGGAGGTACTCCGTGGGCTCTGTGAGTAGCTGGGGTGGGATTGGGGAGTGGGGAAGGGGTGAGAGTGATTATAGAAATAGCTTCCTAAACAAAGGGACTTCAGAAAATGGGTTAAGATTTTGTGGATTTGGATAACAGACCTCGAGAGACAGTAACCACAGTGGGGGCCCTGTGTCTCCTTAGGACCCAGGGGTTTGTCCCCCTAGCCCTCTGAAGCCCTTGGACCGCTCATGTCTGCTTCCCTTTGTCTTTCTTCCCTCAGCTCCCTCCAACAAAACAGGAAAGAAGAAGGGATGAACTGGACATGGATGGCAGGGTGAGTCTGCCTGAGGGAAGGAGCTCTGCACAGAGAGAGACAAACACCCTACTTCTCTCCCCCACACGAGCTAAAAAAATTTTTTGTTCCTTTTCTCCCCAATGGACAGTAACAGAAAAACAATCCAGAAATTTCAAGATAGCAAAGAAGGGGTTGGGGGGGCTGGTGGGGGGTGGAGAAGATGGGACATACAACAGCCCAAGGACCCCTCCCTGCGGAGGTGTGACTTTCCCTTCTGGGCAGGAGGCAAGAGCCAACACAATGTCCAGTCTCAGAGAGGTCAAGGGGCTTCCGAGGTCATTTTGTGGTTCTAATACTGAGCTAATCGCCTAGAAAACGTGGCCTCTCCATGAACTCTCTCTCCTGCCAGCCTCCTACTTCCAAAGCCTCAGTGAGCCCCAGGGAAAAAAGGCCAGCACATTCTGGTCTGAGGCAGAGCCCACTGGCTCCCTCACCTTCAGAAGCAGGGCCCCAGAGGGGAGAAAAGAGACCCCAGACCAAGAGAGCAAAAGGAAAGCAAACTAAACTCTGAGCCTCCAGGAAGAAGGAAGGGAGCAAAGTGGAAGAAGAGGAAGATTCCGGCATCACCGAACCTTGCCTGTGAACAGAACAGTTTCCTGCTCCAGAGAGTTGCAAATATTTGTCTAGAATCCCAACCTAGACACAAAAAGAAAAACTGAAGACATCCACCTATACCCCGCTCTGAGGTTGGGGCATTCCATTTTTCCAGGAGGTGGCAGTGACAACTGCTCACTGGTAAACAGACCTGTAGGACACCAGCCCTCAGTGTAGACAAGCAGAGTCACGGAACCCATGGGCCACATGTGCACCTCACCTTGCTACACACACACACACACACACACACACACGCACGTACATGCTGGGGCTCCCAAGGCCCTCCTGCATTTTCTAAAACCAGAAAGCGCTTCTGAGCTGCCTCATAAACAACCTTTTCTGGGGTTTTTCTGGTGCCTAACACCTCAGTCCCAATCAATTCAAACACTCTCCAGGTGTCAGTCCCTGACCCAAGCATCTGTCATCATAAAAGGCATCAAATCTGACCAACCGTCCACCATAAAAACCCCGCAAAGATAGTTGAAAAAGAAAAAGAAGGAGGCGAGAGAGTGTTTCTTCTTTCCCTAGTAAAAAGAGCTCATAAAACGATTAAAAAAA
>NW_020171981.1:4201041-4203830 GCF_003031525.2 Neophocaena asiaeorientalis asiaeorientalis
AAAAAAAAAAAAAAAGCCAGCCCAGGCGGGGGCTTTGTTACCTTTGAGCCTCTCGCCTCCTCTCGCCTGAACTCCACGGATCCCATTCATGACGAACGGCTTCTTCCAAACTGAGAGAAAAAAGTTTTCAGCTTTATGGTTCCAAATTTTTTCCCCCTTGCAGATCCGGGAGTGGCGGCTAACACTTTTTTCCCCCAACAGCCGGTCTGCGGAGATTTGCTGTTGAATAATAACAAAGGAGAGAGGATACGTATTTAAAGAAGTGATTAATGGTTTTCTGTATAATTCTCACATTTTTCTTAGCTCTTGTCTACACAGAATGGCTGTGAACTTTAAGCTCCATAGAAATCTTCTTTATTCTATTCATACCTTCCTAAGAGCAGCTTTGATTTGGTTCTATAGAGACATGGGGGGGGCATATGCTTTTTAAGAACTATTTTCCCCTCTAGAAGGGAAGGGCCGCCGCACCCCTTGGCAGCTAAACATCACACCGCGATTCCACCGAAAACAAAGCTCGTCACTCTCAACCTCCAGGTCCGGGCGATTTGCTACGAGTCTCCCCGCAGCATTGAAACGAGCCGTTCAAACGCCCCTTCCTGCGCGGTGGACCCCGGCCCAGTCTCTCCCGGGCCCTACCCAGCCTCAGACGCCTGAAAGCTGCACACCGGAAGAATGCAAAAGAAATAACAGTAAAACGCGCTGGTGGAATTGGTTATTTTTATTTTCTGAAGGGAGATGGGACCGAAAAATGACTTTTAAGTGCATCTGCTCTCCCGAGCCCTGAGCTTGTGGGAGGCGAGATGGCTGTACCCGGAGCCACCACCGGACCAGAGCCCCGAGGCCGAAGCCCCCAGACCTTAGAACTTCTCTTGGGCTCAGCCCCAAAGCGGCCCAAGCCTGACAGCGCTTCTGAGGGTCACCTGCACCCCTCCCTTCCCCCACTCCATTCTAGGGGTGACTGGGACCTCAGAGACAGAAAGCTATTTGGTCCCCAGTCATACTTTCGATACTTTCTATGAGAAAGAAAATGAAAATTAATACAGGAGCAGGGCTTCACAAAAGAGGCCATTTGTCTTCTTGATTATCTATTTGCTTGTCAGAGTTTGAGCTATGGCACCGGCTAGCTCCTTTGTAATATAAAAATACTCTGAAAACCTGAAAACACCCAGAAACATCTGTGCAAAAAATTAGACTCATTAAAGCCTTAAACACCTCAGAGGAAAACAATACCTTCTTACGCGGGAGGAAAGAGGCCGGCCGCTCAGAATCCTCTCTCGGAACTTTAATAAGCAAAGAGCCGTCTGTCTAGAAGGAGACAGCTTTAACCGCATTTTATTTGCTTATGACAAATAAATCACTATTCGAAAGCCTTTGTCATACTTAAGCCTCTTGTGTTCTACAATGAAACATTTTCCCCCCATTAGGGATTGGAGTCAGCCCTCCCAGTCCTTTCAATCCATTTTTGGACTAGAGGGGAAAAATGAAAAGCCCCAAACAAAACACACCCACCCCAAAAGGAAAACAAACCAGCCACCACAATTTGGAGTCCTCTGAGATACAAATTCCCATCGGATCCTTTGAAAAAATTCCTCAACCACATAAATGTGCAGTCGAATGGACTGGGGTGCCTAAAATATACTCTGGGAGGCATTTATCTGCATCTTTACATCAAGGTTTCAACAAAAACACGCCGTGCTGGTCACAAGAAACCAAACATTTATTTCTATTGTCACTCTGTACAGGACACACATTTTCACGCCAACAAACGGTTCTAGACTCAGGCAGCCCCAGAACTAAGAAGGGTCCTGGTTTGGAATGTCAGAAAGAGCATAGGAGAGAGGACGCACATGACATAAAATAATTAATAATAATAATAATCAATGCAACAATGATAAACTATGGGAGAGGTCTCTGTAACCTCATCTCCCAGGTGGGAAGGGCATTTTATTTCCTAGTTTCACATTCACTTCACAGTCTAGAACAGGCCTCCACTGTACAACTCCAGATTGGCCAGAGGGTTGTGCCCAGCTCCCAGAACGCAACTGGCCCCTCACCCCTGCAGACACGGCTTGACCTTCCAGAGGAAGGCCCTCCTGGTCTCTGGGTCCTCTCTTTCTCTTGGACTCAATTTCCCTGCCCTGCTTCTGCGTAGCCGAGGCACGCATCCCCCCGCCCGCCTCCACTTGTCCCCTTCCTGTGGTCCCTACCCCAGCCCTGCAGTGGAAGGGGGTGAGCCACCAGCATCCCCGTGAACGGGCACGGAAGGGGAGAGAGGTTGTGTGCGTGTGTTTGTTACCGTGGCCAAAACACTGCGCTATCTGGCAGTCAGAGGATGCTTTCGCTGGGTTTCAGGAATGGGGGACAAAGAAAAAATATCCAGACTGTCTTCCAGCAGCGGCAGCAGCAGAGGCGGCGGCGGCGGCCGAGCCGGGCCTCATTTGTTAGCGGGGTGTCGAGGTAATGGTCGCCACCGAGGCCCGTCCTCTCCTCGGCAGAGTAAACAAGACAGATGGGCCTGGGCCTGGGCCTGGCGTGATTAAAGATGAAACGTGGATCCATCTTCACCAAAGCTGAAAATGAGGAGTGCAGCCTCCTCCTATTTCTCTTTCTGTCTTTTTCTTTCTTCCTTCTTCTTTTTTTTAAGGAAGAAAGCAAGAGCCTTGAACCTTGCTTCTGGGGGGCCTCGCCTGGCTCCATATTGTCATTTCTATAAATAAAGCTTCCCCTCCCCCCTCCTCTGCATTTATTCGTGTAAATAGACAAAGTGGGGGGAGGGCAGGTAGGCTTTT
>NW_020171981.1:4203855-4204853 GCF_003031525.2 Neophocaena asiaeorientalis asiaeorientalis
TGCGCCTGCGGTGCCACCCGAGCGGATCTTGGTGTTGGGCAACTTGTGGTCTTTTTTCCACTTCATTCGCCGGTTCTGGAACCAAATCTTAATCTGGCGTTCAGAGAGGCAGAGAGCGTGGGCGATCTCCACCCTCCGGCGCCGCGTCAGGTAGCGGTTGTAGTGAAATTCTTTCTCCAGCTCCAAGACCTGCTGGCGAGTGTAGGCGGTCCGAGAGCGCTTGGGCTCCCCGCCGGCGTAATTGGGATTTACTGGACACACACAAAGAGAGGGAGAAAGAGAAAGTTTTATTGCCCCGAAAGGGAGGAGGGAGAGCCCTTTCTTCCAGCTAACACAGTATCTCCCTCCCTCCCTCTCCCGCCATCTCTTCTTCCTCCAGAGGGGGTGGGGATGAAAGAGAAAGCGGGACCCCAGGAAGAGAAAGAGACCTCTAAGTTTTGGAGGATTGTGTGGTCACGACGTTGTTGTTTGGGTGTCCGGGGGGAGTGAGGAATCTTCACAAGGTTTTAATCGCTCCTCTCTCCCCGCACGTGGCCTGGGGCCCGGGATGGGAGAATGAGGGGTGAAAGAGGGAGGGGGCTTCATTAAACCTTTCTTCTGTTAGTTCCCACCCTCTCTGCTCAGATTCCAAGCAGTGCCTGCCCCCAGTAAAAACTTTTGCCCATTTCTCAAGCCAAGGAGCCAGACTATAGGAAAGAAAGGAAAAAAAAAATACAGGGAGTTGACTCAACTCTCAGCTTAAATACAGATTACCTCCTCCCCCCTTCTCCTCCCCCCCTTACACCCCTCCCCAATTTCCAATTTCACTGAGACTGCATCTCCCTGGCGAAAAAGTCGCTGGTGAGAATGGCAAAGAGGATGGGGAACCGACTTCAAAGGCGCGGGGGCCCACCAGGCCATAAAAATTTATGGGGGATGTAATTATGTGGCTCTGAAAACAGGCGACCGTAAATCTCCGGCAATGGCGAGTTTATAGCGGGGACAATTGGCTTCCCCTA
>NW_020171981.1:4204926-4209352 GCF_003031525.2 Neophocaena asiaeorientalis asiaeorientalis
CTCACGTGAACTTTGCGCATCCAGGGGTAGACGACGGGCTCTTTGCACGCGGAGTGGGACGGGCTGGGGTGCAGGGGGTTCTGAGCGCAGGGAGGCGGCGGGGGGCTGCTGCTGACCGCCTCGCAGCGCTGGCCGGGCTCCCTGAGGAGGAAACGGAGCGCCGCGCGAAGCCCGCCTCCGGCTGGAAGCTGCTCTCTCGCCTCTGGCCGCCAGCGTAGTACCCCGGCGAGTGGTCGCTGGGTAGGTAATCGCTCTGTGAATATTCCTCGCACGGAGGGAACTTGGGGTCGACATAGTTTGAGTTGATCAAAAAAGAACTCATAGCCATTAATTTCTGGGAATTGTCCACAAAATATACTAAAATTTATTCCGACCCCTGACTCGTTTTCCTGTTTCCGAAAGCCCTCCTACTTACTGTCAAGTGAACAAAGTTAGGGGCCCACGTGATCCTCGGAGCCAATGGCCGCCCCGCCTGCGATTCCCGGATAAGGAAATCTGCTCACCCGGACCCTACTCCAGCCAAAGAGGTTTATTTCCCCTTCTTCTCTTCCCCCCCCTCCCCACCCAACACCAGGATTTACATAGGGCTCCTGCGGGGCGACCGCCTCCTCGCTTCTCCTCACCCGGATTGGGGAGAGGGAGGGAGGGAGATGGAGAGCGAGTGAGCAGGTTGCCACCCGAGGGCCTGTTGGGGCGCTGGGCGGAGCGCAATCCCTGGATCCCCTCAGAAGCTGGGGCTTCGGGTGTGGCCCCTCCTGTCCTGCCTCACCTCCCCCCAGGCCTTCCTTAGGGCCCCAGCCCCTCCTCACGACGTGGCGAGGGGGAGCCCCTTTACCCGGCGTCTGTGAGGGGGAGTTAAGTGAGGGACGGACTAGGGGCTCCGCCTGAGAGGGGAACCCACACGGGGGAGAGGCACTGAGCGTGGGCCTTTTCTCTGCAGCCGCACGGGGAGGGGTAGGGAGTGAGGGGGGAGGCATCGGAGCAACCAGGCGGGTGCACGGAGGGACTTGTCAGAGATGAATGGAACCGCGGGCGGATCGATAGGAAATTCATGCACTAATTCGGGGAGACCTCGCCTTCCAAATCGCATTTAGCTGCGCTATTAGTTTGGCTGTGTCAGTCAGTCCGTCTGTTTCCCTCTCCTATCCACTCCTCCCCGTACCCCACGCGGCCCAAGCCGGGAGAAACGACTTGGTTTCCCACACTAAACATGAGCGCTAGAGTAAAAAACCTCCAACTTTTGAGAGCACGTCGAATAGAAATTTGCTAATTCCAAAAGCACCGGAGCAACGCTAACCGGGCGTCGAGACGTTGTAATTGCCGCTAATGCGGCCGCCCGCGCAGCGAGCAGAAATCTCACATCCTTGTGATGCTGAGGATAGGAGACAGGGGTGATCCCCACACAATAACACCCCTTGGTAATCGTGTGTTTCCAGGGCATCTTGTTCTGAACCCAAACGGAAAGGCGACCTCTGCATCCGTTTGAAAAGCAAATTTCCTTTGCCTTCGCACACTGAAGACAAGTCATTTTTACCGGATTTTCAGTGAAGCCTCCCTAAGCCCAAAATAGGGAATAGGTGGGCTGGAGGGAGAGGATAAAATAAAAACATCAGCAACAATATTAACCTTTTAAGTGAAGTGAAAAAGGACCAAGGCTTCCAAGGGCAGGCAGGGGCAGATTTCAGGTAGATGATTCCTCCATCTCTAAGCAGTTGAGGGAGAAAAAGAAAGAGAAAGAAGAAGGAAGGAGTCTTCGTGTGGTCACCGGATGGTCCTCATTTAGGAAAAAAAATGTTTTTTTCTTCAGGAAGAAAAAAATGAGCGGAGTGTTTATGTCAACTACATATTCCCCTAGATACGAATTTGTGACCACAAAATTCCTTACACAAATTCGGATCTACAGGGTATATACAGAAGACAGATAGATCTTCTTGGCCCAGAAATTTTCCAGTTCTCCTACTTTCCACGCGTCCTTCTTTTGGGGTGTAGTCTGAGTGCTTCGATTTTATTTCATTTTGTCCAAGTTCTGAGGTCTGGGAGCAGGAAAAGTCACTGCGGTTCCATTCCTGGGATTCCAAGGTTTTCAACTCTCTTCCTCTTCTATTAGAGAGAAATAGAAGCTGCCGGTCCCGCAAAGGGACGCGAACCTTGGGGCCGCTGCGCAACTCGGCGGCGCATGAATTATGAGATGTAAACATTAGCTAAGCACAAAAGGAGGAAGGGTCATCCCGAGGCTGCGGCGTAGTCAGAATCAGGCCCTTCTGGGTGCCCTCGCGCCCCTCCCCTCCCCCCCAGGACTTTTTTTTTTTTTTTTAAAAAGAAACAAAACCCCAATCGGCAACTCCGTGCTCCTTGCAGCCTTTAGTTTTCGATCAAACGAATATCTAGATATTTTCCAAGGCGCCTCTCAGCAAAAGGAAGAGGGAGAGGCGGCTGGGTGTGAAGGGGGGGGTCATAAAAGTTCTTTTAGAAAAATTCAATGGTAAAAAGAGAGAGAAACAGCTGTAAAGAAAAATGCTGGGAGACCAAGCAGATGGGGCCCCGGATATTTAATGATGGGCAATTCCGTTTACAACCTGAGAAAAAGATCAAAGGCGTTTCATTTCCGAATGAAGGGCAATGAGGAACCATAAAAGATGCAGCCAGATGATATTCCGGCCCCTCCCAACCTCCCATACCTCCTGGGGCCAGAAAAGGGGGATAATAGGTAAAGTGTGAGGAGGAACCCCATTTCCCCCACCTCCCTAGCTCCGGGCAGGCTCTCTCAGTTTAAACTTGTTCATTCAGCCACCTGCTAGGGTTGCTGGCAGTGGGACCAAAATGGGGATCTGGGAAACCTGGGGGATCTGGAATTTCTGAAGGGACTTCCTGAGGCTGCCAGTAACCACTGAATTTACTAAGCTGGGAGACAGAGGATGGAGCTGAAGGGAACTGTGTCCTAGACTGTGAAAGCTGAGGGCCTTCACAGGGTGAGGAGAAGGGTTCACAGAAGCCTCTTCTGCACCCAGACTCCCCATTCATCTCTCTAGGTCTGAAGAATACTTGCATCCCTAGTGAACAAATCAGAATAATATCAATTTCTTTAACAAGTACATCAACAAAACAAAAAGCAACCCTCTAACCACCGTACCCTAAAGGTCTCTGCCCATCCCTAGTCCGGGGACCCTTGCAGGTGGATAGGAGGAGAGTTTCCACCTACCAGCAACTAAGCCCAGAGACCCTCTGATTTTCTATCCCAAATCTAGATTACCAAGGTTGGCTTCCGGGCCCGATTTCTAACACCAACACTCTCCCAGCCAGGCTGGACTCACCTATATTTGAAAAATCACACACACACACACACACACACACACACACTAATATTGTAGTTATCTTTGCCAGGAGAGGGTCCAATAAGTAATCTCAGAACCCCATTTAGGCACCCAGGGAGACCAGCACCTGACCCTGGATCCACAGACAAAATGTGTGGATAGGACCCCCAACAGCCCCCCAGCGTCAAGCAGGGGCTTTTCCAAGTCTTGTCAAGGGCCACTTTAGTGAGGGGCTCCACGACCCTTTCCAGCTGGCCAGGCCCCTCCCCCACCCGATACCTCCTGTCCTCAACTCGCCTCCCTGAAACCCGTCCAACTCGAACGCTTTTCGGAATTTGGGGAGGGCCAATGCGCTGGCCACCGGGGCCTCTCTGCTGCTCTACACTTTCTCAAGAGATGCGGTCCAGGTGTCCCAAGCACCCCAAAAGAGAGGGACGGGAAGCAGAGCCCGCGGGGCTGTGTGTGGCTGATTCTGGGGACAGAGCGCTGGGCGCTGAGAGCCGCCACCTGCCCATTCCACCGAGGCGCCGCACCCCCCACCCCGGCCAGTCCCACCGCGATGGGTGGAGGACCTGGTTTATCTGCGACTTCCAAGACGGGGTTCAGATCAGGAGGCTGCCTCTCCCTCCACCCCCGAAGAGCACTAACATTGATACGCATAATAATAAGAACCAAGGCTCCACCCGCGTTCAGAGCCACCTCCCCGGCGCTCCCGGTGGCTCGCTGGCCCGCCGGCCGCCTTTTCCCTGCAGCCACAGGTTGCTGGAGTGACCTCTCGCTGCTCAGCCCCTCCGCCGTCCCGGGCGTGCCCAGCCCGCGCCGCATCGACTACTTTTTGTCGGCGGGGAGGGAGGACTGAGCGAGGGAGGGAGACCCTGAGGCCAGGAGGGCGAGCCCCGGCGGCCCGCACCGCCAGCGGCGCGGAGGAGCGCCAGGTCCGGAGGGGCGAGGGCGGGAGTACTCACCGGGCCGCTCCCCGCGCCCTCCAGGCCGCCAACCCGCCCGCGGGCCCGCGCGGCCCCCGACGAGCTCGCTCTCGTCCACTATTGTGTGTTCGGAAAACCGAACCGCGGCGGCGGGCAGAGGAGCTCCGGGCCCCCTTGGCGGCCGGAACA
>NW_020171981.1:4209472-4237936 GCF_003031525.2 Neophocaena asiaeorientalis asiaeorientalis
CCCAACCCCAAAAAGTCCCATTCGGATAGAACCCAGCCCGGCCCCGCCTCTTCTTTGATATTCCATCATTCCTATATTTTTTGTCAGCTCTCGTTCGGGGGCCAAGAGGGAAAGGGTAGAACTCTGCGGGGGTTCCCTTTGCGGCCTGTGATGGAGGCTGGCACCTGGAGAAGTGGAAATGTGGGGATCTGGGTCCCAGAGAGCAGGCCTCAGCCAGAGCCCCCTTCCCTCCTTCCTCCCCTATAAATGGCTGCACTGACAAGGCCTGTATTCCCACCCAACTGCACACTCCATCTGCTTTGTTCTACCCCTCAATGCCAGAGAGACCCCCATTTCTGCCAAAACTTTAGAGGCTCCAGGGCCCCAGGAATGACCCCTCTACCTCCTGGTGCTGAGATTTGGTTTCACAGGCCAGCATGTTTGGGGAAGATAGAATCCTGAGAGAAGGGCTGGACTGCACTGGTCAAAGCTGGGGCATTGGCTTTCAGAGGCTTTAATTGTCCTTTAAAAATCAAACAGTATCCTCCCCATCTGCATTTTTATTTAAAACTACTTTTCATCTGTACAGTAACTCCTTTGTCTACCCCCAGCATCACCACAATTGAGGAGGAAATCAGAGAGGTGTTAAAAATACTCAAGAGATTTTCTTTGGTTTGTCCCTCCAGGATCAGAAATAGGTGATGGGCCAGCAACACATTTCCCCCTTTCTCCAGCCTCCAAGGAACCAGCAGAAGTAGATCAGGTGACTCCCCTCCACCCAGTTCAAGTCTACGGGGAGTGTCTGCAAGGGGGTATCTCCCTAGTGCGGGGAGGCCGGAAGAGAGCATCCCAACGTACCCAGCTTGGCCTGGGATGGCAGAGGACTCCTTCTCATTCTGAGGCCCCTCCAGCCCAGGACCTTGGGCTGCTCCAGTCTATTCCACAAAACTATCAACTTGCTAACATACTGTCCTGGAATGGAGGGAAAAGAGACTGAGGAGGAACAGAAAGAGATAGATTCTCCAGTTCAGGTTTTGACCTCTACCTCCTCCGGACTCTAGGAATTCCCTATGGCCTGACTCCCCAGAAAAACTTGCCTGAAGGCCAAATAGAAATGAGGACCCACACCCAACTGGTTTAATTTTTTTAAAAAATTGGGGTCAAATTGATTTGAAATTTGACATTAAACTGTGGTCTCTTCTGGCCATATTTCAAAATGCATCTTTATAAAAACTCCCAGGTCATCTTTTTTTCTGGCGGGACAAACACCCAGAGAGTACCTCCTATATTAAATACTTAGAAGAGAATATGATGACATCTCATAAGGCAACAAACAGTCACTTAAAGACCCCAAATAAGCATATGCCCTGGTGTTATAATTAGTCTCTCTAAGCATTTTACTTATGAGCTAAGCTTAATGCACGGATTCAAGGTTCATTTAAGGTTGCCAGTTAAAAAGATCTCTGTGAGTCCATCCAGTATTTTTCCTTTTCATTTCCCCTCCCTCCTTGAACTAGGAAGAGAGGGATTCTGGTAAAACATACAAGTGTAGGTTTGGGAGAGAGTGAGAGAATTAACAAGCTAACCTTCTTTCAATATCCAAGTGCTTAAACCCAAGCAATCGGGAAAGAGGAATGGGAGTTTTTAAACTCCGTCCAGTCCTGGCCCATGGTTACTGGACTCCAACTGCCTGGACCCCGTCTGGGGGTAATCCCTGAAAAAACAGGCCTGCCTGGAGGGAGGAGGAGCTGGGGGATCCAGCTGTTTGGCCCCTTTAGGGGAAGCCTAGTGGGGCTGATGTGGGTTGGAGTCAGGTCTTCACCTTGGAAGACTTCTTTGGCCCCACCAAACGTCCTGCAAGGACGTGTGGGTAATTGGAGTTTTAAAATGTGTGCGGCTGGGTAGGTTTTCATTAAATTTTATATGGTGACTCAAAGGTTGTCTTTGGGAGAGAAAATTGCGCAGAGGATTGGCCATGCCCAGAGCGCTTTCTTTTGTGCAGCTCCCCACCCCACCAGAGCCAGTCTGGGGAGAAGGGTTTCTTCCTCCCTCAGTTTCTCCTTCCCCAGATCTGCCTCTCCCCTCTCCAGTTCCGCTCCCGCACTCCCCGAGCCCACAAGTCTTCCTTACCTCGAGCATCCCTTGCTCGCTTTCTTCTCTCTTCACACACACACACTGCCTCCTTCCCTCTTCCACCCCGCCCCAGCCGCTAGACGCCGCTGCGGCCGGCTCACGCACGCTGTAAACTTTTGACCCTCCAACTTCGCGACCCCTCCGGCAATAACACTGGCCTCACGGCCCAGGGTCTCATTCTGCTGCGGCGGCTGCAGAAACCCAAACGCAAAACGTCTTCCCTGCCCTTCCTCCCCCGCCCCCACTAAGGGCCTTAGGCCTGGAGAAGAGGAGTCAGTCTTTCGATTATTCAATAACTCCTCCTCGGGAAAAGATGCTGACTCCACTTCCGGCTTTTTTCACCACTTCCCGCATTTTCACCGTTCTCTCATGTTTAGATGCCTGGAAGAGCTTTTGACGACCCACCCCTCTCCATTCTTGTCCCCCAGAATGGGGCCGCAGTTGCCGTTGACAGGAGTGGGGACATATGGGAAGCCATAGAATGGGCTGAACTGGAGAAGGGTGTTTCTGGGGTGAAAAGTGGAGACAGCTTGGAGCAAGTGTTCCTTGGGAGAGGAGGGGGCCATAGGCCCCCAAAAGGCTGGAGAGAGAGCTCAGCGTCCAGGCTTTGCGAGGCCCAGCGGGCCCGGGGCCACCTTGCGCGGCCGCTCGCTGGCGCCTTGCAGGCTCCAGCCTGGCTGTGAACTTGGTCTAAGGCGGACTCTACTGGCAGCTCGGGGACGTTACAGCCTCAGCCTCTGCCTCTCGGCCAGCGCAGCGGCCGCGCGGCGACCTGCGCCGTTTCGGTTTCCTTTGCTCCCAAATATCGCTTCCCAAGCCCCCACTTCTCGTAGAGAAGGATTTTGTTCCTCCTTTCCTTGGGGCCCTTGGGGGTCGGAAAACAGAAAAGAGAGAGTTAGAGAGACACACAGAGAGAAAAAGAGACTGGAACAAGCAGAAGCTCTGATATACAGGGATTATGCTCCATCGTGTCTCCAAGCCCCAAAGAGGAGATGTTCCCACATGCAGGGACTTTCCCCCTTCGGCTCCCCTAAACGCTTCTTTTCAGGCTGAATCCCCTCCTCTCCACCTGGCCCTCCTGGGTCATCTCTTGGCTAGGCAAGCGGTGTTCGGGCCTGGGAAGTACCTTTCCTCTCTAGACACATTCGTCCCTACCCCACTGGGCTCCGAGGTCACGGATCGCTGCAGCCAAAGTCAGCCGCCGCGCTCAGAGGCTGCAGCGAGGCCGCAGCTATGGGGGCTCAGCCCGAATCCACTCGGAGAGAAAGACCAGAGCATGGCTGTGCAGCTAAGGAGGAAAAGCTAGAAGATGCAAAGACGAGATTTAGGGAGAGAAAAGACAGGACAGAGGACGCCTAAATCATAGAGAAAGGAGAAAGAAGAGGGAGAAAAAGGGATTAAAAGTTATAAAGGTGCTGATATTCGGGGTCCGACAGGTCCAGAACTGCCCGAAGTCCAATCCTCTCCGGTCTCCTAAATCCCCCACTTCCTCTTGGAGCCCGAAATCTGGGTCTCAATCAATTCGCCAAAAGGAGGGGAAAAATCGATCTAAACCTGTGGGCCTGCCCCCAGCCCGGCCGGGAGCGATGGAGGTGGCGGCGGTGCGGCCAGCGGCACGTAATGTATGCGGCAGCGGCTCGGAGCCCCAAGTAGGCCGGCGCTCCGGCCCTGTCTGCTGACCTCTGCGTGATCCCGGACTCTATGAATTATTGATGAGATATGAGCGTTGATTTCCCCTTTCAGGATGCAAACTCCATTATATTGTTAAAATGGCGATTTAATCGTTGAGAATAGCTTTTGGTGTGGGTTTTTTCCCCAAACTCATTTGCGCCTCCTTCCTTTTCATTTAACTCTCTTAATTAAATCCTTTAACAGGTTTTAATCACTTTTTGGAGGGAGGGGTAGGAGGAAGGGGAAAGACATCACTACCATCACCAACAAACACTAAAAACAAGCCAGAAAACCATAAAAAGCTTCTACCTTGGGGAAGTTGAAAGGAAGGTGGGGAGGGGGTGTTAACCCCTCTAGGAAGGTCGTGCTGGGAACAACCACCAGAGGATACATCCATCCGAGTGCTGGGGCAAACTAACTCTGACAAGGAAGTGTTGGGCCTGGGAGGTGTCTAATTCCACCCCGGAGGAGACTTGTGTGTGGAGTCCGACTGTGGAGAGTAAGTCAGGCTTACCCTTCTTGCTGCGAAGTCGAGGGACATGGAGCTTGGGGAAGACACGTGTTTCTTGAGGGGAGCGATTCTCCAATCTGAAACCCGGGGCACGGCTTACCGAGAAATGTCCATTCTCTTTAGGGCCCCCATTTCTCCCCTCCCCCACCCCAAGCAGCTCGGTTTCCAGGCGGTGTCTGGGTTAATTAGTATGGATGTGTAACAGCGCTGCAGCAATCGATAAATCCCGCTGTGGGCAGATCCCAGCCTCGAAATCCGATTACTCTGAGAAACTCCAAAAAATGGAAACAGTGACCCGTGGGCTCTCCGCTAAAAGAGGGGAAAGGTTCTTGCTAAGCCCCATTCTCCTTGGTTGGCCGGGTTGGTCCCCAAGCTGGGAAACCCATGCAGGCATGGGTTTCTGCTCTGTCCCGAAAGGGACTGAGTCTGGGGGACTGTGCTGAACGGTTCACTTCTCCCTTGCTCTGAATCCTTGGCTTCCACCTCAGCATCCAAACCCCAAGGATAAAGGAACCAGCCCAAGAGAGGAGCCTCCACGTGGATCCTGCCCCCATACCCTGCCCCCCCAAACCCCAGAGAATACGTCTCACAGCCAGGGAAGAGTTAAGTGTCCCTGTTGCAGTTACCGAGAGGAAGCCGATGAAATATGGGCGCTTGGAACTCCAGGCCCGGCTGGCTTTCCTGTTTACATTTCTTTATACTTCCTCCTACCCCGAAGCCTCGGAGAAACAAAACAAAAAACCAAACCCAAAAAATAACCAAATAAAACAAAACAAAATTAAATTGTCCATTGAGCGGTGGTCAAGCTGGCCCCAGAGGGAAAAGGGAAAATGTAGCCTTACCCTCCCGCTGCTGACCTCCTCTGCCCTGCCCAGGTGGAGGGTGCCAATGGATGGGCATGAGGATTTGGCTAGTGGGTTCTGGCCTGCAGCTCAGAGAGTTGGGCCCTGGACCCAGCTGGGGAGGGGAATCAGATGGGAGAGGAGAGAGAGGAACAGCTTTCCCTGAGAACGTCTTGAGGAAGACTGGAGAGGAGGACACAGGTCTGGGGCAGAGAGAGTTCCTTTGCACCAGAAACCATTGGAAAACTCTCATCCTCTCCCCTAACACGTCCTTGCTGGGGTTCAGGGGAGACAGTTGCCCAGAAAACCTGAAGTGGGGAAGAGGAAAGCCCAGCTAGGGTGGGGCCTTCTCCAGACAGGATCTGCTCAGAGCCGGAGGACACCCTTCAAGAGTTCTGGCTGTTGCAGCAGAAGTGGGCACCCCGGCTAGAGCTGCTCTTCACCACTCCGGAAAATCTCTCTAGATATGCTCAGCAGATGTCCCTGGGCCGCTGGCCCCAGATATTCTATATCAGAGTTTGCAGGACTGATGTGGGAGGGGGCCAAAAAATCTTTAGTGGCAGTCCTGGTGGTCTGGGGTTTCTGAGAGAGGGTGGCTGGTGGCATCAGAGTGAGACCAGGGGCACAATAGGAGTGGGGTTTCCCGGGAGACCCCAGGTCAGATTCTGTGCCCACTGCACTCTTCCTTTGCATCTCATTCAACTCATTTGCCTTGTCCAGAGTGGAATCCTGTGGAAGTTATGCCTCCAAAATTTATTGGTATTTTAAATGGTGCTCGACATCCTTTGGGAACTGACCAGAGTCTCCTTTCCATGGGATACAAATGCCCCATCGTTTCGGGGGAGATGTGTCTTCACAGTAAGGTGAGGACCCCAAGCCCTCTGTCCTCTTTGCACTCAAAGCCTGTGAAAGGTCTCCTGTAAATCAGGCCTGGGCAGGGAATGCAGAGCTCAGGGAATAGAGAGCAGCTGCAGGAGAGAGAGGAAATTAGGAGAGCGTGCAGATGTTCTTTAATGTGAAATGGGGAGAATCTTGTGACCCTCTCCTTGTCCCAAAGATCAGAAGCCCCTTAAGATGCCACATGACCAATTCCAGGGACAATGGGAACTGATGAGCTAAATCCAGAGAGGGTGGGCTGGCATAAGCAGGAGTGACAGGGTGGTTGACCCCCCATGGGTCTTAAAATTGGGAGGTCAGTTTGGTGAGGAAGAGACCTCCAGTTTTTAGAAGGAGGGCGACTTATCCTTAGAAAATAATGGGCCCCAGGGAGTCAAATAATAAAATCCTTCTGGTTTGTGGTGCCACAAAACAAAGGGGCCTCTAGGCTCTGGTAGGGAGAGAAGAAGGAGAAAGGAGAGGAGAGGAGAGGAAAAGAGCACCTTTCCAATTTTCTCTCCCAGCTCCTAAGTCCCTTTTTATTCTCCTGACAGTTGGGGCTATGTGTTCGTCAGCAAGTTTTATTTTTGGAGGGATTTCCAGGGATCTACTTAAACACCTACATCCTCCAGATAAAAAAAGAAGCTCTCCCCTCCCCCCAACTCCTGGCCAGGAATTTGAGGGAAATTCTCCCTCTGTCTGCTCCCTGCTTGGACCTCAGGACCCTATATAAAGCCAAGCCAGAAGGTTGGCCTGGGACCAAAAGGCTGAAGTTGGGTGCAAATGAGCCATGCTCCCCATCCCTGATAGCCCTAATGAGACCATAGAGAACCAGGGGTACCCCCTTTCACGGGGTTCAAAGATCTAAAAGCCAGAGAGTGTCCCAGTGCAAGGCAGCCCACAGCAGCTGAGTTAGCCTTCCCCGGACTTTTTCTCAGCTCAGATGTATTCAGATAAAAGTGCCCGGCGGCTCGCTCCCACACACCCCTGACAAATGAATGTCATAAAGTTCCTTTCCTGGGGGTGGAGAGATGTCTGTCTGAAGATACCCAGTAGTGAAGGGCCCCCCCACACACACACACACGGGGCCCTCCCTTCAGCAGTAAACACCCCTCCTTCTTGCCCCCTAAATTTCCAAGTGCACTGAAGGAACCCACGCAAGCTTTTTCCCCACAAAGACTCAGACACTCCGGCAAATAAAACCAGGCACCCCGGACTGCAAAGGCCTTATTGAACGGACCGAGTGCCCCACTTCAGACACCCAGCTGGTCAGAACTTGGTGCAAAATCAGGCTAAATTTCCCCCACTTATCATCCCACAGTCCTGCCGGAGGCAAGGTTTCCTTCCCCCAGTTCCAAGCCCCACAATTGCGAGGGGAAAAGCAAAAACTGGAAGCGACTTACTGTGGGAGAGCTGGGCCTGGGCTGCTGCCACACCACCGCCTTCTGGGCTGGGAGAGCGCTCACCTACCTCTGCCCCCTTCCCCACCACTGCGAGCAGTTAAAGTGTCACTTAACATTCTGGAGAATGTGAAATATACCGCGCGGTGTCAACTCCCCAAAACCATAAAACTAACTTTATGGACCTCACGTGACTTTCTCGAGCCAGTGAGGGGTATCTGTCTGACTTCTCCGCGATTTTTACGATGTAACTTCAAGATAAAACCCCTATCCATTTGACATCTAAATGTCATAGCGACTTTTGGGATAGTTTGCTATGGGCAAAGGGGGACAAAGTCAAGGGGGAAGGGGGAAGGAAGGCCCAGTAGAGCCACCAAGACCCTCAGCTGCCTCCTCACCAGCTCCCCTCCCCCCACAAGTCCTGTAAGAAGTTGGGCCAAGCTGGAAGGGATTGACCGGGTAAGTGTCCAGACTTGACTCTTGTGCTCAGGGTGGAGGCTGACTTGGATGGAGGAGGACTGGCCCCTGGCCCTGAGCCAGTCCAGTTGATGGGGGAACCAAGGGTCTTCCAGGAGGGACCCCAGCTCCTAATCAAGAGGGCAGGTCAGTTGGGCCCCTGGAGAGAGGAAGCCCTTGATATAAGTGTAGAGAAGACTGAGGGTGAGAGGAAACCTTTGAAATTGAGCTGATTTTTTTGTTTGTTTGTTTTTTTGGCCTTAGTGGGTGGCAGAGCTGAATTGGGATTTGGACCAGGGGACAGTGGCGCTGGGCAGGCCTGTATCACCGCCAAAAGGCCAGGAGCCTCCTGCTCAGGACTTAGGCCCAGATTACTTTCCGCTAAGAGGTTTCCAGAGAATTTTTGGCCAGCTGGTGGAAAGCCAGGGTGGAGTCCAGCTCAGCAAAGGCTTGCTTTTCGCCCCAGCCTTGCCCCTTGCCCCTTGCCCCAGGCTCATGTGGGGTTCCTGGGTCTCTCGGTCCCCAGGGCATGAAAGCCTGTCCCCTGGCCCAAGTACCGCTGACCAAGCAGAGCCATAGGTGGTTGAGAGGGGCTGCTGGTAAGCAGCCTGCTTTCCCTTCCCTACACCCCAGATCTATCAAGAATGGTCTAGGGTGTGCCCGGTGATGGGAGAGGCAGGTCCCAGAGAAAAGACAAGTGGAAGGGCAGTGGAGGAGGGGAAACATTTATTTGACTTCAAGGAAAGCTACAAACAAATACCAAAAGCGAATCACTGAGACAGGCCTGCCCGGCAAAGACAGATTTCACATGTAGCACAGCATCCACTTGCTTACTACAAATGGTCTTGGAAGTGAAATGGGTAGGGAGGAGAGGATAGGTCTGACCCAGACTATCCCCATATTTACAAGCTCTGGGCCCTCTATGCCAGACCCATGAATTCACAGAGAAATACACAAGACATTTTACACTGAGGGTTATTTTTGTTTCCGGATGCTCCAAGACCAGGCCTTGTGGGGCCTACCCAGGCGGCAGGAACTTAAATCTCAGTATTTACCGGCCCTCTTCTCAACATCACCCCTTTGGTCCTCCCCGGTCCCCTCCCACCCCAGGACCAAGTCTTGGGAGACTTGGGCCTGGAAGTGGGGAGGGAGGAGGAAGAGGAAGGTGGAATGAGACACAGTCATGGACTCCGGTCTCCGAGGCCAGCTCAGCTGGGCCCGGCGCTGCAGCACTATCCTACCTCAACTGCTGCCCCTTTTAGAGAAGTTTCTAGCTGAAACTCAAAATACAGCGATCATCCTTTTATAAATAAGTTAGAAGAACACAGATGGGGAGGGGAAAGTTCACATTAAACATGCGAGTTTCTTTTTGTCCTGGGGGAAGGAGTGCAACCACAGACACGAACGTTCAGAAACACTGGCGGATTTGGGGTGAGCAGAAGGGAGTGGGGAGCATGGTGGGAAAATAATAATTATCATTATTATTACAATAATAACAAGATTAACCAGTCCAAGAGAGAGGGAGCCACAGGAAGACTTAAGACCAAACGAAAAATCGTAGCACAAGGCCCGGGCGAGGCAGGCTCGTGGGAACCGGTCCCCAGCGGGCAGCGGCAGCGCGGGGAGGCTTGGAGGGGCCAGGGCTGGGAGCAGCACGGGCTCTTGGGCCGCCCGGGGCTCCTCCCGGCGGGCTCAGGGCTGGAAGGCGCTGCCGGCTGTAGCCAGGCTCATACTTTTCAGTTTGTTGTCTTTCTTCCACTTCATGCGCCGGTTCTGGAACCAGATCTTGATCTGGCGCTCGGACAGGCAGAGCGCGTGGGCGATCTCGATGCGCCGCCGCCGCGTCAGGTAGCGGTTGAAGTGGAACTCCTTCTCCAGCTCTAGGGTCTGGTAGCGGGTATAAGCGGTCCGGGCCCTTTTCCCGTCCGGCCCGGTCATATCTGGAGCAGACAGAGCAGCGAGGCAGCGTTATTCCGGTTAAGGGAGGGGGCCCTGGGTGGGAGGGGGGCGTGGAGCAGGACCCAGGCGTCCCCGGCACCCAGCTCACCGCAGCTCCAATTCTCCCCACTCCAGATGCCCGCATCCGAGCTCTCTTTCTGCACCCCTTTCTCCTGCAGCCCCCACTTCTGCTGGCAGCGAATGCGCCCGGCTTTGTCTCTTGCTCCCTCCCTGTGCCTCACCCTTCGCTGGGCTCAGGCGGTCGCTCACCCCGGGAGGGAGGAGAACGGTTGCACTTTTGCCCTGGAAGGCTCGTTTTACTGCTCGCCCCTCCTCTGCTAGAAACAGTCTCAAAATTTCGGGGGCAAAGCAAGACCCTTCCCCACGTTACATAAACCTCATCCTTCATCCTAAAGCTAGTTCAAACTGGGCAAATAAAACCTAAGGCGAATCTGGGAACAAATTATTAAAAATACTCCTCTCCAAACCCCCAGCTAAAGACCTTCTTTGGCTCTGTCCCCCCGAGCTGAGCTGTGAGGACCCTCTTAGAGACTTCTTCCCCTCTGGAGGAAAGAAATCTATATTTGAGGAAAAGCCAAGTTCTCCTCGCCGCCGCCCCCCCCCCCCAAACGCGGAGAAGGAAAGCCGAGAAGACAAAAAGGGGAGCGAGAGCGAGAATTACCATGGCTGATGTGAAGCTTCCTCATCCAGGGGAATATCTGCGGAGTCTGCCCCTCGGGCGCGGCTGTGGAGGTGGCCATGGGCTCTGGCTGCGCCCGAGCTAGGCTTGGGCTGCTTAGCTGGCTCGCCGCTTCCTCGGGCTCCGAGGACACGCTGGCCTCGTCTATTTCGGTGAAATTGGCGCTGGAGCTGGCCGGGGTCGCCTGGTTGGAGGGGGACGAAGCAGAGGGCTTGGCGCCGTGGCTGTCGCCGTTGGTGCAGGGCAGGGACTCGGGCGAGGACAGGGAGCAGCTCGACGCCGCTTGCCTGAAGCGGGGCTCCTGGGAGGGCGCAGGGAAGGCGCGCGAGCTCTCGCCCACCGCCCCAAAGTGGCTGGAGGAGGCCGAGGAGCGGTTGACGCTGAGGTCCATCCCATTGTAATTGTAGCCGTAAGAGCCGGTGTGCATGGCAGCGGGATCCCTGTAAGAGCCGCTCAGAGAGCTGCCACTGCCATAATTTAGCAACTGATAGTCCGGGCCATTTGGATAACGCCCCGAGAAGGAGTTTACAAAGTACGAGCTCATTTGGGTGATTTTGGAGGGCTTGATTTGTGGATCGTGGTCGTTATAACCCTGTGCTTCACGATTTATGATGTATTAATGAATTATAGCGATGCACTGTACTTCGTTTTGCTATGTACGCGGCCAAGTATGGGGGGGTGGAAGGGGGGTGGGGGGGCGTTAGGGAATCACGTGCTTTTGTTGACCAGTCGTAAATTCTCGCTGATGACCTCAAGAGGTAATTCATGCTCTATGGTTACAAATAATGACGATCCGAGAATCGTTAGGGCCGATTCAATGCGAGCCTCCGAGAGAGGGGGAAAAAGGAGAAGGGGGAGAAACAGGGAGAAGGTTGGCGGCGGCCTCTGAGCAGAGCGCGCCACCTCCCGGCGAACGGCGGGAGCGCGGGCCGCAGACAGCCATGGCGGCGACAGCTGCCTCCCT
This sequence comes from Neophocaena asiaeorientalis asiaeorientalis, assembly GCF_003031525.2. NCBI lineage: Eukaryota > Metazoa > Chordata > Mammalia > Artiodactyla > Phocoenidae > Neophocaena > Neophocaena asiaeorientalis. The sequence continues at coordinate 4,220,943 of NW_020171981.1, forward strand.
GCCGGCGCCGTGCAACCGCGGGGCTCGAAAGAAACCCGGCCTAGGCTTACCCACAAGGTTGAATCTTTTAGAGGAGAAACCCGATCGAGGCTTTACCCACTTTCTCGGGAGTGGAGTTCGTCTGTCCATCGGTCCTTCTCCCTGTCGTTTTTATTATTATTATTATAATTACTATAACAACTCTGGATAAGATGACCAAAGATTGAGTTGCTCTTCCCTTACTCGGGCTTTGCAAGTCTCCGAGTTGGGGACGGAAATGGGGGAGAGGTTGGAAGATGTGTGTGAAAAACAATGATTGCAAAGGGTTTCCCCTGTGAGCTCAGCCTGGCCTGCTTCCTGACCGGGATGCAGTGGCCCATCCACAGCATCCAAGCCGAGCCGGTGAGGCTAAGCTGAGGGTTCGAAGGAGAAGCCTTCGCTTCTCCTTGTTCCCTTAGAAGTTTGAAATCCTCTTTCTGACCTCTTCCTCATCCTTAGCCCAGGACGGAAGAAGGGCAGAGCAAGACAGAGACCCCAAAGGAAGAGGCCGGCTGGGGCTAAGTGGCCTAGTTGCGAGAAAAACGGTGGAGACGACCGCGTCGGAGCTGGGGTTTGGGTGTAAACATGGTCCTGAGAGTTTGGGACCAAGGCAGAATCCTTTCGCCTTCTCACCAGATGCCCGCTATTGCCTTGGGATGCCCCACTTGAGACCCCTTGCTGGCGTCTGGGTAGTTTCAGACTTTGCCCAGCGGCCCACTCCTTCCCCGGAAAAGGGTCCCGAGGACCCGCGGCCCCTTGCTGAGCGCGCTGGGCGGCCAAAGACCGCCACAGCTGGGCCCCTTCTGCCAGGCGGCTATTTTCTTTAAAAATAAAAAAGGGAGAGAGAGGGAGGAGGAAGAAAGGAAAACAGTCTCCGCAGCTTGCCGCCTGGGTGAGGGTGAGGGTGAGGGTGGGGGTGGGGAGAGAATGGGTCGGTTTTTGTTGATGGGATGAGACCGAACTGCCCCATCACCTGGCCTCCTGCCCTCAGGTCTCCAAAGAGCAGGGGGAAAGTCTTGCCCTTCGCCCGGCGCCTGCCGGCGGCTTCACATTCCCCTACTTGTCGCTGAGCTACTACTTGAGGCAGGAAGGGGTGCCGGGAGCCTTCAGCTGAGGGCAAAGAGATAGATATCCGGTGGCCCCAATTTAGGCCAGGAGCCGAGGGCCAAGGCCGGCGGAGACCAGGCCGTGTGGGCAGGCCAAAGACCACGGGCCTTGACGATCCTGTGGACAGAACAGCGCTGCTTGAGGCACTGAGACCCGCCTGGCTCAGTCTCTGCAAGAGCTCCCGGCTGGAGGGCCTTGGTGGCGTCCCTCGTGCCACGGACAAACGAGGAAATGCTAGAGACTAAGAGGGAAACGGCCCTTCTCCGTCCCCCAATTCCGCACCAGGAGAAGCCGTTGTGAGCCTCAGCACCGGCGAGGCGAGGCGCTGGAGCCTGGGCCGAACCGCTGCAGCCTTTATCGCAACTGTAACTTCCGAGCCCTCTGGGGCCGACCAGGGCTCCTGCCTTCGCTGCGGAGTTTCCGGCGCGGGGACGCAGGGGTGGCGGTGGGGGTAGGGGAGTGGCAGGGGAGGAGCAGAGGTGACCCAGCAGTGAGGTTTTACGTCTTTATTATTATTATTATCATTATTAATAATATTAATATTATTACCGAAGTATTTCACGTCCAGAGCTAAGAGAAGACTACAAACACAACACATAGAAAATTAATAAAATAGAACTTTTTCTTCTGAGGCTCCTCTTCTTACTTCTAGGTAGTATGTGCTCCTTCCAGTGGCTTTGGGGAGGGGCTGGGAGAGAGGTCTGGGGTCAGGGAGTCTTCGAGGCCCCCGCTGAGGGGACTGCGAATCTACCATTGAACCGTGCACGGGGGACATGGACGAAATGAGACGCGACACGGACAAGAGCATTTTGCTCTGCTTCCAGGAAACATCAAGTGAGTCCGGTCCTCAGTTCTCACGGGGGAGCCTCTTTGGGCTGAGGAGGTTTCACGGGGATGGAGGGGGCGCTGGGGTGCTGGCTGGGCTCAGGCAGCGCGGCCTCCCAGCGCCCAGCGAGAGCTTTGCGGGCGGGGGCATCCAGGAGAGCAGTGGCCCCGCCTGTCGCGCGCTGGAGAGCAGGTCCCCAGGCTCCCCCGCCCGCAGAGCCTTCTCGGGGCTCTCCGATGCCCTCGGCTCCCCGAAGGCCTCTCCCTTCGCGTCCCCCCGCCCCGTTCCAGCGCCTTCATTCGGCTGGTTTTTCTTCTTCCTCCTCGGCACTGAGCTGAGACGCGCTGAGCAGTTTGCTCTCCTTTTTCCACTTCATGCGTCGGTTCTGGAACCAGATCTTGATCTGCCTTTCCGTCAGGCACAGGGCGTGCGCTATCTCGATGCGCCGCCGCCGCGTCAGGTAGCGATTGTAGTGAAACTCCTTCTCCAGCTCCAGCGTCTGGTAGCGCGTGTAGGTCTGGCGGCCTCGCCGGCCACTGGGCCCAAAGGAGGAACCTGTTACGCAGAGAAGAGATGCTGAGGCCTGGGGTCACCAGGGCCAGAGCCCCCCTCCCCCACTCGACCCTCGAACGGGGACTCTAGCCTGTCCCGGGACGCCCTCCACTCTCCCTGTTTCCCTGCCCCCCTTCCTTCCTCACTCCTCCAGCGCCCCCTCCAGATTCCCTCCAGGTCTCCTAAGCTTATGCCTTCTGTCTAGATTCTTGGTGGGGGGATGGGAGGAGCAGTTTTAAATCCCACCTGAGCCTAGGGGGAGGGGCTGGGAAAGCACTGGCCAGGTATGTCTCTTCCTAGCCGCATCTTTTCTTTCCATCCATCTGGCTCCCCCACCATCCTGTGATAGATTCCGGCCCTTAATCCGTAATGACGTAGATCGATCCGTAGTTGGCATTAAGGGCTCCTCACTTTCGTGTCCCTTTAATGGACATCAATTTGGGATTTAAGGCCGACAAATAATCCAACCTGAGATCCCGGCGCCTGCTTCTCCTTCTGTTCCCCTCCGCCTGCTCCCTCTCTTTCTTCTCCTTATTCTCCCTCCCTCCTCTGACTACCACCCCTTTCCTGGTGCCTCATCTTTCCCCAGCCCCCGACCCCCAGGGAAAACCAGTCCGGGACAGACTCAACCCTCCCTCGCCAGCGTCACGCCGCCCCTCTTCCCATGACGCACTCCGTTTTTAATGAACAGTCTTGGGGTGGGGGGATCGGACCAGAGATGGGGGCGATAGGGAGAGCCCAGCCAGTGACTGCGGCCCCTGCCCGCCTCCCTGACCCAGAATCCCGGCTGCGGCCTGGCGCTCCGGGAGAACCCACTCATTCCCCCTGACTCGGAGTGCATCTGGGACTTTGCAAACTTTGCAACTCCTGAGGGCGGGAGGGCAGCGCGGGAGACCGATGCAGGCGCCCAATCTTCCTGAGCTCCGACCCGAGACGCTCTCTCTGGAGGAGAAGGGGGTGCTCTCTAGCTCTGGCTCCGGGAGGGGGGCCCGTGGGGGTCGCGGCGGCCGCAGCAAGCCTCACTCACTGTTGCATGAATTCATCCGCTGCATCCAGGGGTAGACTGGGGTGGAGCACTTCTGCTCCTCCGCCTCGCCGAACACGCTCTTGTCCTGCGCGCAGTCGGACTTCCGCGGCTCCGGGTGGAACGGGGGCGGCTCGTCGGCACCCGAAAGCGCGCAGGCCGACTCCTTCTCGCGGTAGAAGGGCGGCGTCGGCCCGTAGTCGCAGGGCGCCGCCCGGCCGTAGCCGTTGCCGGCCGGTGGGTAATAGGAGGAAGCTGCAAAGCCCTTGTCCTGGCCGGGCCCGGGCCCGTAGGGCGTGGGGTAGTGCCTCAGCGGGTCCGCATAGCCCGACGAGTAGAGCGGGAGCTGGCCCAGGAAGGACTCCTGCCCGCTGGCCAGAGTGACGGGGAAGGTGGAGTTCACGAAATAGGAACTCATTGGGAGGGGAGGCGCGCGCGGCCGCTGCTGCTCCGCCGGGTTTATGATTTGTCGTGTTTTATAGTCCGAGCGCCGCGCCTATTAGTAGTATATCTGAGATTGGGTTTTAGCTGAGGGGGGATGGCGAGGTGCCAGTGAGGGCCAGAAGGAAATACAACCATCTGATCCAACACTGACCAATGGCAGAGGCAGGAATTGTCAAATAGCACCCAGGAGGAGCGCAGCCCGCGCTAGGGACCCGCGCACAAACCTATCAACCTTTTTTTCCCCCCTCCTTCTTCTCCTTCTGCTTTCTCTCTCTCTCTCCCCAACAGCACAACCCGTCCTGTTCCACCTACGTAGGGTCTGCGAAAGAGGCGTCTGTGCCTTTGAGGGAGGAGGGAGCACTTGGATTGATACCACCCCATCCCCCAGTGATCAAATAAATATATCCCTCCCCTCCCCACGCAGAATAAGAAAAAGTTAATTGTGTTTTCAGAGAAGTTAACCCCTGATTTGCTTGGGGTTAGGCAAGGCAGGGGTTATTCCCCTCAGGGAAGGTGGGTAAATGTCTCTGAATCTTGAATCTCAATCTCCTTAGAAGAGAACTAAAGGAGAAGGCTGGTTTCTCGGGGTTTGTACTGGTAGAAGGGGAGAAGAGTTCTCCACTGATCAGCATTGTTTTCAGAAAGCGAGAAGCAAAGAAGAAACCCTCTCCTTCCCAGGGTTTGAAAAACGTTTTTCCTGTTTCTCAGATCTACTCCATCTCCTCCAAGCCTGGGTTTATTATTCCTGCTTCTCTGCAACTCTTATGGTCTGAGAGACAGGCCAGAGCCTGCTGCCCAGAGGACCCAGAAGGCTGGGAAATGGGAGCAGGGTCTGAGGCTAAGCTTCTCCCTCTGGTTGTGCAGCTAGGCTAGGAGCTTCTGGGAAGGCTACCGCTGCCGCTGCCCAAGACATCTTGCCTGGTTCTAGTATGTACTGCTTGCTCTTGGCACAGGAAGGGGCACGGGGAAGAGGGGGATAGGGAGAGGAGGGGTGAAAGGCATCCTCCAACCTAGGTTGTCTGATCCCTATCCTGCCTGCAACCCTCCCTCCACCCCACCTCCTACCCCAAAAGACATTAGAATATACTGGGCTATAGATTCTCAAGAATCAAAGGTGTTTCAGTAAGTCTGGGTTCAGGGAAGAAATTGTTCCCTCCTCCAGTTCTGGGTCCTCAAACCCTCCTGATATTGGAGACAATCAGAGACCACTGGGAAGAGAGGAGCCCTTGCTCCTTTTCCAGGTCTCTCCAGAAGCTGGCAGTTCTCTTTAAAATTAATTCTTTCTCAAGACTTGGTTCTTGTTTAGTTTTATAAGGAGAGAGGGGGATTGGGTCCTCCTGGGGTTGCAGCAGGCAGCTTACAACTATCATTCCGTATCCCCTCTCCAGATGCTCACTACCCTTCTGTCTGTCTCTCAGCATCTCTATAATCCTTACCACGTCTCATGTCTGTATCACCAGCTTGCTGCCTACAAGCTTTGGTGTGAGAGAGTGTGTACATCTCTGACTCTCTCTCTCTCTCTCTCTCTCTCTCTCTCTCTCTCTCTCTCATCTAAGGAAAATGAGCGTTGGAGGCAGGCTGGAAGACTCAGCCATGGTGTATTTTCAACATTCTAATGTGCACGTGGAGGCTAGGCATAAAGGGTGACAACCTTTGGACCTGGGGCCAGGAATGGGCCAGGGTGGGAGACAAAACCTGATGATGAAGGGGCCGCGCTGACCCTTCTCTGACTTGTTCTTTGGACTCCTTTTTATGGGACAGTTCTGCCCACTGAAGATGGCACAAGACGTTAGGAAAAGAGGTAAAGGGCTGAAGTTGGTGACCAAGGGTGGGAACTTGGTTGCTTGCAAAGTGGCCTCCAAGGCTCCCTGAACTCAGGACAACTTCTGGGCTGCAACTTCATGGCTAAGTGGCTATTCCCAGTTGTCCCATCAACCACTTCCTAGCCCAACTCTTTGGGGGGTTTTGTCAAGATTTAAGAAAATAAACTCAAGCCTCCTAATGATGGAGATTCATAAGTGCTCTAGTCCAGCTGTGGTTAGGCCCACTCCTGGAGAGGAATGGGGAACATTTGGGCTGGAGGAGCAGGGTGGGGGGGAGTGCCTTGTGTACCTCCCTCCTCCTTGTTACTGAGGCGGGGCCTTCGGCCTCAGCCCTCTGTGCCTCATCTCTGGCCACAATATCCTCATACTAGGACTGGATGGTGTGGGCTTTTCCATGAAGCCTGGATAACATAAGATTTGGTGAGGGAGGAAGTCTTCCCCTGTGATAGAAACACGAGAATAATCACCTTATCCTTAGAGTCATAGCCCCAAATTAACCTCACCTCTGCAGGTTGCCTGTCGTGAGATGGAGCCGCAAAGGCAGAGCCTGGGCGCCTGGAGTCCGGCATGAAAGGAAATAGCGCCTCATCGCTCTTATCTAAGCCCAGAGGTATTTATGAGCGTTTATTCGTCTGATCCGTTTGTTTGGGAGAAAGAGCAGGCAGGCAGGGCCGGGCCAGAGGCCGCCTGGCTTCTGGAGCCAGATCTCTGTGAATCTGTCTGTGGTTCCGTCCACTGCCGTCTGTCTGTCTCCAAGGGGGAATATGTAAATACACAGTGGGCACAGCCATCGGCAGGTCTGGGGTGTCTCCCCCTGCTCAACGAGAAAGTGTGTGTATGGAGAGGTGGATATAAACGTGTACTAAGTCTGGAGTACACAGCAGAAGGATTGCATAGAAATCCCACAGGCAGGATTTATAATTGTAATTTTCTGAGCTATGACCCTGTGGGCCTGTGGACGTACAAACATTCCAGCTCCCAGGGAAAAGTCTAAGTTGTGTTCAGCTCTGGAGTAAAATTCTCCTGCACCGGTAATCTCAGGGAGGATATTTGCCAGTAGGTGTGTGGAGGGGAGGGGATTGAGACATTGTCCAGGCTTCCCACTTCCTCTCAGCTGCAAAGCTCCCCCCACCCCCAGCTCTTAGGACTGTGGGCACCTTCCCCCACCCCACTCCCAACTGTGATTGGGGTGGGGTGAATTCAAACATCTCAACCCAGTTCTTCCCCTAGACTCTGTGATTCTCTGGTTTTGGGGAACACAACTGTTCCCAGAGGGAGCAGTGTGGCCTCTCCCACTCTTTGAGAGTTGTTCAGAGAGAACATTGCCTTAAAATTGGCCAGTCCAAAGCACAGTACAAAGACACTTCCATTATGCAAATGAACGGCATCTTCTCTGATGGAGGGGGGAGCAGTGGCAGCTCAGCTCCCTCTCCCCAGGTCCTTGGGCACCCTAAGAGCCCTTAAGGGTTTCAATCCTCTATACCAGCCGCCTTACCCTCCCCATCTGTCTTTCGGATTGTCCACAAGAAAAAATCCTCGGAGGGGCCCAAGACCTTCGGAGAGCGCTCCCTCGGGGCCTCCAGCACTGGGCCGGGCCTTCTAGCCGCCAGAAAGTCACTCCCTGCTAAAGAGCTGAAAGGGCTGCTCCCACGGCCCAGACTCGAGAGGCGCCAAAGACTCCGGGCCGCAGCCCCCGCGTTTGCCCCCAGTACCGCTGGGCCCCTCGACCTCGGCAGCTCCGGGCCAGACCCTAGTAACACCTCGGCCTGCCTGGCACCGCAAGCAATTTCCTGGAGCCCCCGCCCAGGAACTGGGGCCACAGCACCTTGAAAGGAGCGGCCAGAGCTTCCTCCTGCGGCTTGAAAGCCCGAGCTAATCAGTAACCCGTGAAACAGGGGCCAATATTCAAACTCGGCGGCAGCGGCGCGTACCCCCGCCCTCGCCACCCGCTTCTGGGAAAGCAGTCGGCTTAAGTGGGTATGAGGGGTCCGGCAGGAACGGAAATTACAAGGGTTAGGGTTCCTTACTGATTGATCCCCACTCCCACTCCCCGTTTTTTCCCAAAGCATATTTGTGTCGATTTCGCTTGACATGATCGGGAATAGGGAAGGGGACGCGCACTCACTTGCAAGACACCAACAGTTTCCAGAAAACTCGGCTCAATTCCTTCACCACAGACTCAAATGGCCAAGAAACTGGCAAGACCCACCACCCAACCCGGAGAAAACAGACTCGGTTTTTCTTTTGACAACCGAGCGGAACTGCCCGGGCCAGCGCCTCCCCTGCGGGACCCCTCCCTTAGCCGAAAAGAAAACCAAATAAACCTTGAACAGCCTTGGCCTCGGATCTCCCTAGCGGCCCTGGTGATCCCCTCTTGAGCTTGGAGGGGGATAGCGGGGAGAGGGCTCTCGACTCTGATCCCCCAATCCTTTGATTCAGGGCCACCTGCCCGCGGGCGGGATGAAGTATTAGTCCTTTTTAAATATGCCCTAGAAAAAGTAGCTTCCCTCAGCCAGCCGCCAGGTACGAACCAGAGGGGCGGGGGCTCCAGTCGTCGGGCACGGTTCAGGCAGTGTCGCGGGGCATTCGGCGCCGAAGCCGCATGTCTCCAAACGGACGGTAGATGGCAGCAAACCGCATAATTTGGGTCAGAGTAAACTGTCTGAGGGATGATTTATACCCCGCCAAGACTACAGGAGAAAAAGACCTTTAGTCTGGGTGGGTTTGGGGAATTTTTCCTTTGAGAATAGACTCTTAGTGCCGTGGGTGCTGGCCGAGACCTTCTCTCGCTACGCAGCCGAGGAGTCCCTTCAGGCACCCATGCCGGGCCTGCTTCGAGGGCATCTACCTGTGCCTCCAGGGGCCCCCCTCCAGCGCCACAAGTGGCCGCTTCTCTCTTCTCAGCTCAGGATTGAGAGGGTCAATATCCCCCTACACACACCCAGACCCCAAATCCCTGGGCAACCAGAGGCCCGAGGCTGAATGCTCTGCATCTGCTCTTTAAAAAGAGGAAAGCAATCACCTATTCCTGCAAACCAAACTAAATCACAGTCTCTCCTGCCCTCCGCGCCCTAAGTCCCTTATCTGTCGTCTGGCAGCTTCCCCAGAAGCCCTCTCTATTTTTAAGTCCTCACCTAGCGACTTGTGCCTTTTTCAACCCCACCAGCTGCTTTAGGAATCTCGGCCTCCCGCCCTACGGTTCTTCTCCCCCCTACCCCCGCCCCCGGAGGCCTGGCTGGGGAATGAAATCAGGCGCCGGAGGCACAGGATTAGCTGTCTGAGCTCAGTGCCAGGCAGCTTTCTGGTCCGGACACCATCAGGTCCCCTAATGGGATTTTCTTTTAATTTTATTCTTCTCTTTTTTTGTTTTTGTTTTTCTCTTTTGTTTACATGCCTAAAACAACGTGTTAAAAAGCTTCTTCACAATCACCACATTTGGATCTAGGAAAGTTTGAAATGTTTCCACATCAAGACACACACGGCAATTTTCTCCTCCACCGAAATCCATACCAATAAAACACAAGTAATAGAACCAATATTGCACAGAAATCAACACGCTGTAACCTACCGCGTTAAAAACCACAAAATTGTCTCCCTGCAGAGAGAGGCTCCCTCCTGCGGGAGTGGCGAACGACCTGGGCATTTTCAGGCATGCTTCCTGGGAGGTCTCCCTCGATTTGGGTGCCTCCACCCACAGCCCTTTAATTTCAGAAATATCTCCGAAGGGAGATAATGAGTATTTCTCTGTGATTGTTCTCTCTGTGTCTCTCTAGACGCCTCCTCGCCCTCGCTGGCCTCTGCGGAGATTCCAGGCCCTCCAGAGACCAGGACGTCCCTCAGCGCCACCGCCCCTTGTGCCAGTGCTGCCGGGAAACCACGGATACCCGATACCCGCACCGGGCAAGAGAACTGCGCGGGGGCAATTGGGGGAGACCGGAACAAGGGAAGGATGGTGGAGGGGGAGGGGGCGCAAACCCACAGAGGCCGTCGCAACCGGCTTCTGCCGGCGTCCCGAAGCCCAGACATCCCCATCCTCTCTTTTGCAGCCCCCTCGCTTAAACCTCTCCTCCCAGCTTAAAAAGGCGACTTAGAGCTCGCCTCCATGGCCCCTTTCGGTTCCTCCTCCCGTCTCCCTGCCCTGCTCCCCCTCCGGGGAGCATCCACCCCTCTCTCGGCCACCGAATGTCCTGAGAAGCTTCTCCCTGAAGCGCCCAGAGGTGGGGTTCAGCCCCGTCTTGGCCGGGGGGAAGAGAGAGACAAACCCAAGCCCCACGCCCTGTAAAAATCGATGCAAAAGAATAAGAAGAAATTGTAGAATTTCTCTTACCTTTGCAGACCTTGGGATTTCTTTCCTCCGATTGAAGGGGGTGGAGAGAAAGGAAAGAAAAAAAAAAAGAGAGAGAGAGAGAGCGTTCGGTTTCTTCTTCATCTTCCAGATAATATTGTCCCAACCTGAGAGCCGTTGCTTCCCCTTCTCTGACTTGGGAAGAGAGGGTGTTCGCTTTTCTGATATTTGCATAGAAAATGGAGTAAGTTCTGGCTTTGAAAAATGGTATCAGGCTGCAGTCCTGGGCAAATTGTCCATTTACCCTCCATGATGACTAAAATCCCAGATCAGCAAGCAAATTAACTTAGAAATTAAAATTATTTTTGGTTTTCTCTTTTGTGTAATTCCCACCCCTCCTTCGCCTTCTCTCTCTGTCTCCTCTCTCTCTCTTTTCCTCTCCCCCTCGCTTTTCCTCTCTCTCTTTTGCTTTATCGAGCTGATACTGAAGTATAAAAATATCAAGAGGCTGGAGCCCTGAAGGACGACAGTGCTCCGACCTAGGTGTGGTGTCCAAAAGAATGCTGCATTATAACCACCAGGGAAATGATAAAAAGTTCATGTTCACGATTGCCCGGCCACATGACCGGCGCTGGCCAATCGCTGGATTCAACCACTCATAAACTTCTATCACAAAGTTGTAAATTTTCATAAAACAACAAGGAATTTATTGCATTTCTTCATGGCTGCTCCACCAGCAACGCTTTTCTCAGTCGCCATCTTCTTTTCTTCTCCTTCTCGATTTTTGGGGAAACCCCAATCTGAGAAAGGGTGCGATTTGGGGTGTGGGCAATCAGGCGGAGGAGACACAAGCATCCAGCTGGGAGGGGGGTTCTTTTTGGAACCTCCCTATTCTCACAGGAGTTCTGTCCCCTCTTCTAGTAAAAATTCACCCCAAAACCTCCACACAGGGACCATTCTAAGGCAATCTGGGGGTGAGTTAGGAGCAGCAGCTAGTGTCCAGAGTTGCCACTTGCATCAGGGCAAAATGAAAGCTTCAGTGCCCCCTTTCCCACCTCTGAATGCCCCCCTCACTCCGAGCACTATAAATGGCGGGAACCCCACCTGTGAAGCTTGTAGCACTGCCGGTGTGGGGCCCTAGATCTCCTAGGGCCTACTTTTTGCCCCAAAGAGGCTAATGGGGGCCAAGGCGGACACTCTAGCCACTGGATGCTTGCCTCTGCACCCCAGAAATTGGAGGAGGGTAAAGCCGGACCCTTGACTCTCCCACCCAAATGCCCACACGCCCAGGTTCCCAGGGACAACTCCCTGTGCTCTGCGGGGGGCGGGTCTGCGATCATTAATGAGGGAACTGAAGGTTTAGGAGCCTTTTACTTACAAATTCAGATTAAACAGATTCTCCTAAAACACGCTTCCTTCCAACCCTCTTCCCCTTCTCTGTCCCGATGCCCGATCTTTAAATTTAAATAATTCAGGGTTTATAATCGAATAGACACTAAAAATCAACTCCGCAGGTCTAGCTACGTAGGCACCGTCCTCTGGGTATTTATCCCTCAATCAAGGGGGTGTTTTGGAGACAAACAACAACCCAGATTCACCCCAGGTTTCCCAGGTCCCCTGAAATATGCCCGAATTTTGAATTGAGCTACCAGCGCCCAAATGCAGGAAAGGAAATAACCTCCCACGCACACAAATGTTTTTCTTTTTTCTCTTTCTCTGTACTCCGGAGAAGATTCCAGGTTGCCAGCACAGCGGACAGCGGGCAGAAAGGCTCAGAGGCAGCCCGCGGAAGGCGGGCGGCCGGGCTCAGAGCAGCAGGGATGCGGCCACAGCCGCCGGGTAGTTCGCACCGCTCAGCTTCTCGCTATCGGCGCTCATTTTCTTCCCCCAATTTCAAGTTTTACTTGGGTCGCTGGGTCAATTTAGAATAAGATAAATTAAAATAAATGAAAGTAAAATAAATTTCAATACAATAACCGAATAGCTCTTGCGGAAAATGTTTGCTGACCGAGCGGAAAGCCAGGAGCATCTTGACGTTGGAGGCCTGATTGGGCGGCCGGGAGATTTTTGCTCGCCGGTCTGGCCTCTGCCCAACGCTGCCCGCCCGCCGGCGCGAGAAGGGGGAGTGGATTTGGGTGGTCACCTTCCCTTTCCTTCCGCTCCTTCTTCGCTTGAGGCCTAGCACTTCAGATTTCAGCTCCATATTTGTGCCTCGGCGGCGCCGAGCCACAGCCTGGTGTGAAGGCCTGAATGAGGAAGAGTTTGTGGAACCGTGGGGGGTTTGTTTTTTGTTTTGTTTCGTGAATGTGTGCGACTGGGCATGTGGACTCAAGGACGTGTTTACTTGGGGGCAAATGTGAATCTGTGTGTTTTATGAGCCAATGTGTGAGTGTACCCTGGTATGTATAAATATGTCTGTGAGTATGAATGTGGGTTTACTCGTGTGAGTGAATGTGAATGCTATGTGTTCTGGGCAGGGTTTGGGATGTGTGAATGCCTGTATGTTTATTTGTGAACATATGAATATGGATGTTTGTGACTGTGTGTGACAATGTATATATTTATTTATGTGCGGTGTCAGCCTGTAAATAGGTGTGGTTGGGTGCATCTGCGTGTCAATATGTGTAAAAAAATGTAAAGGGAATGTGTGTGTGTGGTATCCGAGGTTCACTAGTTGGCAGCCCCCAGAGCAAGGGGCACAAGAAAAAAGAGGAGGCCCCAGCACAGAAAGAAATGGGCCAGCAGCAGAAGTTGGAGCAAAGGGGCGCTGGGATGCATGACTATCCCTCACCCCCTCCCAGCCTTAGGGAGACACAGAAAACAGGGGATCTGTTTATTTTTAATTGCTTTTATTTCTCCATCCTTCAGATACACATAGAATGCAAAGAGAATCACAGGGGCTGGTGGGAGCAAGGAGCAGCGGGCAGGCCAGGTGCACAGAGGGGACACTTGAGCTAGTTGGTGGGTCCTTAGGGCTCCCTAAGGCCCCTTCAGTGCCACTACTGGGAAGGGGGGGTTGCTCAGGAAGCCGGGGAACCACACATGTTATTCCAGACCCACAGACCACACAGACAGCGTCAAAGATGGGGCTTACAAAACAGCAAGATTTTACCAAAGACCTTAACAATTAGCAACATAGAAAAGGGGAGGCAAATTCCAGAAAGCTACAGAACAGGTAGATGATGTCCTTCCCATACTGTACAAAACCTGATGGACTTTCCTATAGGTAGTATTTTTTTTCCAGTGTTAAGAAACCAAAATTTCACCTTCTCTCCTTGAAAAAAATTAACTGCTTTCCATTTAAATAGTTTTTTTTCTCCTCCCTATTTGACTTGAGTTTCCTGGTTCAGTTCCCAGAGCTGGGTTTCTCTCTCTCTCTTTCCCTTTTTCGTCTCTCTTCCTCTGCCCTTTCTCTGTCCCTCACTCTTCTTCGTCCTCCTCCGCCTCGGCCTTGTCCTGCCTGGTGGCCCCGGGGCCCGCTGTCTTGTTCTCTTTCTTCCACTTCATGCGGCGGTTCTGGAACCAGATCTTGATCTGTCTTTCGGTGAGGCAGAGCGCGTGCGCGATCTCGATGCGCCGCCGCCGCGTCAGGTAGCGATTGTAGTGAAACTCCTTCTCCAGCTCCAGGGTCTGATAGCGGGTATAGGTCTGGCGACCTCGCTTGCGGTCGGTCCCTGCGCAGGTTATTTGCAGGAGAAAAATCAGTGAGTGAGGAACGAGCCATGAGAGTGCTCCCCTCCCTCTTGGACCCTGTATGCAGTTTGGCATCGGTGGTTGGAAGAGCTTATTTCCCATTACATCAAATTGTCACTATCCATACCCCAGCCTATGCCTGCCATCTTTCCTCAACGTGCAGACCTTTCTACAGGCCTCCCAAGGCAAACACTCCCATCTTCCACCCAGGAAGTCTTCTAGTCTAGGGCTTCTGAACACAAGGTCTAACCTGCTGGCTTTTGAAGGCCCTGTGCCTAAAGGGGTGTGTATGTGGGATGAAAGGCAGTTAATCCTCTGGGACCAGGGACCCCAAGTCTCCCCTTTTGCATGCTGACTCTGATGGTCTGTGGGGGTACAGGACAACACAAACCATGCAAGTGACCCCGGAGTGGGACTCTAGGCCTGGCCTGAGGGCTTTTCCCAAAAAGAAAAGGAGACAAAGAGCCTCACAGGTCCAGTCTTCCCCCGCCCCCAGCCTGTTGTGGAATGAGGAGGAGGTGAGAATTTGCAGACTTCCTTGGAGCGTGGAGTCAGTTGGAGAGCAACTGCCTTCTGATGACTATTTTCCAGTGAGTGGCTGAGGTTCAGACAGGGCCAGGCTGTCCTGCCTGCCCACCTGCCCAGACAACCCAGCCCTCCAAAGCAATCTTTGGGCCTCCAGGAAGGCACAGAGGGAGAGGAGAGACAGCAGCCTGGGTTGGGGTAGAACATTCAGTATCTGGCTGGTGGGGGCTGAAGGGCAGGGAAGAGATTCCCAGGTTAGGCCCCAAACCCTGAGGAGGCTTGGAGGAGGTGCTGGTGCCAGCCCTCCTAGGAAGGAGACAGTGGGAGGAGGGGCTAGGGGCCCTAATTTCAAGTCAGATAAAAGCCAAGCTGAAATGTTTATGAGCAGAAAAATTGGGGCTTTAATAAATCAGCTGGAAAGCCAGTTGAATTATGAAGCAGGTAATGGGGAGCATGACCACGAATACTGAAAATGTAAGAGCTGGGCTCTCCTGGCCCTCAACCCTGGCTGGATTGGGAGCTTCCGACCACAAGTCTTGGGTCTTCTGGACCTTGAGATTGGCCTCTGAGTCCAGGACAACATTATGAAGGTTGTCTGGGACAGGCTTGTCAGGAGACCCCACGGAGCCCCTGGTCTCTTGGGGTTCCTGCAGCAGCTTCCTCGGTGGCCTGCACTCTCTCTTGATTTGGCTTTTTGGAGTCCTAGTGTCTCCCCCAAGAGGACATCACCCTTCTGGAACGACACTTGCAAACTAGTTGGCCAGTTCTCCAGGGGTGCTAGGAAGGGCACCTGAGGAAGCCAGCTGTACTCCCCTGAGGCCTCTGCTCCTTTCTCTAGTTTCTCTAGTTCTCCTGCCTCCCGTTTCCCAAGTTTACTGGGGGTCAGGAGCCTGCTCTCTCTTGGCCTCAGCCCCTCTCTCTCCACCTGCCTCTCTGGCTCTGTGTCCCTGGCTGAATCCTCATCACCTCTCACACCCCCTCCTCCCACCAGGCCCCTAGAGCCCACCTCTAATTGTCCAGAAGGGAATAATGGGGGAGCGGGGTTGGCTGGGAAGAAAGAGGGAGGGGAGAACTGCTCAGCGCTGCAGCCCCCTCCCCTAGACCTTATCCAAGCTGGGGCTGGGGGACACACCCAGAGTTGAGATCCCCGGCTGGGGAAGGGAGAAGGGAGGGGGGAGATCCTAATGGCTATTCTCTGCAAACCCCAGTCTTCCTCCGCAAGACAAACGGCCTCCTCTCCAGCCCGTGCCGGCGCGGCTGATAAATATTTAAAGCTAAAAGGCCGGGAGGAAGGGTGGGGGGAGTGGGCTGGGGGCTCAGAGCGCCGCGGCGTCGGCGGAGAGGGATCCGCTAGGGAGGCAGCGAGCGAGCCTGAGAGCACCAAGCAAAAACGGGAATGGGGGCGGCGCGCCGGGTCGCAGCTCGGGGTGGGGGGCCTCGTCCCCAGGGCCGACCTCCTACCAGGAGCACTCTGGACAAGGAGAGGGGCACTTGGCCGGGAAGGGGGCGCCTTCCGGGGAATGTGCCCGGGCCACTGCGGCTCGGGACCGCTCGGGACTGCTCGGTGCGCGGCGTTACCTGAGCTTCGCATCCAAGGGTAGATCCGGAAGTTACTCTCGGCCGCCAAGTCCGAGTCCCTCTGCTCCTTGGCGCCCGCCGCCTTGGCAGAGTCGCCGGGACACACCCCGGAGAGGCTCTGCTCAAAGGGTGCGCAGTGCATGTTGAAGGAACTCGGCTCGAGCCCGTAGCCGGCCGCGTAGACGCCGGCTGCACTCTGGCCCGCCATGCCCCCCCCGCCGGGGTACAAGCCCTGCATCGAGGCGGCGAAGGAAGCGCCCGAACCCGCTCCATAGCCCGGGCGCTGGGGGTTGGAAGCAAACGCACAAGAAGTTTGTTCGGGGAAGGCTCCGGTAGCGAAAACCGAACTTGCGGCTGGATATTTAGAAAATAAAGCATTCGCATAATACAATGAACTCATAATTTGGCCGGATGATTTGTAGGCAGGGACGTTTTAGTGTCGGTTTTACGAGATTCCTTGATATATTACAGAATTAGAGTCCAGATTTACACCAAAAAGGACCCCCTTTTTCCTCTCTGCACCACGTGACCCCCGCCCACGTGACGTCCCCTCTGCCAATAGCCGGGCAGCCTCCCCACGGCTCCCGGTAATGTGGAAAAAATTGTGTGGCGTTGGATTTATAAAATATGATCAATAATGAATGAGAAAACCAGGCCCTGTGGATTAGGGCTGGGGGCTCAAGGGCCGCTGTCGACCCCCGTGGGCTGGAGGAAGCTTGCAGGCGAGATTTGGGGAAGAAGGGATTGAGTGGAAGGGAAAATAAATAACCTCCGGGAGCGATCCTTGTTGTCACCCCCTCCTCCCCAGCCCGTTACCCAGCCAGAAACAAACGCAGGGATTGCATACAACCGGGTGAGTGGGTGGGTGGGGGCAGGCCAGGTCTTTATTAATCCGGACCACTTCAGCCTGTCTGGGCCTTTGAGGGAACTTAGTCCGGAATTGGTCCGTTTCTCCCGAGGTGAGCCTGGCCTCAAGGCTCGCTCTCTCTCTCTGCCCCAGACGGGCAGGGACGGAGTGAGGTTTCCTGGTTGCTCCCAGAGGCGCGGAATCCAGCCTGCGGGCGTTGGATGCTGCGGTTTCTGGTGGCTAAGAAATAAAAAAAAAAGGTTTGAAAATTA
>NW_020171981.1:4237960-4238109 GCF_003031525.2 Neophocaena asiaeorientalis asiaeorientalis
ACCTCAGAGCGGGAGAAGGTGGCCAAGTCCCAGAAAGGGAGAGGCAGGGAAGAGCATCTCCCTTCTCCTGCTCCCCGCCCCCACGAGAGTACGAAAAAAATTTTAAAAATGTTTTTTTATTTTTCAGCTTGTTCATCAGCTCCGCACTC
>NW_020171981.1:4238138-4250287 GCF_003031525.2 Neophocaena asiaeorientalis asiaeorientalis
CGGGGGCCCCCGGGGCCGGCAGCCTCGGAACGCGAAGGGAGGGGGAGGGGGTTTCTCTCGGCTCCCCTCTCTCGTTCGTCTCTCCTCCAATCACGCGCAGCCGCCTCCCTCATCCCCTGCGCCCCTGGGCCAAGGGACTCGCACCACCTGCCTCCAGCCCCCGCCCCCTCCGCAGCGCGGCCAGGCGGACGCAGGAGCCCGGTGACTGGCTCCCCCCCTCCGCAACTCTGCAAGGCGCCGGGAGCAAATGAGGAGCGCGGGCCGGGCAAATCTCAGGTTCTCGCTTGTAAACTTTATTGTAACTCTTCCGCCCTTTTCAGGCGCAGACAACAGAACAAAGTATAGAGGAACAACAAAATATATAATTAGCCCTCCCGCCCCCCAATAAAGCAATTCACGGATACAGGATACATTCTCTTCACAGTAAACCTAAGAACACTTTAAACAATTGCCCACAGCGCGCATGCTAACTAAAGTAACCTCTTTTGAGAAACACTTAAGACGAAATTGTCAAACCAAAGCGGGGGGCGGGGGGGAGGAAAAGAGAGAAGCCAGAGAGAAAGCCAGCGAGCTAGAGAGGGCAGCGGGGAGGGGGGTGGGAGGGGAAATGAGGACGAGGCGAGAGAGAGAGAGAGAGAGAGAGAGAGAGAGGGAGAAGAAGGGAGACAGAAAGAATTACGGCGTGAATAGGCAGTTTCATGTTGTTGGGAGAACTTAGCATAAATCGGTACCTCGGTCATTACAAAGAAGCACGTTCAAAGGAAAAAAGACCATTGCACAAGGAGGCTTTTTACACGGGGCAGGGGCGTGGGGGTGGGGCTCAGCCAGGCCGCAGCCGCTCACCCTAGCAGGGAGAGGGAGTCCTTGCTTAAAATCCTTTTCTTTCCCACCCCTCCGGCCCCCAAGAGATGGGAAGGAGATCCACGGTAGCTCACACACAGAAGCTATTACGAGAAACTACCACTAGCGGGGACTGGCGCGGCAGGGAAGCTGCAGTGGGAGGCCAGGCTCCGGGCCCCGCTCACGGGGCCAGAGCTGTCTCGGGCGGGGGCGGGCGACGGCAGCGCGGTCGGGTGACCCGCGGAGGCAGGGCGGCCGCGGCCCTGGCAGTCCCAGCTGGAGCCTACTTCTTGTCGCCCTTCTGCGCGTCGCCCTCGTCCGCCGCCTCCGGGGCCCGCTCCAGCTTCTGTTTCTCCAGCTCCTCCTGCTCGCATTTGCTGCTAGGGAACTTGTCTTTGTTGTTCTCTTTTTTCCACTTCATCCTCCGGTTCTGGAACCAGATTTTGACCTGTCTCTCTGTCAGTCCCAGCGCATGCGATACCTCGATCCTCCGCTTGCGAGTCAGATAGGGATTAAATAGGAACTCCTTCTCCAGCTCCAGGGTCTGGTAGCGGCTGTAGGTCTGTCGGCCTCGCCTGCGTCCGGCGGCTGCTGGGAATGGGGGAAAGGGCGAGAAAGAATAAAAAAGCCAGGATGGGGACGAATGGACCCACCTTGAAAAGCCCCCAGAGCCTCTGCCCCAGAAGAAAAGTTTCTTCAGGGTAATTAAACTATAAAGCAATTGAGAAGTGCAAAAGTTGAGCGCCCCATTCCCACCACCCTTTCTCCACTACCCCCCATAAAACAGTAAAAGGGGAAAAAAGGAGGGGAAGAAGAAAAAAAGTCAGGCAGGGTGAGGGGTTTATGGATTCAGGAAATGTCGCTTAGCGACCTCCTTCAAGGGAAACAAAAAAAGAAGGGAAAGGAAGGAAGGAAGGGAGGGAGGGAGGGAGGAAGGAAGGAAGGAAGGGAGGGAGGGAGGAAGGAAGGAAGGAAGGAAGGAAGGAAGGAAAGAAGGGGGAGCCTATCTGAACAGAACAAGCAAGTCTTCCAGGGGCTGGCGGAACCGCGCCTGGCCTGCCCGGCCCCCCGTGCCGGCCTGGGCCCCGGGTCTCCCTTCCCCCCGCCGGCCCCGACGCGAGCTCACCTTGCGGGCGCATCCAGGGGAAGAGCTGTGTGGGCGACGGGCTCTGCTCGGACCCCTCGGCCTCCTCCCCCAGGCCGCTGGCGGCGGCGAGCTTGCAGTCTGCGTACTGCACCAGGTCTGGATCCTGCGCACCGAACAGGCTCTGCCGCTGCAGCGGGTCGTAGCCGTAGAAGTTGCCCGGGTCCCCGTGGCACGCCACGGCGCACGGGTTCTGCTGATAGGGAGCCGTGGACAGCGACGACGGCCCGTGGTAGAACTCCTGGATTTGCGACGGGTGCTGGAAGCTGCCGCCGCTGCTGGGACCGTACACCACGGTGGGTCGGCCGCCCAGGTCCTGGGCGAAGCCGCAGTCATAATAATTGGGGCGCAGGGACTCCCCGGTTTTGTATTTGGAGAACAGTGAGTTGACGAAATAAGAGCTCATTTTATTGAATTTTGAGGCGGCGGCGGCGGCGGCGGCTGTAGTTGGGGGCTGTTGGGGAGGGGGTGGGGAGGGGGAAAGGGAGGGAGAGAGAGAGAGAAAAAAACGCGGATTCGCCGGCTCCTAGTCACCCTCGCCAGGAAAGGAGAGGAAAAGGAGGAGGGGGGAAAAAGAAAAGAAAGAAAAGGCGAAGAATATCTCGAAGCCACCACACTTTTTGTGATTTCCAGGAATAGAAAAGGACAGCGAAGCCTCCAAACGTCTAAGCTTGCATGGCAGCCGCGGCTCGCTCGCCCTCCCCCACCCCCCACCCCCCCCCAAAAATATACCGCCACTTAAAGAGGTCCTCGCTTTACATTTCGAAGAAGGGATGCCAGTTCATAAACAGTTTTCGGTGATTTACTTCCCTGCAAATGAGTTGTTTCATATTTTGCACTGTCTTTTCATGATCATTTGCATCCATTAGAGACCCCGCATCCTATTGGCTTCTCCGTACTCCTCCCGGACAGAACGCAGAGCTAGGGTGAGAGCGAGAGAGAGCGAGCAAGAGAGAGAGCTAGAGCGAGAGAGCGCCAGGGAGTGAGGAGAGAGCGGAAAAAAAAAAAAAAAGGGGGGAAGAAAAAAAAAAACCCAGGGAGAGAGAGGGGGAGAGAGCGGGGAGGAGAGGGGGGAGAGAGCATGAATACGGATTAAATCTGTTTAACTACCTACATTAATGAGATATCTCTCGCCTCACAACAAATCAAATACCCTCGCAGACCACCCCCAAAGACTGATGTGGGGCGCACGGAAAAAACCACGCAAACACATACACAACGCGCCAGACGTAGGCACGCTGTTAATTTCGCGATTTTAACGAGGCAGTTGGAGTCTTTTTAAATGTCAGGGTCGCTTCGGAAAAATGTAAAAGAACACGGTTTAATTGCACCGAGTTTTAAAAGGTCCTATAAATGTAATTGGTATTTTAATACAAGTTATCAAATCATACAGCTTCCTCTCCTAAACATATTTTCAAACAAACGAGGTAGTCATATTTAAAGCTTTAATGATCAATTTCCTTATTATTGATAAAGGTTTAACTATCGTGTGGAGGGAATTGGCTGGGTAACCGGCCCCCCAAAAAACGGCTGTAAACTCTTTAACAAACTATAAAACGCAATAAAGCCGAGTCTGTTGTTGTTTATGCCGCAGCACATAAAAGCTGTTAGCATTTTACGAGTTCTTTCCTCTACAGCTATAAAACTGCAGCTTCGATCGCCCCCGCCGCCCGACTGCAGCACGGTGGGGGTGACAAAGCCGAAATGAGAATGATTATGAGGTTTTTTTCGGCGCAAACGGTGACTTTTCAGAGATTTTCTGCCTCCTTCAGCTTTGAAGCACCTGCCCCCACTCCCTCTCCGGAGCCCCCAAACCACACTCTCTGCCCCACCCAGGCCACTCACCAACTTTCCAACAAACAAACAAGGCTTTTCTTTGGAGAAGGGATCCAGGAGAGCTTGAGGAGGCACCAGGAGGAAGAGCCGAAACTTTCTGGTTAATGGGCAGTGGTGAAGTCCTGACCAAAGCTCACCCTGTGACTGCGATTCTGCAGTTTTACACAACCCTCGGGTGGCCTGGGAGGGGGTTGCTGGAATGGGGAGGGGGTCTCTAGGAGGTCCTGGAGCCCAGTCAGCAAGCCTTTGGCAGACCAAGTCTGTGTGATGGGAGAGGGGCCTGATGCCACCAGCAGGATAACATTCAGTTGGGCTGCCCCAGTCCTGCATCCAGGCCTCGGGACCCAGTGACCAAGCCCAACTGGCTCCCAACCTTCCCAGGCCAGTCCTCCACACCTTCCGCATCACCCTCGGTTGAGAGGGCAGTTCCAGGCTCATCAGTACATCAGAGGGAGGGGAGAGCAATGGAGGCTGCTGCCCTGGTGCCTGGCCTTGGTGCCCGCGGTCCTGTGCCCACCTCTGCCCTGGACAGTGACTGCAGAGTATATGAATGGGAGGGGCACCATTTAGCCTTCACCGTCCTTTGAGCCACTGTCACTACCTAGACTGACTCTGGGGTAGAAGGGATTTGGATGCAGCAAGGTCACTGAGTCCCCCATTTTCTCTCCTCTCCCCTTGGGAGCCTCTAGTTAAACCCTGCTCTCCCTCCAGACCTGAGGACCTAGGTCCTGAAACAGACTGCTGGACCCAGCTGACTGAATGCCACACTTTCTTGCCAGTTGCCTTTCCCAGCCTACTGGGCCTAGTGACAATGGTGGCCAGGCTTTAGAAGGCCCCAGTCTGAGGGTCCAAACCAATGGCTTCCTGAAGTGGCTCACTCAGCAAGGAAAGAAGAGGAAAGGAAAGGAAAAGAAAGGAGAGGAAGGGATAGGAAAGAAGGAAGGAAGGGAGAGAGAGAGAAAGAAATCTAGTAACAAAGGTGGAGCCTTTACAAATACATTCGATCCACTGTTGATCCATTGTTTATTCACGAGAGAGTGGCTTCCTTTTGGAGGGGTGCTTTTTGGGGATCCCACTCACCCCAACCTTTGTAAAAATTAAACTATCACCTTTTCCAAAGGGAAGGTACCGGCGGGGCCACTTGGTCCTTCAAAAGTGAATCTGGAGAATGGGAGAGGGGCTGAAAGGGAGAGAGAGAAAGGAGAAAAGGAGGGGAGAGGACCAGGGTCTTGAATTTTCAGCGCCAGGCTGAGGGGGCGGTGAGGCAGCGGAAGGCACAGTTAAGTTGTTGCCAAAGCGAACATTTTAATCAAGTGCCGGGGATTTTATGGTCATGATTTGAGGACTCACCGGTGAGGTAGAAATTCAATGGATTGTTCTAAATCATCCCTACACCGTGCCAGAAATTCCTGATGGAAGGAAAATGTTTCTATTATAAGAAAAAACAAGAAAGAGCGAGGAGGTAATTTATAAACACCCAACGGAGCGCAGATTTATTAGAGAAACTCAAGTTGAGAAACTCCGCTAGCCTCCCGGTCCTGGGGGAGGAGAGGAGAGGCTGCAGCGGGGCTAATCTTAAGAGGGGGGCATCTATTTCTCGCATGCGTTTGTCTGGATGGAGGGCAAGGATCGGCCGGGCCGGGTCGAAATGGGAGATGTGGAATCTAAGGGGCTATGCGCAGGCTGACAGCGCTCAGGTCTCAGAGGGAGAAATGCCTGAAGTCCAGGCCTCCAGCTGCTAAGCTGAGAAGGGACCGGTGTTCCCTAGGTCGGTCTGGGGCCGGGGCCGCGGGGCACGGAGCCCGAGCTCTCACCTGGAAGCCACGGGACGTGGGGAGAACCAAGCCCCTACTTCCTGCACTGCGCCTGTTCCCACGTCCATCCGGAAAACGCACTCTTTATTGGCGGCCCAAATTGGAGCGCCCAGATCAACCGAGGAAATATCTGAGCCTTTCGCACCTCGCCGTTCTGGGAGCCCCCCCGAGCCTGGGTCGCCCGGCGCCGCCCTGCCCAGCCCTGGCCACATACAAAGGCCCTAGAGCCTCGGTCCGTGCGGAGCCGCCCCGCCGGCTCTGGGCACCTCCGAATCCCCGCCAAAGCCACGGATCCGTTTTCCCCAAAGTGCTCCCACCCCCACCCCGGGCTGGCTCACCCGGTTCCCTCTCCCGCCGATTCCGCAGCAGGTTGGGGCGGCTTCCTCTATATCCGACCTTCTGCCGGCTCGCCCTTCTCACCTGACCTGCTCACCCGTATCCGCAGACATTCCTCTCGCACCCTTCCCCGGATAATCTCATTTTCCCGAACCAATCCTCCTCTTTTATTTGGATCCACTAGTCCTATTATTACTATTATTCCCCGTTTTCATGCATTTGTTGTCCCACCGAACGTAGAAACTGGGTGAGAAGCCCTGAGCCCTGCTCCTGGGGGAAATTCAGAAAATTGACCATTTGAGGAGAGGGGGTCAACACCACTATATCTGAAATATATACAAAATGGGGGAAATAGCCACAATGAACCCAATATTTTTATTCTGGGCAAATTATTCATGACTTTTGATAGCGCTCAATTCGTAGATTCAGGGCCGACCGAAGTGCGAGGTGCAGCCGCGGGCGCAGCACGGGGAATTTTCACGTGGAGCAAGGGTGCCATCTAGCGGCCACGATGAGAAAAGGCGCCGCCGCCACTGTCTCCTCCAGCTTCTCAGAGAGCCAGCCAGTGCGGCGACAATGCAGAGAAACTTTCAGTATTAGCAGAAAAGGGCGAGGGAAACGAGAGCGGGCGAGAGAAAAGGCGTCGGAAATCAGGCAGTGGTTCATAAAATTGTGCAGATAAGCTAAAAAAAATTTTTTTAAACAAAACAAACAAACAAACACGGAGAGGGGATAAGGAACGAAAAAGAAATCAGAATCTTTTCTCTCTCGCCCCACCCCCCACCTCAAGCCCCTAATTTCGGGCAGAGACCGCCGAGCAGTGCGCCGTTCATGGCCCGTAAAAGGGGGAGCCGGGCACATTTCAAACCCAACACAATTGTTTCAAATTCTGAGGGGAAACAATTGGGCTTTTTGTGGGGGGAGAGGAGGCCTGAGAGAGTGGGACGAGACTATAAAAGGATCAAGAGGCTGCCAGCGCCCAGACGTCTGGCCCCACCGGACCTGCGTGTGTGTGTGTGTGTGTGTGTGTGTGTGTGCGCGCGCGCGCGCGTGTAGGGGCTTCTCTTTATGACACCCGATTCTGGAAGGGGGTGCGGTTGCGAAGAACAAAGACGAGTCCCAGTTGCGTTCCGTGAAGCATTTGTGACAACAGAAGTGTTCTTCCCTCCCCCTCCCTCCTCGCCCCTCTTTTCCCCCTGGGGCCCCCGGAAACCCCGCGCCCTGCACTTCGGGAGGGTGAGGGTGGGGGCGGCCCAGTCAGGCCCACCCATTCGCCCGCCAGACCCGGAGCCCAGGCCCAGCTGTGGCTCTCTCAGCTCCGGAAAGTTTCCCCTCTCTGTTTGCTTTGCTGCTGTTTAGTTTCTTAACCTTCAGAAATTTATACGCTATAAACTTTTATAGCGGTCATATTCTTTTATTGCTGCGCGCACGGCATTGAATTCCTCTCCCGGCTTCCTTCTGTCTCGCACTCTCCCGGTCCCCCTCTCTGAATCTCTCTGTTTTATGACAGCAGATTTCCCCATCTCCGGCTTCCGAGCCTCCGCATCTTCGCCTTTGTTTGTTTTTAAAGAAGCCACCCCGGGCTGGGGATCCAGACGCCGCCGGAGGCTTCCCGGGGCGCCCTCGCCCCCTACCCCGCAGCACTCCGTTCAGCTCCTGCCTCACTTTCTTGCGTTTCCTCTGGGCGGAATCCGGCCTTTTCGGCTCACTCTCAGCACGGGCTGGCTCCTGGGAGCCCAGGATGGGAGGGAGCCCATTCTACACAAGCTCTAAAGGCAGATTCACTTTATATAACGACTGGAACCCTCCTCGGAGGATGCGGGTTGGGGCCCAGCTGTATCAGGAGCTTCGCGTTCTCCTGCCTCCTGCTGTCTCTCCGATTAGCTCATCCTTCCGTTCGCCGGAGAGGGGTAGGCAGGGCCTTTTTGCTTCCAGACTGCTTTCTCGAGGGCCAGGCTTTGTCCCTACCTCTACCCCAACCTCAGGGTCTCCGCGGACTGCAGCGCTGCTGGGTGGGCCCGGTGGGAGGCTCTGGCAGGAGGCCGGCTCCCAAGCGCCAGCCCAGCAGAAGCAGAATCCCAGCGGCTGGATGGGAACGGCCGGGCTGCCGAGAACAGCGCTCCCCATTTGAGGCTTTGGTGGGACTCCACAGTCTGAGGGGGACAGAAAGGTGCCTTGAAACCGAATTTAACTCTGGGGTCCGACTGGGAAGGGTTTTTTGTTGTTGTTTTTTCCCCCTCCTGAACCATTTCTGTTTCACACTCAACCATCCTCTCGCAGCCTGTAGGAGCTGCCTCCACCCCTACCAAACTCCACCCGCCTTACACCAAGGCTGCTACCCTGTGGCTCAAATTGGAGCCTCAAACTCCGGGTGGGGATTGAAAACCCTAAGGGGCTTACTCTTTTTGAGTGGAAGAAAGGACAGCCTGGCCTTCCGGAGGCCTCTATCTGCATCCCATCCCTCCGCTGCAGGGAATAGCAGAACGGAGTTACTGCCTTCTTCACTTGCATGATACTTTCAAGTGGCCAAAGCAAGGTGGCTTTCTCAGCCAGCTGAGAGAGGACCTGCTTCCAGGGATGGCAGGGCAGGCCTCGCCATCCTCTGGCTCTGGAGGTGGTGGGGAAGTCTCTAGTGCAACTTAAGAGGAAGATTCCCATTGTTCCCTGCAGACCCAGTCCCCTCTCCAAACCACTAATCTTTCCTTTTCTCCCCCTCCAGTCTCCCAGCTCTCCTGTTGGAAGGCTCTTGCTCAGTTCAAGCAGTGGTCTTGGGAACCTTGGTCTGGACCAGCTCTCAGCTCCACTAGGAAGCCCACCCTGCAACCTCTTGGGCACAGGACTCTCTCTTTATTCCAAGCCACCCTCTTGGAACTAGCATCTCTACCTCTGGTCAGGTGAGGCGAGCCAACACAGAATATGACACACAGGAGAGATTTATTTTCTAGAGTGATATATATTTTTTGTTCTTTTTCTTTGTTTTTTTCCTTCCAAAACAAACAATCAGCTCTAAGCCCCTCGCCCTCCCCACTCCCACCCACAACCCTCCCATATAAGCAACAACTGAAAACAGGCGAGACAATCACCCCCAAGAAATCACAAAACACAGCACAATTTCACGACTGCCACCGACAGAGCAAAAGAAGTTCTACTGGAATGTCCCCTTGCAGGGTCGGGAGAAGCAGGAGAGAGAGTCCATGAATTGAAGGGGATTGGAGAGGTGGGGTAGCAGGGGGAGGAAAGGAAGCCGAGAGTGAGCTCCGGTCTAATGCTTAGGTGCGATTTCTCCTCCTTCCTTAGCAAGCGGGACTGCTCCCCAGAAGCGTGCGCGCGCAGACCGCCATCCAGGCCCGAGTCTCGGGAGGCAAAGCCAGGCACTGGGGCTGGTCTCTGCGCTTCTGCGCTGAGGCGGCAGCTGACAAGCCCGGGGCTCCTCCGCAGGGCTCAGACTGGGCAGGACAGGAGGAAGAAGTCAAGCTCCACGCGCCCGGGGAGGCTTCGCTCCCCCCTTTCCTCCACCGCTTGCTCTGGAGAGGAGCCCGGGAATCGATTCACAATAAATTCTCCATCGGGTTCTCCTGACTTGGCTTTTCCGCCTATGCAGGGGTAGAGCTAGCAGAGGATGGAGGGCGGAGGGGGGTTTCTACAGGGGCGACTTGGCTCGCTGGTGCAAGGTGGATTGGCCGAACAGAGTTGATTTCAGAGCTGGGGAAGATGCGAATTCAGGGCCGGTGTGGAGCAAGAGGAGCTACAGTCTCTGTCAAGCGGGGCACAGATGAACGTGAGGACGACACTGCCAAGGCTTACGACTCACGATCTGACCTCCTTTTGTTGGAAGGAGAGGAAAACATGCAGAATTAAACATTTCCTGTAGCACAATGTGTGTATGTGGACGACCTTCATAAAACCTGAGAGACTCTCCTAAGACCACCGCTGCCTTTCCTTGTCCTTTCTAACCCACTAGCTTGGGAGCTGAATTTACCCCACTTGCCCTGGAGTCCATGCCCGGGTATAGTTAAGGATTCCGTGGGGATGGTGTCGTGATGCTGGGCCCTTTGAGCTGCAGCGCCTCATTCAGGAGTGTGTCTCTAGACTTCTTCTTGGTGTGTAATTGCATCGGGGGCAGACCCTGGACTTGCCTGATGGTCTGTGGGCTATTCTGCCAGATTTAGGGTGTGATGGTCTGCATTTAGGGTGTCACTTCATTTGAGTGTTGACTGTGAGCGCTTCCCATTGTTACTGTGGGCTCCAGGCTTTATGCAGGTGGGCGTCTGTTGGGCTGTGTGCAGTTGGAGTGTCCCTGGGTGACTTTGGGATAGGTGCAGGGGGGAAACAAGCAGGCTGGAAGTGAGGGGCTGGGGCTTCCCAGGAAAATTAAGAGGGTTGCTAGGGACTCTACTAGGGGCACTCTTTTCTTGGGGCCCATCACCTTCTTAGGAACCAACTATATCTACCTTCTAAATCAATAAAACTCCCTCCTGAGGCCCAGGGAGAAGAGAAGGACAGGTGAGGGCAAAGGAAAGGAGTGAGGCTCTAGATGCAGAAAAGGACTTTGAAGAAAAAGACCCCCTTCCCCATTCACTCGAATACATCCCAGACAGCACAGGCTCCACAGCCATCCCTTATAAATAAGCATGAGATGGGGAAGGGGTGGGGAGGGCTGGGGGTAATCTTTACTCTTTGCCCTGTTCCTTATTCATTTTCTTCATTTTCATCCGCCGGTTCTGAAACCAGATTTTGACTTGTCTCTCACTCAGATTGAGGAGTCTGGCCACTTCGTGCCTACGGTCTCTGGTGAGGTACATATTGAACAGAAACTCCTTCTCTAGCTCCAGCGTCTGGTATTTGGTGTAGGGACAGCGCTTTTTCCGGGAAGAGCGAGCGTGCAGCCAGTTGGCGGAGAGGTTGGCTGAAAGAGAAGCAGCGATAGAATCAAAGAAAGGAAAGGGGGTGAAGGGCCCCCATGTTCTCCTTCCAAGAGGGTGCACCTCTGGTCTCCACTCCCCATCTTACATTGGAGAAAGGGGCATCTGGGCCTTCAGGTTCCCAGAAAGGCTTCCAGAGATGGGCTAAGAGTTGCTATAGGCACCTCCAGGTGAGTTATTTGGTCAGGATAGAGCCAAACGTGTGCCAGGCTTCTCACCACTTCCAAAGCTTTGCCTGCCCCAGGTCCTCACTCAGTCTCTTTCTCCACTTGGGTCGGAACTGGTTAGGACTCAGGTCAGAGCCCAGCCTGGCTAAAGCCCTCTCCCCCACCAGCTCTACCCGACTAACTAGTGGTGGCTGATTGAAGGGTCCTGGCTCTAGGTCTGAGAGGTGAGAGAAGGATTGGGCTGGGGGAGAGGAGAGTGGCTTCTGCTCAGCCACAGCCAAGAGACCTCCCGGCCCTCCAGTCCAGTTTGAGTGCACCCTCCTGCCTTGATCCCAAGCTTGCATCTTTTGGCCACATGGCAGCAGCCATGTGTGTCTGTGCAGATATCTCACTGCCCCCCCCCCCACACCACAAATAGGGATTCACATTTAGAGACGCTGCAAACATCCAGCACACTCCAATTCACACGCAACCCAATTGCAACCATTTATCAACTCCAGCCTGTGGACAAGGGAGTGCTGGGGGCTCACAGGTAACTTATGGCTGCAATAGTCTCCTTTTCCACTCCTGCTCAGCTCGCAGTTTGGTTAAAGTAAGTTCAGGGAAATTGGGATGCAAGATTGGTCCAG
Source organism: Neophocaena asiaeorientalis asiaeorientalis (assembly GCF_003031525.2). Classification (NCBI taxonomy): domain Eukaryota; kingdom Metazoa; phylum Chordata; class Mammalia; order Artiodactyla; family Phocoenidae; genus Neophocaena; species Neophocaena asiaeorientalis. The sequence continues at coordinate 4,249,827 of NW_020171981.1, forward strand.
TCCTAAGGGGGGGGGAGCCATGGATCATGTGGGGGTAACAGAAGTCCTTCAGAGCATAGCTAGCTCCAACTGGCTCCATGTGGTGAGAGGGAACAGAGAAAGGGAAGGGGTGACTGAGTAGAAGTGGGGGAAAGCAGAGGAAACATACATACAGGCTTCTCTTCTCCTTACCCCTGAACTCAGAAAAGTTGCCAAATAAAGGAGAGCCAATTAAAAATAACAGCCACCCTCTACTAGATTCCTTCACCCCAAATGAAAAGCACTGAATATTAAAAAAAAAAAATCTGGTTCATCCTACACTAAGTGCCGCGTCTTACCAATTTGCAGCTAATTCCTTAATGTGAGTGCCCGGGATGGGACCCACAGCCGCATTAAATAGGAAAGAGGAAGATAACTGTTAATTATTGATTCTAGCCAAACTGCTGCTCTGCAGTAATGGACTTTCCAGGTAGGGTTTGTGG
>NW_020171981.1:4250549-4252542 GCF_003031525.2 Neophocaena asiaeorientalis asiaeorientalis
GAGCAGGGAGGGTTTGGGAAGAGCCAGTGTGTTACCCAAATGCCAACTCTTGTGATTCAACCTGGCAGGTTGGAGGTGGTGGGAGCTCACAGAGACCCCAGGGAAGTTGGGCAGTTCTCTTCCCTCCAGCAGGCAAGGGCACCCCCAAAGGGCCTCTGGGCCGCTCTGCTGATGGGAAATCCGGCAGGGCAAAAGCAAAGACTAAAAAATCTGACCCTCACTCTCCAAAAAGAGTAAGGGGTGAGGACTTGTGCCCACCATCCTGAAGGTTATTGTTTGGGGGCTAAGAGCCCCGACCAATTTGCCCTTCTCAACCTTAAAAGACGAAAAATCCGCGACTCCCCTCCTGCCGCGCTTAGCGAGCAGCACATCCTGGAAATTAGACTTCGGTTCCTGACGGGGGTGCTTTTGGAGGGGTGGGAGATGGTGAGAAACTACCTTCCGAGGATGAAGTTAGCCTCTCCGCAAGCCTCTCTCCCCCCCACCCTTCTACTCCCCAGGGTCCTTTCGGGGGGATCTCTCCTTCTCCACGCAGCCGGTAGGCCGCGAAGTTCGGAAGCGATTCCCCAACTCCCTGCGAGGCGGACAGCTCTGGCTGGGGCTAGGGAGCCCCGCGGAGAGCAGCTGGAGCCGCAGAAATGGAAGCTGCAACCCGGGCGAGGATGCCACGGAGGGGAGGAGGCGACCGGAGGCAAGGCCCCCGGGGAGGGGCCGGCGCATCCGGGGAGGGGGCTCAGTCCCCGGGTCCCGGGCTTCCAGCGCCCCTCCCGGCGCCGGCTGCGGACCCTGAGCGGCTACTGAGCGAGATCTGCTAAAAACCATCCTCGGTCAAGCTGTTGCATCGCAAATAAAATCCTAATGAGCCCCCTCCCACTACCCCTTGGCCGGCTTTTACGGTGTGCGCGTGGCGCGGGGAGCTCTGCCAGCCGTGCGGTGCCCGGGAGCCCGGTGCGCTCCCGCCCTGGCCCGCGCGAGCTCTCGGCCTCGCTGGCTGCCTCCCCGGCCCCGCCAGCTCCTCTCCCAGCCGGCGGTGGTCGGCTTCTTCCCGGGCTTTCAGCCCAAGCCTCGGGGGCGTGGGGGAAGGGAGGCCGAGAGTGCGGCGAGCTGGTCCCTGCGCCCCGGGTCCCCCGTGGACTTGGAGGAGTGGGGGCGGCGCTCCTCCAGCGGCCTCAGTCTCCCTTTCTGGGGCACTCATCTGCCTCCCTCCATCTTCCCTCCGCCCCCGCTCGCTCTCCGGCAGTCGCCGCGGTTTCCCTTCACATTGTCCGCAGTTTATTGCTTCTCCCCTCCCCTCCCCTCCCCCTCGCCTGGCCTTCGGCCTGGGTATTTCCTCACTTTTTATAACTTACTTTGATCCGGCCTCTCTTTGTCCTCGCTTCCTTCGCAAATTTTATTGTCCCCGTAGCCGGGTCTTTGATTAGACAGGACGGCCTCCCTGCCCGCCGAAGTTTCCAAACTGTACTCGGGCGTGCCCTGCTTGAGCAGCTCCCCAGGCGCGCCCAGCAGCGGCTCCGCCTTCACCGCCGCCTGGCCCTGCACAGGAGCAGCTTCGCCGCGCGGCGCCGGCTCCAGCCAGGTGCGGAGGTACCTGCTCTCGGCCGGCGGGACGCCCTGGGGCTGGATGTAGGGGTGGTAGACGGACGGCAGGCTTCCGGACGCGTGCGGGCTCAGCGGCGCCCAGGAGGCGCCGAACACCGGCGCTTTGGGCTGGAAGCTGCACGAGGGGAACTCCAGGTGCTCCGCGTGGCCTGGCTGCCGGGGGCTCGCGTACTGGCCGGAAGGAAACTTGGCTGGAGGCGCGTCCTCACTCTCGTGACTTATGATCGAGTCGACATAATAGCTGCTAAGCGTCCCAGAAATGGACATTCTCAGACATTATCCGGGCGCTTGCAGGGGGAAGGGAAGCGCTCGCGCGCAGCGCCCAAGCAGGGAGAGGTGGCACCCGGACCGGTGTGAGGGCTTTCGGACGCGACCCCCCCAGCCCCCCACCCTC
>NW_020171981.1:4252568-4258555 GCF_003031525.2 Neophocaena asiaeorientalis asiaeorientalis
ACAAAGTATAGTGGAGCAGCCTGGCTCAGCGCTCCTTGCAAAATGATTGGTCAAAGTTTTTCCGACTGCCTGATAAAGCGTCAGCTCCGACATAAATCAATCCGGCGAGGGGGCTGCGCTCTCGCTGTCATCCGTCCGCACCGCATTCCATATCGAGGATGGATTGTTTTATGCTGATGCAATGTGCTATCACGTCAGGGCTCCGGCGGCCACGTAACCCTCAGCCCGAGCTGCCGGCCGCACCCCCCCCCCTTTTGCAGGAAGGGGGGCCGTTCTCGCCATGGGGCGGCGGGGGCGGAGGAGAGGCGGAGGGAAAGCAGCGGGCTGCCTCGGGAGGGACGCTGGCTGTGGAGCCCTCCCCAGACGGGTCCGGGAGGGAGAGAGGGAGCGCAGCACAGAGGGAGGGAGCGAGCTCCAGCCTGGGGCGCAGCCAGAGAGGCCCAGGGCATAATTAAAACAAGAGGAGGTGGTACCGTCCCCCCACAAACACACCTCCACTCCACCCCGCCGGCTCTCCTTTTCTCTGTCCCCTGACACCAGATATTTATTAAACAACAGCGCAGCAGCAAGCCACTGGAGATGAAGTAAAAGAGATGGGGGAGAAGTTGGGATTTTATAGGATGTTATCTGCTTTGGAGGGGACTCTATAACTAGTTTGGGAGGTTTGTAGGCCTGGGAGTTTCTCCTGACCCTTCAGTGACTGAGGGAGGAGAGAAGGGAATAAAAGGGCCTGCGTGTCCAAAGATCCTGTCCTAAAATTTAGCTGTCCTGAAATTAGAACCCGCATGAGGTTAGAGGGATACAACAGCCCCTGGAAAGTTGAGCCTCTGAACGAGTTTAATACAGATAGTCAAAGCTCCTTTAAATTTCTTGGGCCTCTCTCTGGCCCTGGTCAGAGGAAAGGGGGGTGCATAGCCATTTCTCCTTTCCTCCACTGAATAACAGACCTTTAAAATTGCCCAGATGGGGGAGCCGAACAGGAGAAAGGGTTAAGGGAACTTCCCTAAGGTGTCAGCAGAGCAGAGGTGTGGGAAGGGGTCCAGAGTTATCTCCCCCTCCACCCAGTGGGGAAGGAGGTGAGTCGGGAGTTTTCGCCTCTCCTGTTCGGAAGGATTTCCAAACACGCTGTATTGGACACCAGCATAGACAGGGAGCCTAAAGGGTCAGTCTCCCACCCTCCCGCCACTTTCCCTCCTGCAGACTCTCTCGCAGGAGCTTCCAAATAGCCCGCTTTATTGATATCTCCTCTACGGCCCTGAGCTGGGGCTCCCTTGGGGCCACCGGCTGGCTTCCTGGCCCATCTCCAGCAGTCTTTCCTCCGGCTTCTGCCCTGGGTGCCGTGGCTTCTCGTGGTGTGGGCTCTCAGGGAGATGCGGCCCCTGGACAGACCCGATCCTCTCTGGTCGGGTTTGGGGCAGGCTGGGGCCGATTTTCTCAGCATTCTCGGACCCTGGGCCCTTATAAGATTGGCTGTCCCAGTCCTGTCGTTTTAACAAAAGCGGGACCATTCTAATTTGAGGTTTTATCTTTTTGGCCATGTACCCTCTGCCGTGCAGAAAGCTGTGGATCACCTCCGCACACGCACACACTCCCGCCCGCTTTTCTTTCCAAATGAAGCCATCTCGTGTCATTACGTGTGAAATACGAGGGCAAAGCGCCATATTTCTTCACATTATGGCGATTTCAAAATGATTTTTTAAAGATCAATGCCGGCGCCCAGCCGGCCCCCTCCTTTTCCACTCCAGCTCTCCGAGGGCGACAGCCCAGCAGATCCGGAACCAAACAGCGTGAAGATCTGCTCTTTCCATAGGACCCAAGTGGGAAATCCGATGCAAATTCTTCTAAGTAGCGGTTGGACGCTTGGGAAAGTCGAGGGAGCTCCCCGGACTCGCCAGCGGAAAAAGCTGGGCGCCTAGAGAATGAATCACAGTTAAGGCAAAGCACCTGTTCTCAATTTGCCAGACCTATGGAGTCTGCTGTTGGCTTTACCTCTAATAAATATATTCTTCAGAAAAAAAAAAAACTCCTCTCCTGCTGTAAATAATAGTGTTATGAAGCATGGCGGGCTTGAGTATATGACTTTCTGTAGTATATAAATTAGGGCCCAAAAGGACATGTGGGCTGTGGGCAGAGTTTTTTTAATTTATGGCAAAGTCACAGCACTGGGCTGTTCTTAAGACCCAGGCTGTGCAGACGCTGGGCTCTGGCCACAGCCCTTCTGGTTCCCACTCTCGCCCTGGCTTTGCCGCTGTCTCTCTTTGCAACAGGAGAGAAGTTGAGGAGCCACTTAGTTTAGGGAAGAAGTTAGAGGAAGGAGAACATTCAGGCTCATGACTTGTGCTCTGCAAGGGTGGAGTGTCCCAGCAGACAGGGTTCAGCTTTGTGGGTTGCTGGTTGTCTGGTGAGTTGTCCCTAACCCCTGGTGGCTCCTGGGTGCACTGGGTAAGGAGGGGACCCAGGCCTCTCTTCTGAGACCAGAACTTAGTCTTTGCTCACAAACGAGCTGGAGGGTGGAAATAATTCCAAAGTGACAGGTTTTGGAGGTCTCATGTCTTCTCAGGAGAGGTGGCTCTGGAGGGAAGAGAATGAAATAGCACCCAAGCCCTGGAGTCTGTGCCCCAGCTCTCATCTCCTCCAGGTGGGGATCCACATACAGCAAGCAAAGGAGTCCCACTTCAGCCAGGCTTTCTAGAAAGCACTGCTGCCTCAAACTGAAGCTCAGTTCCAGCTCAGGCAAATGACTAAAGGGTCAGCTGAGAGGAAGCCCCTTGTTTGGGTGCTCTGAGGACCACCCCCCAAAACATACTTTTCTTTCCCAGACAATGGTACCCCACCATGACAGAGAGAAGCAAACAGAGAGAAGCGGCCCCTGGAGCCCAGCTTCTAGAGCTGCTTAATAGAGGGGTTGCTTGAGTGGGGGTCACTTTGCCCTGAGAGGCCAAACTGTTCCCCACCTCCCCCCAGTCCTAAAGAGAAAGAAGGAAAACCCTCTCGAAGGCTTTTGCCATTCCCTGCACCAGCACTGCGCCTGAACACAGCTGGGGCCAGTAGCTGATAGTTCCAGGAAGGGCAGGCAGGGAAAAGCTACAGCTCCTGGCCACAGTAGGGCCCAGAGGCCAAGAACCAAGAAGGAGGCTGAGATGGGGAAAGCAGAGGCCAGCCCTGGCCAGGACCAGCCGGTGAGTGTCTGTGGTTTAAGGTCTGCTTTTGGAAGGGCCCTTCACTATAAGAAGACAGAGAAAATCTCAACAGAGGGAAGGAAATAAAATCAAGGAGAAAAAAAGAAAAACAATAAGTGGAGAAGGGGGAACGTTTTTTAATCGATAAGCTAAGCTGAAATTTATGCATGCGTACTTGAATAGATGTGTGTTTCCTGTACCTATATCTCAAATCAATAATTCTTTATGGGGAACCCAGTGTGCACATGTGCTGTGCTCTATGTTGTGTATAGAATATGTAATAAATAAATCTGTCCAACTATAATACTAAATGTGCTTGGGCATTTGTATATAAGATCTAATGGTGCATACGTGATGCGTGTATAACCCCTCTGAATGATACGGGTTTACAATTCTGCTCATATAAGATCTATGACCCAGAAGCCTGTGCTTACATTTTTATAACCATCACACGCTTATAGAAAGGGCGAAAAACTTGAGTATTTGCGGATTTGAATTGTGGCTATAAAACACCAGCTGATTCAGAAGCTTCACTTGAAAATCGGCCTGTTGACTTGATATTCAAGGAAAATATATACCGTATCCGCAAACACATGTGACTTAAATCTGGATTCTTTTACAACTTCCTTCTAAAATATTTCTCTGGAAGGTGAAAGAAATTCCTGGCCCAGGGCAGGTCATGAAATTTTGTGACTTTTTTGTCTGACCACGAAATCCTTTACTGTGTCTCTTACCCGAAACCGCAGGGACAGAGTACATCGTGTGATGCTTATTTCATGGTAGCAATGGACACGGGGATGAAGGCGCCATTACTTGGGCACAAGCGTGTCCCACACAAGTGTGAAGCTGACCAGTGGACAGAAATGAGTTGAATGGGAAAGCTCCCAGGAAACTGTGGAGGTCATACAAAAGCACTGCTGTGTACAACGAAATTAGAGAAATCCCCATGTCTATGTCCCCAAGCACCTGGAGTTATTTCTTCTGACCCAGGATCAGAGTCCAGACCCACTGTGGGAAAGAAAGAGGTGTGGGGACACTTGCTCCAGTGGGGAAGAAATCAAGGCCCCCAGAACCTTCACCCATTACACACAACAGACTCCAAAGGGGATCACATCGAATCTGCACACATGGGTTCAATCCTTAGCGCTTCCACACACTCCAAGTGGGGATTTTAACTGTAAAGTAACGAAATCTTCTCCCGAACCTCCCTCCCAGGATGTCAGAGGTGAAAGGAAGGACGGAGAGTTCAGCGGCCCAAGCAGATCTCGGGAATCTTCTTACCAGCTATCAGCCACCAGGAATATGGAATGTTGGGGGGTGGTGGCTGACTCTTTGGGAGGGGGCATCCAGGAGGCCAAACGGGGTGGGCAGCAGGCAGGGCGGAAAGGAACTGAGCAGGTAGAAGGTTATTACGGAATTGCTTCCATAAAACCTGAGGCTGTTGTAAAACTCTGCTTTCCAAAGACTTTATTTCCTCCTTTCTTTCTAACATCCCCTTTTTTCTTTTTACAGCACTATTCCTGGGAGGGGGTGGCAAAGGGACGCCAGTGATGGAAGACAGTCAGGCTCTGAGTGGCTGGGCAGCTTTGTGAGAGGCCAGAGGAGAAGGATGGTAGGCAGCAGGACACTCCAGACCATCTTCACCCAGACCAGAGGATAAGAAAATGTCAAGGGACAGCATTGTTGGCCTTTGCTCACCAGGACAATGGGTTGAGGGCTGCATTTCCTCCCAGGCTGAGGGTGGGTCTCCCAAGGGCCTCGTCCACCCTAGCAGGGTCCACTTATTCAGAGACACCATTCGCCCTCCAAGTCAGCCCAGAGCCAGAGCCCCATGCGGTCGAGCCTCTTCCCCGGGCCCCTTTCCGCCTTTCCTTTGCCTCAAGCAGGGGAAAAAGTTTGGGAATAAAAGTTAGCTTATGCTTTGGACTGTACCCCTCCTTCTGCCAGCAATTCTAGTTACTCCTTTCCTGGGCAGAGAGCTAGCAGCCTGGAGAGGGCTGGGGTCACAGAGGGTATCACAGCTTTGCCCCGCCCCACCTGCCCCTTCTCTATCTCCTGCCACTCCATCAGCCTGGGCTGAACTGTCCAACAGTCTGGGGTCCCCACTAGCCTGCAAGACGGGCCCCTCTGGGTGTCGGAGGTGGCCCTCCAGACGTGTGTATACCCATAGCCCAGCCCAAGGGTCTACAGGGGAGGCTTAGCCACTCAGTGGAGAAAGGGCCAGCTGAGGGATGGGAAAAGGGAGGACTTTTTTGGACCCACCTCTGTCCCACTAGGGGGCCCTAGAAAGGACCCTGGGGGCCTGTAGGCTGAGACTGCAAGGGATTCTGATGTTTCCCTGTCAGAATGGGACAGACTGAGCCTTCTTCAAGGACCTGAAGCTTCCTGTTGAGGTGGAGCCCTGTCTGCCCTGCAAAAAGTTACAAAGACCTCAAGGACCCCCTGTGTCTCTGTTGAAATCAAGCATTTGCCAAGCTGGGGAGACTTTCTTTGGAAAGTCTGGATGTACACAGGAGCCCAAGCCGGAAGCTTGAAGCCCCAACTCAGATCCTTCTGACTCTGTAGAATAGCTCAGAAACGTGCCTTTGGAGAGTGCAATGCTCCCCATTCCCCCTTTCCCTCCCAACACACATGTAAACAAATACAGAAGTGGAAGACACCCTAGAACATCCCAGATCTCTTCTCCAGGGAACATTCTTGCTGCTCCTGGGTTAGGGACATCAAACCTCTTCACCATGTTGCAAGGGTGATACAGTAGTCCTGACTCTGCTTCACTACCCACCCACCCACCCCCACTCCTCCAACTAA
>NW_020171981.1:4258732-4266581 GCF_003031525.2 Neophocaena asiaeorientalis asiaeorientalis
CCGTGAGTCGGGTGGTTTAATGTCGTTGTGTTCAGAAATCCAGGCCCGACAGCATGAAACTACCTAATTCACTCAGCAGTTCCAGTTCACGCTCTGGGTCAAGGGCTCACTGGCCATTTTTGTGGGCCCAAAGGGGTGGCCAGCTAACTCCATTTTCCTCCATCTCTTCCCAAACAGAACACAGTTGCATGTCCAAAGAACACAGAACAAGATGTCCAAATAACTGGAGGCAGGACTCCTGGCAAAAACATGCTGGAGCTGGTCGTGGCAGCTCAGATTCCAGGAACTTTCGCTCTCTCCCAGGAGCCCTGGTCAGAGGGGACCCTAGGCCCAGCCTCAGGCCTGGGCAGGGCCCTGGGGATATACCTGCTTGGTCACTGCCTCTCAGCCTCTGTCTCTGCAGCTGAAGGTTTCCACAGCCAAAAAGATTTCTCTCTCAACTTCAAACTGTTATCAAGGTATGTCTACGGTCACCATCTGGCTACTGTCTCTATTCCAGAGTCACCCAGGGTAGCTCTGAGAGGCCAAATCTTCAAGCCCTATATCAGACCCCAACTTTGAACCAGGGATAGACAAGAGAGTGGAGAAAAACTGACAGTCGGAGAGGTAGCCAAAAAGCAGAGCGGGAGAAAGTATCAGGAACACTAGGGAGCAAACAGAAACCCAGGACTGGAAGGGAAACCGGGTTGACCTGAGCAGTCGCCAGGAAGTCACCCCACCCCGGCTCCACAGAGGCTGAGCTGTCCCAGGTAAGACAATCTACTCTGAATTCACAGATGAAACCGGGAAATTTGCTCCTTCCTTCCGGACCTTCGGCCTGGGCCCTTCGCTCCCCGCCCCCCACCGATGTCCCCTATTGCCACCTACGCCCCTCCAGACCCCGCACCCTCACAGGTGCCCCGGCGAACACTCCGCACCCGGCGGCGGCCGCGCGGGCCGAGCGGCGGACTTACCTGGGCGGCAGCGGCGGCGGCGCTGGGCGGGAGCGACCGTCGGAAGGGGCTGGAGGCGTGGAGTGAGCGGTCCCATCCCGCCCGGCCCGGCTCCCTCTCGGCCTCGCCCCGGAGGCAAGGGTCCCAGCGGCCACGTGTCCGACGGGGAAGTCCGAGGGAGAGCAGGAGTCTGCGGGGCCGCCCTCTCCCCCTCCCGGGTATAAATCTTGGGGACAGGAAATACAATAAAACTTCACCGTGTTGATGAACTTCAAACGGTTTACATCCCCTCCTGTCCTGAAAAGAAAGACGGCCGGGGGCGGGTTAAAGGAAAGGGAAACCAGTTTAGGAGCCGTGGAAGCCCCGCTCGGCCCCTTTCTTTCGCCGGACGGACCGTGTCTGCGTGGAGAGAAGCGGCCTGGCCTCGGACTTGGCCCGCGGTCCCCGCCGCCCGGTCGGCCTGCTCGGCGCTCGCGAGGGCTGGAGGCCACCGCCCGCACCGAAAACGCACCGAGCCCGCGCACGTCCTCGGCTCGGCTCTCCGCTCTTCTCGAGGCAGAGCTAGGCGCCCCGGTCCTTGCTTGCTAAAGCTCGGGCCCTGCCAGCCACGCCCTGACCTCCATTCTTTGCATCTTTCCGCCGAAAGCGGGTTTTTTTCTTTTTTCGTCTCTAGCCACCAGATCTTTGCCCTGCCCCGCCCCATTTATTGCCAGGTACTTGCTAGAAGGGAGGAGAGGGGAGTCCGAAGGTCTGAGGGGCTGAGCCGGGCAAGCGTGCCCGGAGGAGAAACAGAGGGGCCGGTCTTCACCGAAGTGGAAGTGACGGCCAGGGCCTAGTAATGTCCAAGCTGGCCTCTGCCGAGCTCTGCCACCGTCTGCTCTCCTCTCCGGCTCCTTAAAAACCTCAAAATCAAACAAAAATGACTGCTACCCGGACATGCATGAATCCTCTCCATAGTTCTTTTCTGCTCTGAGCCGTTCATTTTTTACAAAACTTTGTGGAATCTGCATTTGGAATCACAATTCGACCACGTGAACCAAAACTAAGAAAAATCCCTTTTCGCCTTCGGCTCCAGATAACTAGGAGTAAAGCTGTTGATTTCTTGCTCACTTTCTCTGCTGGAGGGGCCTGGTTAGGTGCGCTTCGGGGTGGGAGAGCAAAGGAATTCCACCATGCCTCCCAGTTCTTCACAAAACAACCAAGGATTCGGGTCTAAGAGGCTCAGGCAAGTCTTGGGTACAGGACTGAGGCCTAGCTGCAGACCCAGGTGGGAATTTGGTGCACTGACCCTCACCTTCCTCACACAGACACACAGGTGTGGCCCTGCGTGACCAGCCAAGTCCACCACCTCCCCCTCCAAGAAAAGGCCCTAAAGCACTACTGGGAATTTTTACCAAATGGATAAAAAGTGGAATGCACCGGGAAAATACTAGGCTGTGGTTTACAGGTCCCACATTTTCTGAAAGGTTAACTATGCTTCAGGCAGTCCCACTCTGCCTCAGCTGGCAAGGGGTGGGCGATGCCCTCTGGCTCCTTCCCTTCACCAAGAAGGAGGAATAAGGGAGCTCATTAACAGCCGGAAGGCAGGAAGGGGCTTGTTGCCATCCCAACATTCATATTCCAGGATATGCATGGGGACGCCCCTCCAGCTCCCCTCCGCACTATGTGCCCCAGTTCCCTTATTTCACCCTTCATCTTGCTCTATATATTTTTAACTAAAGAGTCACTCCTTTCATCAGAGAGGATTTGCCTCTGGGAGTTGTTAGTGACAGGAGGAGGGCAGACCTGAGGAGCAGCAGTTTCCATACCATTCAAGAGTGTTATTACCCACCGCTGCCCTCCTAGGTTGGGGGAGGGGCAGTCACAGGTCAGTGTGCTGGCTCCCTGCCCATTGCTGACCTGGGTCTCTGTGGAATCTGAAAAAAAGGAAGAGACCACAGCCTTAGAATGACACACCTGAGCACACACTTTTCAGGAGTTTTGTGGCTTCCCCTTACCCCATCCTGAGAACCCAGGCCATGGATTCCAGTTTAACAAATAAAATTCTCGGCATGGGGCCTCCAACACCCGGAACCATGGATGCCGGGCAGCCTTTTCATCCTAGGTCACCTGGCCCCACAGTCAACTTTCAAATGCTCAGCACAGACACCCACCAACAGGGGCGCTGGTGCCAACAAGCACACTCCTGAATGTCACTCATACACGAGTTAATGGTCACTTAGTGAGTGAAGGCCATTTAGGCAATGTTTCTTTTCACCCTCAAGAGTTTTCCGAATACTTTTCCAAAAGCACGTCCATTTCCAAATTATTCTGAAAACTGAAAATGTAGATGACCAAGCTGTTAGATTTAGGGGCAATTGTTCCCTACTCCCTTCCCTCTTTGAAAGATAAAGCAGAGTTCTAGCACAATTGGAGGAGGCCGGACAATTTGGATGGTGAGAGGAGGCAGTGCAGACACAGATGCACAACACGGGATCCTCAAAGAAACCAAAACTGAGACAGCCACCCCCTCCCATTTAGTGAGAGTCACAGGAATAAATATTTCTGGGCCTTCCAGGTCTGCGTCCCTTCCTAGGGTTCCTTAAGAGCGGGGAGTATCTCAGACAAGTCAAAGGTGCCAGAAGCCGTGTTCCTGAAACCCGAGCTGGATTTATCCCCCACAGTTTCTGGCCGTGGCTGCGGAAGCAGCTGTGGTCGCTGGCGGATGAGGCTGGGGCAGCTGCCGACCTCTAGGCGGCGCCCTAGCGTTGAGTTCGCGCTGAAGAAGATCCTCCTCCCGCAGCTCTGGGTCCAGCGCCGGGTTGACGGGGCCGGCTCCTGCAGGCGCACTGGGCTTGGCCTGGAGCTGGCCGCCCGCGCGTCGCCTTTGGCGCCCTCTGCCAAGCAAGAGAGACACGATTAAACGAGTGAGGGCTGGGAAAGGAATCCACAGCTAATCATGGCTCCATGCGCTCCCCACCCCCTACCCCATCCCCGACTCTAGAGAGCCTTCCACAGCCCAAATCGCCTTTGATCTCTCCAGAAGCCAGCTCAGGGGCAGCACCAGGATCTTTAACCCCCTCCCATAACATGCAAAAGAAGTCACTGAGAGGCTTCCCTGGTGGCGCAGGGGTTGAGAATCTGCCTGCCAACGCAGGGGACACGGGTTCGAGCCCTGGTCTGGGAAGATCCCACATGCCGCGGAGCAACTAGCCCCGTGAGCCACAACTACTGAGCCTGCGCGTCTGGAGCTTGTGCTCCACAACAAGAGAGGCCGCGACAGTGAGAGGCCCGTGCACCGCAATGAAGAGTGGCCCCCGCTCGCCACAGCTAGAGAAAGCCCATGCACAGAAACGAAGACCCAACACAGCCAAAGATAAATAAATTAAATTAAATTAAGAAAAAAACAACGAAGTCACTGAGGCCCGAAGAAATTAAGTGGTTAGCCCAAGATCAGAGCAGTTATTAAAAGTGGTGACGCAGGGCTGGAGGACGTGTCCTCTACTCCGAATGGAATGTTCTTATTCCAAATTCTGACAACCCCAGCAAAAACTGTCTTTCTTGTAAGCAAAATTCATTTCCAGAACGACAGCCTTCGGAGGTTGTCTATGGTGGAAGTTTGGTATTTTCTGAATTTAAGACTTGGGGGGCACATAATGGAATTGGAGCCAGATATAGGAGAGGCTGGCCAAGGTTGGGAGCCAAGACAGGTCCGGCCCTTTCCCTTCCAGGACTGGCCGGCTCAAGCTGCTTATAACCTCCCTAGCTGTGTGCGATCACGGGCAAGTGCTTTAGTCCTTCAAAGGCCCGGATGAAAACGACCTACTAGACGGATGGGGATATTGTAAGGTTCGAATCCTTTGTAAAAGAGACCCCATGGCTAAGAGAAGGTGCCTGATATACGACTGTCCCATAAACCCCAAAGAAAGGGGCCTTAGGGCAGGCTGTTGTGTCACTGTCCTTGGCTTGAATGGGGCCAGTCAAGTAATAGGGTGGGGTAAGGGAAAAGAAGCCTTGCTCAGGACCCAGTCCCTCTGAGTCTGAGCTCAGAGACATCCAGGACCTGAGGAGAGGTTGGGAGAAACTGGGGTCGCTCTTCCCCTTCCCCCAAGGCAGAGGCATCATTTTATACTGCAGAGCCCTCTAAGAGAAGTTTGTCCAAAGTTATTCTTAGGACAGGGGTCCCAGAGAATCCTCTGCAGGAAAGGAAGGGAAGAAGAGAGGCGAGGGGGCCACTGGGGCCGCGGTAGCAAAGGGCACGTGACTACCGTGGGGCTACCGCGGACGCAGCGCCTGCCCAGGTCTGGGCCCCGGGAGACGCTCCTCTCCCAGCCAGGCAGGGGCTTTCGCCAACGCCTAAATGCCAAGCGCACATCTGGAGCAGCTGCGCCCTACCCGGCCTCGGGCACATTATTCCACTCCAAACTCTGTTTTCATTCCCAGGGCTGAGTCATAAAAGACTCGGGAGGCAGGATAAAGTTGGGTCTGTGTGTGTCAGCATTCCTGTGTGTGTGAGCCTGTGCGTGTCGGGGGCCGTCTGTGCATCTCACTGTGATTTGCCCAATCAATTCGCAAAAGTTAGGGGGGGAAATGGAGCAACATCAGGCGAATTCAACTGCAGACATACTGTCGGCCTCATTATCAGCCCATTTCAAGGGGAAGCATTTGGGCCTCGGAATTAGCCAGTTAATTGCAGCATTTCTTTGTTCATTTTAGGGCAGGAGGAACTGTGTTCTCTTAAAATATTCCATATTTCAAAAACTAAGATCTTCTCGTTATCAATTTTCCTTATTTCCAGCCTCATTATGCCACTTGAGCATTCAGGTCTGCCAGTATCACATCGACATTATTTTACACATACACATACACACACACACACACACACACACACGCAGGCTTCATGCCTGGAAAAGTAACTCAGTTTCTGCATCAGCAAAATCTGGATGTCTTAACTCTTAGTGTGTTGTAAGGATTAATTAACATACAACGTATCTAGGACTTACCACAATGACTGATGAACAGGGAGTAAAAAGTAACTATTAATAACAAGGAGGAAGAGGAGAAAAGAGGTGGAGGAGGGAGGCAAGGGGAAAGAGGAGGAAGCCTGCTTTGTTCTCAGAGAATCAGTCTATGTTGGAGGGTGTGTGTCTCAGTCTGTATGTGTATAATGTATTCTTTGACTTAGAGCCATGTCCATAAAAGTGAGGCCCCTTGAACCTCTTGGCCTGTAACTACCTCTTCAATAAGGAACAGAGAATTGGGGCAATTATCTGGCTCATTTCAGGTTCAAACTCCCTTTAGCCTGAAGTATCTAGATCTGGTTGGGGGAAAGGTCTGGGGAGTGGTGGTATATTCTCATCCAGCTTCTCAATGAGCCTGCCTTAGAGAATGGGTAGCAAAGAAATAGGGACCCCAGAAAGCTGGAATTAAAACAGAACATCTGAGAAATGCCTGAGAAAAACCAGGTCTTGCTCATTTCCTGGGCAGCCAGGAGGCCTTGGAGCTCTCCATGCACCAGCCTCAGAGGGTCCCCAGACAAGTCACAGACCTTTGTTTGGTGGGAACTTTCATTCCACATTCAACAAACATTTCCTGAGTGCCTACTGTGTGCCCAGCACTGGGCTGAGCTCTGGAGCTCCAGCAGGAGCTGCACCCCACCCGTTAGCCTTGCTGACTTGCAGCCAGTGAGAAGTCTCTGCTCCCAGAAACTAGTCCAGAGGCCCGGGAAGGGGGACAACCCTGCTGGGCAAGAACTTCTGGCCAATGGCAGCATCGCCTTTTCAGGGCCCAAGTCCCAGAGCAGGGGAGGGGCAAGATGGTCAGAGGGCATCCCCCTCCCATCCTCTGTCAGAAGGAGGCCAACTCCACGGTGGGGATAGTCTTGTGGGGGGGAGGGGTGGGGCAGAGGGGCGTGAGGAAGGGAGGAGAGATGACTACAGGCCCCTGACCCTCGTCGGAAATTCCTATGAACACCAACTAGCTTTTTAAATTAGTAAAGTAGGGAACAAATGGGCATATATTTCTTCTGCTCTGATTAAAAGCATTTAGGTCACGTGTTCACAGCCAGAATTATTCAGTTTAAGTTGTGCCAAGCAGAAAAATAGTTTCTTTTTTCTTTTTATTTTCAGGGAGGGGTCTGAATACTACTGGCCAACCATTGGCTTCTTGTTATGGCCCAGAACTGCTGGCACCGGTAGGTGTCGGTTGTGCCAGGCTCAGAGAGGGGCAATCAGGAATGGGTTGGGGTCTTCCCTGCCCCCAGTCACATTTGCCTGAAATGTGCAGGCAGTTAAGGGGGGTTGGAGTGTGTGTGTAGGGGGGAAGGTGCAGTAAAGCCAGGTGAGTTCCAGTTGCCCTAATTTGTCTGAACATAGTCCAAGAAGAAGAAAGTTTCTTCACTTCTCAGACCCCAAAGAAACCTGACTTTTCTTCTGGGAAGTCTAACTTGGTCAACTTAAAGGAGTGGAGAGAAGGCCAGGAGGCTTTTAGTAGGCTGTGGAGAAAGAATGAAGTCTAAACAAGCCACAGCATTGAGTCTGGGTGAAACTAGGAGGTCCCCCAGGCATGTCAGGGGCCACCTGCTGTTTGGCTCCTACTAACAAGATTACAGAAATGTTTGGGAGCAAACATCTTCCCCTTTTAGCCCAGAGTTCAGTATCCCCCCAGTTTCTAACCTTGGCTAAGTCTCCAGCCCCACAAAGAGTTGGGGTATCTGAGGAAACCGAACAGGTAGATCAATAAGGGACACAAAAGAACATTCTGTTGCTTGATGCCCATTGGCTTGGCTCACAGACATTATCTAGGGGGTTGTTGCCAAATAACCTTCCCTTCCCAGGAGTTCCGGTATGTTGTTTATTCCCTGGGAGGCTGCCCAAGCCCGATTTCCCTCTAGCAGTTGGTGCCACTCTTGGCTGGTCCAAGATTAGCGCCCCCCCCCC
>NW_020171981.1:4266602-4317928 GCF_003031525.2 Neophocaena asiaeorientalis asiaeorientalis
ACAAAGCTCTTCCCATTTTCTCAAGCCTCCTGGTCCTGGGGAGGGAGGAAAGACCAACTCTCACTGGGAACCCAGACCCCACCAGTAGTGGTGGGGAGAGGAACACTGCTGCATGGGCATTCGTAAAGGTGAAAGTTGGCCTGGCAAACACCAAGATACCAGCCACAGGGAAAAAAGTGAAGACCTAAGTTAACTGACCATATTGGTCTCAGCATTTTCCAGACACCAACTTCTTTAATTGATCCAAATACGAGTTCATAACCTGGGGTCCAAAGGGTCTGAAACCCTCTGAAATTATGGGATTTGGTGAGTACTACCTAAGTGCATTTTTTCCCCATGGGGAGGAGGAATTCAATAGCTTTCATCAGATTTTAAAGTATGAGTCAGTGATCCCCAAAATGCTAAGAACTTTTTATTCACTATTCACATACAAACACCACAAATGTGATGCTGAGGGAGGCAGTGAAACAGACTTGGGCACCAAGATAAATTAAAGGAGCCGGCCAACAATTGTGTGTATCACAAGGTCGCATGGATACTGTCACCTAGCCTTCCCCGGAACAAGAGGCATCTGCTCACAGGTTCTGAGGACCCCAGGACTGAGACAAGCAGCCCACAACGCCCCATCCCCACCTCATGCACCCTTGCCCATGTAGAGGGATGTACAGGTCTCTGTGTCTCTAAGGAAAATGAAATGGAGCTTTTCTCCACTGGTGCCTGGGCCTTCAGCCATTTGCTGCCTTGTCCTGAGTTGGTCCGAGCCGAAAGTCTCAGGATCTGTTTTCCCTTCACGAATGCCCTGCTCTTGGGGGGATGGGGTGGGGGGAGGACCTGTTTTCCCCGGATCTCCTGCTCTCTCAGCTCCAGCCAGGCCTACAGTGCAGTGTCTGAAACCCGGGAGCCGAGACCGCCAGCCGGGGCCACTCGCCATGACCTTAAAGTTCTCTTGACCCAGGTTGGGCACGGAAAAGGGCGCGAGAAACAGCTGGACAGGTAGACAGAAGCAAACACAAAGAAAGGGGCCCTCGAAGGCGGCCAGAGAGAAGATGGAGAATGACAAAGATAGAAGTGAAACAGCCGGACAGGAAGGCGGGAGCTGGAGTGGGGCGGGCAGGTGGAGCGGCCGAAACCCGCGTGCTGAGAAGGACCCAGAGGGGCCGCGGAGGCTGCCAGGCGCGCCTCCCTCCCATCTTTACCGGGAGGTTCCTGCCCCAGTCAGCGGTCCCTCTTCCAAACTGCCTTTTACAACTCCTAGGTCTCCTTAAGGCTCTGATTAATTAATTAGCCGGTTCGGGAAGAGAGAAGTGCCCCTCCGCCGGGAACTGGCGGGTTTCTCCAGTTGGTTAATTGTGGGGAGGAAGAGCGCGGGGAGAAAAAATCCAGGGAGGGGGAAATGGGGGCAAGTGGCGTGGGCGGCCTGGAGGGAGCAAATGGACTGTTCCTGAGGGGCTGCCGAGCGCCCACGCCCCCTCGGAGCAGGAGAGCAAGAAAACTCTCCCTCGGAAAGTGCGCCCCGCACTGGCCTGCGGTGGTCCCCGCTCACCGTCATACCGCTTGGGGCGGGATGCTCCCTGCGCTGGAGCCTGGACAGAGCCCCCATCCCACCCCATCTCCTCCCCTTAGACCGCAGAGGTTGTGAGTCTACAGGCCCTTGGCGTTGCGGCGTCCGGGGAGAGGGGGGTCACCTTGTAATTGCGACCTCCCTTCGCTCCGTAAATGCCGCTTCCCGACACCTCGGCCGGGTTTGAAAGCCTCATTTCTAATCCTTCAGCCGGGCTCCAGCCTCCGGAGGGCCGGGGCTCGGTGCTAGACCCTCCCAGGCTTCCAGATCCCACCCCTGCGGCGCCAACCTTCAGCTGGAGGCGCTCGGAGTCCTGAGGTGCCCCGAGTCCTGAGGTGCCCCCGAGCCTCCTCCGGACGCCGACTCTGCGGCTCCAGCGCGGCCGCCTCCCTGCCTGGCGACCTTCCAGTCCTCCTGCCCACGGCCAGGCCAGAGCCCTGCACCGAGATCTTCACGCGCAGCCCGGAGGCGAAGGTGCTGACCCCGGCTGAGCAGCGCGGGGTGCGCGCCGTCGGGGGCTGCCGCGCTGGCCCAGCTCCAGAGAGCCCTAGGCAGGACCTGCGGTGTTCCGCGCAGTCCCAGGCACGTCCGGAGTCGGGGACCGAGGGGCGTAACGGCTCCAAATTCCTCTCCAAGACTTCTCCAACCATCCCAATCCCCAGGAGTCCTGGTCCCACTGCAGTGCGCAAGGCAGGCAGGGACATCTCAGCATCCGGAGGAGCCTTGTTCCCTCCGGTTCACATCAGAGCCCAGGATCCCGGCTAACCGGGGGCAAGGAGCTAACGGACTGAGGAAGAGGTAAGAGGTTTAACGAGTAGAAATTTGGACGCTCTCCCTTTTTTATTGTTTTAAAGGACAAGATCTCTGGATATTGACTCCTCTCTCCGTAAGAGTTCTGGGCATGCTGACCAGTCCTTTCTAGTCCGACTGGGGCGGGGGCTTCGACCATAGTTTAAGGAGGAACTTTTCTGGATGGTGGAGGTTCAGCAGGTCATGGTTATGTTTCTCATTATTGTTACTTAATATCCAGTTAATTTCGGACTAAGCCCTCACCTCCACTCCAGCTGAGATTCACCCTTGAACAGTAGCCCGAGTACTTCAATAGCGGAGCGATGAGAAGGAGGAGACTCAGAGCCGCCCCAAAATGGGATGGGCTGGGGGTGC
Organism: Neophocaena asiaeorientalis asiaeorientalis; assembly: GCF_003031525.2. Taxonomy (NCBI): domain Eukaryota; kingdom Metazoa; phylum Chordata; class Mammalia; order Artiodactyla; family Phocoenidae; genus Neophocaena; species Neophocaena asiaeorientalis. The sequence continues at coordinate 4,269,328 of NW_020171981.1, forward strand.
TCTGGCCTTAATTACCTCTGCAAGGTAAAGGCTGTTATTCCTATAACTGGAGCTGAGGAAGGGACAGAAGAAGGTAGGGAAAGGACGGGAAGTGGGCTGAGGACAGCCACTCGGCATCTTCCTAAGAAGGCATCGGGATTTGTCCCAGATTTCAGGCCCCACTGGCTTTCGCCCCTCTCTTTACAGACAGTGGTGAGAGAGGAACACAGCCGCCTGGGTGCTTTCACAGGAGGTGGACCTGGTAAGCACCAAGGTATCAGCTGAGTGGGAAAAAGTGAAGACCTATGTTAACAGACCATATTTGGTCTCAGCATTTTCCATATGCAAACTCCTCTGATCAATCCAAATAGGAGTTCTTAACCCAACATTCAAGGACTCTGAAATCCTCTGAAATTGTGGGATTTCATGGCTCTACAAGAAAGCCCTAGTCACCTTCTGAGAAGCTCTGGGAGGAGAAGGAAGCAAGGCAGGTATGAGGAAAGGAGGTGAGAGGCCCCAACCCACAGTCTAGCTCCCTAGACAGTGAGCTCTGGACCCCAAGATCTAAAACCTCAAGCTGACCCATCCACAAGGAGTGAGCAGAGTTGAAAGTCAGCCAAGGAGGCAAATTTCTCCACTGTTTTCGGGATGGGTCTGGTGCCCAAGTAGATTACAAATCTGGAGGTTTTCAGGGAGGTTTTCCTTTCAGTTAATCCTGATTTGGGGACTCTGGAGCCCATAGGGCAGCCAGGCAGTAGAGGAACCTGGACCCTCAGCCCGCTGATCTCACTTCCACCTGCTGAACAGGCCAGGGTCCCTTGCCGGCTGGGTCAGGGGCCAAGCCTGCCCTCGCCAAGTCTCAATCGTGGCAGGCTTGGCCCTGCAACCCTGTCAGCTCTGAGGACTCATTTCTCTGTGAGCCCAGGCCTGCTTCCTCCACATCTGGCCACCCAAATATAACTACATCATTTTTTTCTTCTTCCTATTTTTTTGAAAACTGCAGAAGGCCCAAATCCTTAGTTCCTCTTGAAGAAGATGGTGCCATTGGATCTTGGGTGAGGGGGGATTGTGGAATCAAATAACCTCTAAGCACTGGAGGGCAGGGTCTCCTATGATGGCTTGGTGCTCCGGATCACAGCTCTGGGTGCTGCCTGGATGGGTCAAATAGTCCCTCCTCTTTGTCCCTTCCCTCCAAATCCAGAAGAGCCATGGATTTTCTGTCTTTCTATGTTTGGGGAGAAAGAGAAGACAAAACCCAAGAGTAAAGAGTGATGAGAGAGGAGAAAACCAGGGAGAGGATTCCAATAGATTAAAACAATCAGACTCTCTTTCTAATCCAACAGCATTTGAAGCCTGACGCTTGTTTTAATCAGGCCAGGAAGAGAAGCTGGAGGCAGCGTGGGTGAGAGACTAAGTTCTCAGCTGCCTGAGTCATGGGGTCAGTGCTTCTGAGGCAGTGAGAAGGCAGAGCTGCCATCCGTACTCTGGGGGTGAGGGTGGGGGTCTGGGTCTCCCAAATTGCAGTGCGGAAGAGTGAGGGGCTCTTCTTAAGGGCCTCTGGGGTCTCCCACAGTGCCTAACCCGGGACTAGTAAGGCCTTTCCTTGCATTTCCTCTGGGGCAGAGTGCATGTGTGTGGTATCTGTGTGTGTCGGGGGGTGGTGGTTCTAAACCCTGGCAGATGGCTGCCGGCGACTGCCTCCTGGGGAGCCCAGGGCGATGTGATTGGGCGTAGAAGGAAGCTTCATCCTTCCTGGGCTGGGGGAGTGAGGAGGCCTCTCTGGACTCGGAGCCAAGTGCTCCATCCAGAGTCTAGAGAAAGGGAGGAGCTGCAGCTCCAAAGGGGGAGTTAGAGGGAAGATTATATCAGGAAAAGCCCCCAGCTGTCCGTCTTCCACCAAACTCTCTTCCTCCAAGGATCAGGACTTTCTCTGAGGGAACACCTCCTCCCCATTATGGGTCTTTGTGCTTCTACTGATACTGGAAAGTACAATTCTGTGCTGTATGTTTCCACATTTACCATACATGGAAAAAGTGAAATGTACTGTGTACTGCTGTTCTACTTTGGAAGGGGAGAGTAATAGGTGAAACTATTAATTTCCCGTCCGCTACATTTATTACTGAGCACAATTGGGAGAACATAATTTCCTGTCTCTTTTGCATGTTTTCACAAATTCTTAATCCTCAACCTTTACACGATTGCTTAATACTCCGAGAGGCACAGCTGCCCTGATACAGGATTGGTCTCTGACTCCTGAGAATTACTAATTCCTAGGAGACCTTGAAATCCCCACCATGCAGTCCCTTTATGCCTGCTTCTCTCTACATGCCTTTTCAAAGGCGAGCAATTTTGTATTGGCCCAGTCCATACGGACTGAGATCCTTTCCCGGCCTTCTGCCCCCTCCCATAAACAACAAGCCCCTCTACAAAAATGCACACGCATCATTTTGTGAGTATGAGTTTCAAGTAAGATGGCGGCGCCTGGCATCCCTTCATATTCAGACACAGGCTCTCCTAGGTAGAAGGCCACGCAAGCCTCAGCGCAGTCCGGAGGGCAATGAAATCTAGGTCCCCTTTACTGCGTGGAAAGGCCGTCCGAGGCAAGAGACTCTCCCCAAACATTCTCCCTCCATTCCTTCCAGGAGGCCGCTAGAGAGAGAGCTGATTCTGCACCTTGGGGGCCTGGGGGTTCCCGTCTGTACGCAGAGTTCCAGGCCAATTTCTAATTTCTGTGGAGAAAGAATAACCACTGTCCCTTTCCAAGCGACGCCCACCCACAAGGTCCCTCAGGGCCGCCGGCCCCTGACTCTCTGGCTATATCGGCTTGGAATCCCGGGCTGTGAGCAGGGAGACCCGGCGGAGAGGACCCAAGGCTGCCCTCAGCACCCAGCTCCCGGGAGCCAGAGTTGCCCGGGAAGGATGGGAGGCGACCCCTCTGCCCCCTTATACACACCTTCGCTTGGAGAGCAGGAGTCCGGTGGGAGCCGGCGGGGGTTGGGGGGCAGGCGTTGCGGGTACGCCCCAAGCCCCACCCAGGAGGCTGGATCGGCCAGGAGCTCAAGGTTAGCTGGTGGACCCGGGTGGCCCACGCCCGCCGTGGCCGCTCGGCGCTCAAAGTGCGGCTGTGGGAGTGCCCAGCTCCAGAGGGGTCTTCCGCGCCGCCGCTCTGAGCTGCAGGGTCGCTGCCCTCAGCGTTTGGTGGGAGGCAGGGAGCGTCTACCTACCTCTCCGGACAGTGCCTTCCTCCGCTCGTCTTCCTAGGCTGCAGGAACCCGGGGCTTTGGGCGCGACAGAGCCTAGGGACGGAGGTGACGGCGCTGGGGCCAGGGGTTAGGCTGCTGCCGGTCGCCGCCCCCAACCCCGCCCTGGGAGGCCTGGGCAAGGCGTCTAGGTCTGGGGCAGCGGCGCCGACGGCGCGGGGGCGTGAAGGGACTCGGGCGTCCTCGTCCCCCTGGCGCCAGCGAGCTGGGGAGCGAGGACAGGGCCCGGGCGGCGGATCGGCGCGGACGCCACCTACCTTCGCGTCCGCCCGGGCGGGGATTCCGCCAGTCTTACCTGTCCCTCCCTGGGGCGCTGTCGGATCGCCGCGCGGCGGTTCCCAGAGTGGGCCTTCCGCGCTTCTTGAAGGCCAGGGCCGCGGAGGAAAGGCGCCGAGATGGCCGGCAGAGAAAAGAGAGGGTGTGTGTGTGTGTGTGTGTGTGTGTGTGTGTGTGTGTGTGTGTGTGTGTGTGTGAGAGGGAAGAGGATCCGAGGAACGCTTCCCAGAGAAGCCGTCAAATGGAGAAATAGACAAAAGAAGTGGGAGAAAGCAGAGTCTGGGGGACAGAAAGAAGCCCTGAGCTTCTGAAGAGAGCGACAAGTTGTCTTTGGGAGTTGGGAATGTGAGAGAGAAAGGCGAGGTCTGAGGAGTCTGAGAAGAGGAGGGGGTGCCCTGACTCTGGCCTGGAGGCCACAGATCTAGGCAGAGGACTTCTCCTCCGACCCCTCACCCCCACCCAGTCCCTTGCCAGGTTGCAGCCCTTCTCCCGCAGGATGCAGCACCCGGGGGCGACTTCCCGCGCACCCCTCCTGCAGCTCGGCCTGCCTGGGGCTCAGGCCGCCCCGGGGGTTCGGGCCGCCCCGGGGGTTCGGGCCGCCCCGGGGGTTTGGCACCAGGCTGAGAGCTGCACTTCTACCTGCCACCTTTCTTCTATTCCCTGGGCCGCAAATGGGATCTTCCCCCATTGAATGAACAGGACAGGTGAGGCCCGAGGGAACGACCTTGGCCAAGGTCAAAGGAAGAGCCTGGAAGTTTATCCCAGAGAAGCCGTCAAATGGAGAAATAGACAAAAGAAGTGGGAGAAAGCAGAGTCTGGGGGACAGAAAGAAGCCCTGAGCTTCTGAAGAGAGCGACAAGTTGTCTTTGGGAGTTGGGAATGTGAGAGAGAAAGGCGAGGTCTGAGGAGTCTGAGAAGAGGAGGGGGTGCCCTGACTCTGGCCTGGAGGCCACAGATCTAGGCAGAGGACTTCTCCTCCGACCCCTCACCCCCACCCAGTCCCTTGCCAGGTTGCAGCCCTTCTCCCGCAGGATGCAGCACCCGGGGGCGACTTCCCGCGCACCCCTCCTGCAGCTCGGCCTGCCTGGGGCTCAGGCCGCCCCGGGGGTTCGGGCCGCCCCGGGGGTTTGGCACCAGGCTGAGAGCTGCACTTCTACCTGCCACCTTTCTTCTATTCCCTGGGCCGCAAATGGGATCTTCCCCCATTGAATGAACAGGACAGGTGAGGCCCGAGGGAACGACCTTGGCCAAGGTCAAAGGAAGAGCCTGGAAGTTTCACTTTCCATCCCAGCCCTTCGGGCTTCTTTGTGTTTTGTTCCTTGAGGTTACTAGAGGACCATCCTGAAACCACAGGCTCTTCTCGTTATTTTTCTCTCAGACCCAAATAGAGGTTTCAGCTTAACCTGTTATCAGTGAAACTGCCCAGTCTGAGTTCTAGCCTTCCTGACTCCTAGCTGGCTGGTCCCCAGGAACTGCCCTGCTTGCCTGGCCTCATACTGGAAGCCTTCCTCCACAGCCAGAATGGGGTTGGGGACCCAGTCATAATCCAGCCCCTTCCTGCAAATGGATGGGGACGGGGGAGGCGTGTAAGGTGTGTCTCAGATCTGAGTTCTAGGCCTGGCTCTGCCACTAACTTCAGCCCTCCCCACCCATCCACCCCTGGACTCAGTTTGTTTCCCCTGTAAAATGGGGGAGCAGGCAGGATGATTTACGTTTTGCCTCTGCATCCTCCACTGGTTCGCAGGTTCTGGTGAGCTTACACTGCTGAGAGAAAAAGGCATCCAAATGGTGATTTTATTCTATAGCCACTTAAATATGAATGTAGAAATATGAATATAGAAATATGACAAAATTTCAATTTGTTCCCATGAATGAGTCTATTTTTCTACATTTTTAATTTTTTTATTATTTTTTAAAAATTATTTATTTATGGCTGCGTTGGGTCCCCATTTCCGCACGAGGGCCCTCTCCAGTTGCAGCAAGCGGGGGCCACTCTTTATGGTGGTGCGCGGGCCTCTCACTATCGCGGCCTCTCTTGTTGCGGAGCACAGGTTCCAGACGCACAGGCTCAGTACTTGTGGCTCACGGGCCCAGCCGCTCCGCGGCATATGGGATCTTCCCAGACCAGGGTTCGAACCCGTGTCCCCTGCACTGGCAGGCGGACCCTCAACCACTGCGCCACCAGGGAAGCCCTACATTTTTTATTGATAATGTAGCAAAGGGTGCCAGTGTTAAGTGTGTGGCTCCATGTATTTTTGCATATGTACATGTGTACCTAAATCAAGATATTTCCAGCCTTCCCTTATAACCTTCTAGTCAATAGCCCCCAGAAGTAACCATAATTCTGTCTTCTGTCACCATAGATAAGTTTGTCTGTCCTTGAACTTCATATATATGAAGTCATGATATGTATTCTTTTGTGTTTGGCTTCATTTGCTCAATATTATGTGTGTGGGACTTATCCGTATTGCTGTGTGTCATACTAGTTCATTCTTTTTTATTGCCTTATTCCATTTAATGTCATATTCCATTGGTTGAATATATACCAATATATTTATCCATTCTTCTCTTGGTGGACATTTGGGTTGTTTCCAGTATTATAAAAAAAAAAAAGCTGCTGTGAACATTGGTGCCCATGTTTTTTGATGGACACCTGCACTTAGAGACTCATGAGTAGAAATGCTGGGTCATAGGGTAGGGGTATGTTTATCTTTGCTAGATACTGACACTTTTCCAAAGTGGTTGACCAGTTTACACTCCCACCAGGAATGTACGAGAGATCCAGTTGCTCCACATCCCTTCCAATTCTTGGCATTATCTCTCTTGTTCATTTTAGTTATACGGGTGGGTTTATAATGATGTTGCAATGTGTCTATGTGTGTGCATGCATTTTAAAAAGTAGTAAGAACAAATAACAAAAAAATTATAACATAAAATTTATAACACAAAATATACACTGGTCAACAGCTCCCCCTTCCCCCCCCTTCCATCATCCTACTTTCTTTTTTTTTTGAGTTTAACTACTGTAACTATCTCATGTACATGGACTCATACAGTATTTGTCTGTGACTGCCTTATTTTACTTAGCATAATATCCTCACGGTTCATCGTGTTGCAGCATGTGACAGGATTTCCCTATTTTTTTAAGTTGAATAATATCCCATTGTATGTATATACCACCTTTGCTTTATTCACTTATCTGTTGATGGACATTTGGGATTCTTTCACCTCTTGGCTCTTGTGATTAATGCTGCAATGAAAATGGGTGTGCAAACATCTCTTTAAAATCCTGCTTTTCAATTCTTTTGTGTACATACCCAGAAATGGGATTGCTGGATAGTTCTATTTTTAATTTTTTGAGGAACCTCTATACTGTTTTCCATAGTGGCTGCACCATTTTACATTCCCACCAACAGTGCATGGGATTTTAATTTTTCTGCATCCTCACCAACACTTGTTATTTCCTAGCTTGCTTTGTTTTGTTTTAAATAGCTTTCATCCTGATGGGTAAGAGGTGATATTTCATTGTGATTTTAATGTGCATTTCTTTGAAGATTAGTGAGGTTGAGCACTTTTTCATATGTTTATTGGCAGTTTGGATATCCTCCTCTGTGAGTCTTTTTCATTAAAGAATTCATTCCGAAATCATTAACTGTTAAGCATTGGGAGGGATAGTGGTGACTAAGACTTAGGCAGGTCCTGCGGTCAGAGAGCACACTTTCTAGAGGGGAAGCCAGAAGCCATCTTGCAAATTGTCAGGAAACAGGCTCAGGGACCCTGCAGAGGCCCCTGACCTGAGTGGGGGGCAGGAGAGGGGAGTCTTCTGTTCATTTAAAATATATTTACTCTTAGATACACACTACTAAATAAAAAATAGATAAACAACAAGGGCCTACTGCATAGCACATGGAACTATATTAAATATCTTGTAAAAACCTATAATGGAAAAGAATCTGGAAAAGAATGAATTGAATCACTTTGCTGTATACACTTTGCTGAAACTGACACAACATTGTAAATCAACTATACTTCAATTAAAAAGAAATAAAAATATATTTACTCTTCAACACCACTTTATGACTCAAGCATTGTGCCTTTTTTTTTTTTTTTTATGTGCCTTTTTTAAGTTTGTGTGTTTCAAATATCCATCACTTTTTCTCCCAAATTATATAAATTTGGGGATTTATAATAATACAAATTATTGTTGTGTTTTTCCATACCTTTCTCTCTTGCTTTTACAAACATAAACACACAATACACACAGAATTTTTCTTTTTTTGCTTATTTGTCTCTTTTTAATGAGATAGAAATATATATAAATATGCACATAACTTTACAGCCAGCTTGCTTTTAGGAGCTGGTCAAAGGGTATGGGTATTTCAATAGCTGTTACCAGACAACCTTCTTTAAAAGCTACAATAACTCTCATTTCCACCAATAGTGTTTTTATCCTTTATCGTATGTGCCAATGTGATAGAGAAAAGTTATCCCTTTTTATTTCATTTGCCTTAACTGGATATTGGAGAGGCTGTCCATCTTTTCTTATATCTATTGACGATTTAGATGTGCTCTTTGAATATTTTCTTTCTGAAAACTTTCCCCCTTTTTGTACTATTTTAGAAATTTACAAAATATCCTGTGTGTTATAGTTACTAATCTTTTGTCAGTCATCTGCATTGCAAATACTTCCCCAACTTATTTTCAATTTTGTCTATGGTGTTTTCCATGTGTTTTAAAAATAAGATCAAAGATGCTTATCTTTTTAAAATAGAAATTGGGGTGTCTGGCTTTAGTTAGAAAGTTCTCCACACTCCACGAAGTGTTCATATAGACACCTGTATTAGTTTTCTATTGCTACCATACAAAACTATCACAGAGTTGTCATCTTATAATTTGTAGGTCAGAAGTCATACAGACAGGTTTCACTGGGCTGAAAGCAAGGCATTGTGAGGGCTGCATTCCTTTCTGGAGGCTCTAGGGGAGAATCTGTTTCCTTGCTCATTTGAGTTGTTAGCAGAATTCAGTTTTTTGCACTACAAGACCCTATTTCCTTGCTGGCTGTCAACAGAGGGTTGTTCCCAGCTTCTAGAGGTCACCCACATTCCTTGCCTCTCTCCTTTCTCTGTCTTCAAAGCCATCAGTGGCCTGTCAAGTCCTTCTAATGTTCAAATTTCTTTTCCTTCTTCTCTGGTTTGTTTCTCTGATTCAGCCAGGAAAGATTCTTCAGTTTTAAAGATCTGTGATTGGATTGGTCCTCCCTGGATAATACAGGATAATCTCCCCATCTCGAGGTCCTTAACATATCTATGAAGTCCTTTTGCTGTGTGAGATAATGTATTTACAGGTTCCAGGAATTAGGGTGTGGACATCTTTGTGTTCGGGGAGGGAGGGGTGTCACTATTCTTTCTACCACAACACCTAAATGTTATTTTTCTTTATTTTGTTAAATATACCTGAGATTTGGGACTTCCCTGGTGGTCCAGTTGTTAAGACTCTGTACTCTCAATGCAGGGGGCCCGGGTTTGATCCTTGGTCAGGGAACTAGATCCCACATGCCACAACTAAAGATCCCACATGCCGCAACTAAAGATCCCACATGCAGCAACAAAGATCCCACATGCCTCAACTAAGACCTGGCACAGCCAAATAAATAAATTAAAAAAAAAAATATATATATATATATACCTGAGATTTATTTGTATATATGGTGTGAGAGTACAAGTTTGTTAACAGGTTTGTTGATCATCTTTTCATATGATTATTGGCTGTTCTGTAAATTGCCTATTTCAAACCTAAGCTCATTTTAAGCATTGGTCTTTTCATTGTCACTTAGAGAGAGCTCTTAGTTTTGGGTAAATATTAATCTTCAACCTTTTATCTGTCAACCATGATGACAATGGCCTTTTGGGTTTTTTTAAACATTTTGTTTATTTATTTATTTATTTTTGGCTTCATTGGGTCTTGGTTGCTACACGCAGGCTTTATCTAGTTGCAGCTAGCGGGGGCTACTCTTTGTTGCGGTGCGCGGGCTTCTCATTGTGGTGGCTTCTCTTGTTGCGGAGCGTGGGCTCTAGGCGCGCACGCTTCAGTAGTTGTGGCACGCTGGCTCAGTAGCTGTGGCTCGCAGGCTCTAGAGCCCAGGCTCGGCAGCCGTGGCGCACGGGCTTAGTTGCTCCGTGGCATGTGGGATCTCCCAGACCAGGGCTCGAACCCATGTCCCCTGCGTTCGCAGGCGGATCCTTAAACCACTGCATCAACAGGGAAGCCCTGGCCTTTTGTTTCGTTGAACAAAAATAGACACAGTTCCTAACCTCATGAAACTTACATTCTGGGGGACCATAGATGTTAAATAAATTTATTAACACAGAAGCCAACATTTAATTACAGAGTCACATAAAGTGCTTGAAGAAAGAAGGAACCAGGTGCTATGATAGAGAATAATGGTGGAACATAATTTGGAAGGGTGGTTCAGGGAAGTTGTCTATAAGGACATGATATTGAAACTAAGACCTGAAGGACAAGTGAAGAGTTATTTAGGAGAACCGTGGAAGGCAAGAGTGTTCCTGGCAGAGGACAGCTAGTGCAAAGATCCTGAGGTAGTGTATTGGGCTAATTAAAGACTAATTTTGTATAATTTTGAAACTATTTTTATAACAAGTCATTTAGTCTGGATATAGGAGACTCAGATTCACAGAATGTGGTTTTTCTGCCCTTCAGTATTTTTTTTGTCAGCTTTATGGAAGTATAATTTATATGTAATAAAACTCACCATTTTAAAGTGTATAGGGACTTCCCTGGTGGCGCAGTGGTTAAGAATCCGCCTGCAAGCAGTCGCATAGCACAGGGAGATCAGCTCCTTGCTTTGAGACCACCTAGAGGGGAGGGGTAGTGAGGGTGGGAGGGAGATGCAAGAAGGAGGAGATATGGGGATATATGTATATGTATAGCTGATTCACTTTGTTATAAAGCAGAAACTAACACACCATTGTAAAGCAATTATACTCCAATAAAGATGTTTAAAAAACTAACCACACACACACAAAAAAAGAATCTGCCTGCCAATGCAGGGGACACGGGTTCGAGCCCTGCTTGGGGAAGATCCCACATGCTGCGGAGCAACTAAGCCCGTGTGCCACAACTACTGAGCCTGTGTTCTAGAGCCCAGGAGCCACAACTACTGAACCCTCGTGCCACAGCTACTGAAGCCTGCAAGCCTAGAGCCTATGCCCTGCAACAAGAGAAGCCAATGCAATGAGAAGCCCGCGCATGCAACAAAGAGTAGCCCCTGCTCACTGCAACTGGAGGAAGCCCAGGCGCAGCAATGAAGACCCAACACAGCCAAAAATAAATATATAAAATAAATAAAATTTATTTAAAAAATAAAGTGTATAATCCAATGATTTTTAACAAATGTGTATAGCCACATAACTACTATCCCTAATCATGATACAGAACATTCTGTCACCACAGAAAGTTTCCTGGTGTCCTTTTGCAGTCAATCTGCTCCTCACTCATCCCCAATCAATCATTGATCTGTGATCTTGTTGTCACTATTAACTTGATTTTTCTAGAATTTCATGGAAATGTAATTATTCAGAATGTAGTATTTTTGTCTGGCTTCTCTCATTTAACATGCTAATTTTGAGATTTATTCCTATTGTATGTTTCAGTAATTGGTTTCCTTTTGTCACTGAGTGTATTTATTCCTTTTTATGTATATACCACAATTTATCTATCAATTTACTAAATGTTAGATGTTGGGGCTGTTTCCAGTTTGGGGCTATTATGAATAAAGTTGCCATAAACATTAACTACAAACCTTCATGTGGGCAGATGTTTTCATTTCTCTTGGTAAAATACCTAGGAGTGGGATTGGTGGGTCATATAGTTGGTGTATATTTTGCTTGTATCCTGTGACCTTGTTAATATCTCTTTTTAGCTCTAGTAGTTGTTTTTTTAGTAGATTCCTTAGGATTTTCATCATAGATGATCATTTCATCTGTGAACAAAGACAGCTTTATTTATTTCCAATCTATATGCCTCATTTATTTCTCTTGCCTATTTCACTGCATGGGACCTCTAGTACCATGCTAATGATGAGAGCACATAGCTTTGTGTTGTCCTGATCTTATGAGGAAAGCACTCATTCTTTCATTATTATGTATAATGCCAGACGTAAGTTTTTTCTTAGTTGCTCCTTATCAAGTCGAGGAATTTCCCTTCTGTTCCTAGTTTGCTGAGAGTTTTTGTCATGAATGGATGGTAAATTTGATCAAGTGGTTTTTATGAATAATTTATATGTAATAAAACTCACCATTTTAAAGTGTATAGGGACTTCCCTGGTGGCGCAGTGGTTAAGAATCCGCCTGCAAGCAGTCGCATAGCACAGGGAGATCAGCTCCTTGCTTTGAGACCACCTAGAGGGGAGGGGTAGTGAGGGTGGGAGGGAGATGCAAGAAGGAGGAGATATGGGGATATATGTATATGTATAGCTGATTCACTTTGTTATAAAGCAGAAACTAACACACCATTGTAAAGCAATTATACTCCAATAAAGATGTTTAAAAAACTAACCACACACACACAAAAAAAGAATCCGCCTGCCAATGCAGGGGACACGGGTTCGAGCCCTGCTTGGGGAAGATCCCACATGCTGCGGAGCAACTAAGCCCGTGTGCCACAACTACTGAGCCTGTGTTCTAGAGCCCAGGAGCCACAACTACTGAACCCTCGTGCCACAGCTACTGAAGCCTGCAAGCCTAGAGCCTATGCCCTGCAACAAGAGAAGCCAATGCAATGAGAAGCCCGCGCATGCAACAAAGAGTAGCCCCTGCTCACTGCAACTGGAGGAAGCCCAGGCGCAGCAATGAAGACCCAACACAGCCAAAAATAAATATATAAAATAAATAAAATTTATTTAAAAAATAAAGTGTATAATCCAATGATTTTTAACAAATGTGTATAGCCACATAACTACTATCCCTAATCATGATACAGAACATTCTGTCACCACAGAAAGTTTCCTGGTGTCCTTTTGCAGTCAATCTGCTCCTCACTCATCCCCAATCAATCATTGATCTGTGATCTTGTTGTCACTATTAACTTGATTTTTCTAGAATTTCATGGAAATGTAATTATTCAGAATGTAGTATTTTTGTCTGGCTTCTCTCATTTAACATGCTAATTTTGAGATTTATTCCTATTGTATGTTTCAGTAATTGGTTTCCTTTTGTCACTGAGTGTATTTATTCCTTTTTATGTATATACCACAATTTATCTATCAATTTACTAAATGTTAGATGTTGGGGCTGTTTCCAGTTTGGGGCTATTATGAATAAAGTTGCCATAAACATTAACTACAAACCTTCATGTGGGCAGATGTTTTCATTTCTCTTGGTAAAATACCTAGGAGTGGGATTGGTGGGTCATATAGTTGGTGTATATTTTGCTTGTATCCTGTGACCTTGTTAATATCTCTTTTTAGCTCTAGTAGTTGTTTTTTTAGTAGATTCCTTAGGATTTTCATCATAGATGATCATTTCATCTGTGAACAAAGACAGCTTTATTTATTTCCAATCTATATGCCTCATTTATTTCTCTTGCCTATTTCACTGCATGGGACCTCTAGTACCATGCTAATGATGAGAGCACATAGCTTTGTGTTGTCCTGATCTTATGAGGAAAGCACTCATTCTTTCATTATTATGTATAATGCCAGACGTAAGTTTTTTCTTAGTTGCTCCTTATCAAGTCGAGGAATTTCCCTTCTGTTCCTAGTTTGCTGAGAGTTTTTGTCATGAATGGATGGTAAATTTGATCAAGTGGTTTTTATGTCTCTATGTTTTTTAGTTTTTTGATATAGTGAATTGAATTACATTGATTTTTCAAATGTTAAACCAACCCTGCATTCTCAGGATGAACCCCACTTGATCTTGATGTATTAGCCTTTTTATTTACTACTGCATTTGATTTGCTTAAATGTTAACGTTTTTTGTATCTAAGTTCAGGATGATTATTGATTTGTAGTTGTTTGGTTTGGTTTTCTATATTTTTTTTCCTCATTTTGATATCACGGCAATGCTGGCCTCACAAAATAAGTTGGGAAGGATTGCCTCGTATTTTCTGGAAAAGTTTGTGTAGAATTGATATTCTTTCCAAAATGTTTGGTAGAATTCACCACTGAGGCCAGTTAGGCCTGTAGTTTTCTTCGTGGGAAATTTTTTTTTTTTTTTTTTTTTTGCGGTACGCGGGCCTCTCACTGCTGTGGCCTCTCCTGTTGCGGAGCACAGGCTCCGGACGCGCAGGCTCAGCGGCCATGGCTCATGGGCCCAGCCACTCCGCGGCATGTGGGATCTTCCCGGACTGGGGTATGAACCCGTGTCCCCTGCATCAGCAGGCGGACTCTCAACCACTGCGCCACCAGGGAAGCCCGAAGATTATTTTTTTTTACACCTCAAGTTCTAATTCTTTATGAACATGGGACTATTCCGGTTGTATATTTCTTCTTGAGTAAGCTTTGAAAGTTTGTGTCTTTCAAGGAATTTATTCATGTATTCTATGTTGTTGAACGTATTGGCATAAAGTTGTTCCTATTTTTTTTTTTTTACCTCAGGTTCTAATTCTTTATGAACATGGGACTATTCCGGTTGTATATTTCTTCTTGAGTAAGCTTTGAAAGTTTGTGTCTTTCAAGGAATTTATTCATGTATTCTATGTTGTTGAACGTATTGGCATAAAGTTGTTCCTAATATTCCCTAATATTCTTGTAATGTCTATAGGATCTGTAGGGATGTACCCTCATTCATTCCTGATCATGGTAATTTGTGTCATCTCAGTTGTTTATTTTTCCTGATCGGTCTGCCTAGACGTTGATCAGTTTCATTGATCTTTTAAGAAAGTGTTTGGTTTCATTGACTTTTCTCTATTGTTTATACATTTTCTATTTCACTGATTTCCACTCTTATCTTTATTATTTCCTTCCTTCTGCTTACTACGGGTTTGATTTGATCCTTTATTTTTTCTAATTTCTAAAGTACAAGCTTAGAGCATTACTGTTAGACCTTTCTTCTTTTCTAATAAAAGTATTTAATGCTATAATTTCCCTTTAAGCACTGCCTTAGCTGTATCCACCCATTGTGATAAATTGTATTATTCAATTTCATTCAGCTCAAAATATTTCCTAATTTCCTTTATGATCTCTCATAGGATCTGTGGGTTATTTAGAAGTGTGTTGCTTAGGGAATTCCCTGGTGGTCCAATGGTTAGGACTACACTCTTTCACTGCCAAGGGTGCAGGTTTGATCCCTGGTCGGGCAACCAAGGTCCCACAAGCTGCACGGTATGGCCAAAATAATAATAAAAAGCTTTTTTAAAAATTATTATTTAAAAAAAGGGCTTCCCTGGTGGCGCAGTGGTTGAGAGTCCGCCTGCCGATGCAGGGGACGTGGGTTCGTGCCCTGGTCCAGGAAGATCCCACATGCCGCGGAGCGGCTAGGCCTGTGAGCCATGGCCGCTGAGCCTGCGCATCCGGAGCCTGTGCTCCGTAACGGGAGAGGCCACAATGGTGAGAGGCCCGCGTACCGCAAAAAAAGAAAAGAAGTGTGTTGCTTAAGTTTCAGAAATTTTGATGATTTATCGGCTCTGTTGTTATTGATTTTTGGTTTAATTCTGTTTTGGAGAGAACATGCTCTGTAAATTTTAATCCTTTTAAATTTATTGAGAATTATTTTATTGGTCAGATTATGAGCCAATAATCATACGAAAAGATGATCAAGCCCTTATCACACCTGGATTATAATTCACCCTTAATGTTTCATAACTAAAATGTGTCATTTCATTTAATTAAATTTGAATTTGCTTAAGTAGGCCATTATGGTGCTCTAGGAGTGTACAGCCTGAAGCCAGTCATGGAGGTGAAAGTTCTACGGAATGCCTTGTTCAGGAGTGCAGTATTATGTATCTTTAGAAGTGAAATGAATGCCTTGGTCATTCTCAATGTCAGGAACTCTGAAGGGGATGAAGAGTGTCTTGGTGAGGACTTGTATTGTGGCTCTAGTATGTGCAGAGGCATGTCTGACCTTGATTTAAGTTTTTGGGCAGTTGTGAAGCAAGAACATTCCCAGAGTTCTTTATCCGGAAGGGGGTGACCTTGGAATAAGGAGCTCTTGTTGCTGTCATTGGTTGGACCAAATGGCTAGACAATTGACTATGGCCTAAACGTCTGAAAAAATGTGCAGAAGGAGCCAACTGTTGGTCGAGACATCCTTTATTGCTAAGACGACTGCTGACATTTGGCAAATTGTGTAGACCCTCAGGTCCTGTCCTTTATCAGAGATGTCTGTTAAGGAATGGAAGGCACAGAGAGAAAGCAAGCCTCATCAGACGTGACGGTGGTGCTATCATCCTTAAAGCTTATAAACTCCCTTTACCGTTCACTCAACTGATCCCGGGGGCCATCCCCAAGTGGGTGGGATGACCTCCCCCAGCACTGTGGCATTTGGCCAGGGACTGAGAACGGGGAGGCCACCCTCTCCTTCAGGAGTGATATGCTATGGGAACAGCTTTGGCTGTCCTCTAGATACCATTTTCATTAGCAAGGAGACATCAACAACCATGCCAAGCTTGTGGGTGATTTGTTATGTAGCAATAGGTAGTTAGAACCAATAAGGGCCAACGCTTATTACGTACTAACAACCACGCCATCCTGACTATTTTATGGCTCTGATTTTTTTTTCTGTTTTTAGATTCACTTTGCTTCTGTGGCCCAGGAAAAGGTCAGACATTCTCTGGTTAGAGCTTTCGTTGTTTATT
Source organism: Neophocaena asiaeorientalis asiaeorientalis (assembly GCF_003031525.2). Lineage (NCBI taxonomy): Eukaryota > Metazoa > Chordata > Mammalia > Artiodactyla > Phocoenidae > Neophocaena > Neophocaena asiaeorientalis. The sequence goes on from NW_020171981.1 coordinate 4,285,653, forward strand.
TGTTTTTTGTTTTTTTGGCCGAGCTCCACGGCTTGTGGGATGTGGGATCTTAGTTCCCCAACCACAGATTGAACCCGGGCCCTCGGCAATGAGATCGCCAAGCCCTAACCACTGGATCACCAGGGAAGTCCCCCCTGGTTAGATCTTAGAGTGGTGAAGAGCAGGGTCTTTGGAGACAGGCAGACAAAAGCTTGACTCATGGCTCTGCCTGCACTAACTGTGTAACCTTAGGCACATTAATCTTTTCTTAACTTGAAAACTCAGCTAATAAGTCTTTGAAACAATCACATGAGATAATATATGCAAGCATTTTAACACAGTGCCTGTCACGCAGCGAGACTTCAGTTAGCTGTTAATGATAATTTTTACTACCTGATTTGCATCTCAGCTATTTACTCTCTGTGGACTAACCTGAACCTCAATTTCTTCAACTGCTATGTGGGGATGATAACAATAAGCATCTCACAGTTGTTCTGAGACCTAGCCCAGTGTCTCACACTGAAACACGTTTATCCTCAGTATAACAGATCAGGCACAAACACCACGGACCCACCTCCAAACTCATTGTGTCATGGGACCTCCGACACTCTGGAGCTCAAACATCTCTGTAATATAGCAGCTCCTAGGATACAGCTCAACGCACATTCTTGTCTATCCAATTCATCAGCATCCCAGACACCATGTCTGTGATCTCAGCCCTGGCTGCTGAGGGGGTATTTCTTTTGCATAACATAGTGGTTGAAAGCCTGCTGTCCTGTGTTAAAATCCTAGGTCTTTCTCTTATTAGCTGTGTGAACTGAGACAAGTTACTTAACTTCTCCAAAACTCAAATACAAATTGGGGCTAGTTAATGTCTATCATCTTTCAACGTAACTCCAACCTCTGAAGTTTAGAGAAAAAAAACATGATTGGATAAGCACATTAGATTTTTTTTTTTTTTCCGGTACGCGGGCCTCTCACTGTTGTGGCCTCTCCCGTTGCGGAGCACAGGCTCCGGACGCGCAGGCTCAGCGGCCATGGCTCACGGGCGCAGCCGCTCCGCGGCATGTGGGATCTTCCCGGACCGGGGCACAAACCCGCGTCCCCTGCATCGGCAGGCGGACTCTCAACTACTGCGCCACCAGGGAAGCCCGCACACTAGATTTTTAAAATAAACTTACTGTTTTTACTCACAGGTTCCGTCACAAAAAGAAGAAGTCTCAATTCTTTAGCTCCAAAAAAAGGAAGAGGGGTGGCTATAGCATGAGGAATTTAACTTAGACCCGAGATGACCTTCTGGGCAGCGTGGGTTGCTCCAAGAAAAGCAATGGCTAAGAAGAGGGAAGAGAAATGGAAGTCACATTATTGGGGTCTCAAAAGAGAAGGCAGCTTCACCTGGATGAAATGGTTTGACTATAGTCCTGGGCAGAGAGGAAGATAGATAGATCAGCAGTTTTCAAATGTTTTTGATCAGTCCTCTATGTATATTCTCATATACATATACATATATATTATGTGTTGATATATTATGTGTGTATATCGAGAGAGAGAGAATATGTGCTGGATTGCTGTGCAGTCTAGCGTTTTCCTGACCTATTATCGTATTTCAATTTTTAACGTGCTACTCACAGCCCACTAAATTTTTTACACAACGCATCGGTGAGCCATGACCCGCAGTTTGAAAACCCTAGTCTTGATTATTCCTTTCTATCCCTTTTAATATGAGCCCAAGAGAGGCTCATTCTCATTCCATGCTTGACATTTCAACATAAATCTTCTGGATTTACATAAATGACAATTCTCCCAAGTAAACAGGAGAAATTTGACTAGATTTATCTTCGGATTGCCTGGGGTTATTGCTTCTCTTTGACAGTAAATCAAAAAATTAAGCATGGTTATGAAGTCTGACAGCTTGGATTGAATTCTGGCTCTGCCTCTACCTGGCTGTCTCACCTGCCTCGGTTTATTATTATTTCTTTTTTTTTTTTTTTTTTTTGCGGTATGCGGGCCTCTCACTGTTGTAGCCTCTCTCATTGCGGAGCACAGGCTCCGGACGCGCAGGCTCAGCGGCCATGGCTCACGGGCCCAGCCGCTCTGCGGCATGTGGAATCTTCCCGGACCGGGGCCCGAACCCATGTCCCCTGCAGCGGCAGGCGGACTCCCACCCACTGCACCACCAAGGAAGCCCTATTATTATTTCTGTATAACAGAAATAATAATAGTAGTAGTAGAAGTAGTACTAGTACTAGTGCTACTAGTAGTAGCAGTAGTATCTACGTCTTGGGTAACCAGGTAAGACCATTAACACAGGCTTGGGACATAGTAAGTGCCCCAAAATATTGGCAACTATGTTATTTATTATTTTTAGACTGTCAGTGTTGTTGTCTTGCGGCGGAGACCTAAAGGCAGCTTAACCATAAGGAGCACTAAACTAAGGAAAGAAACTATTGGTGGTAAATTGGGATCTTTGGAAAGTTTCCCATTGGACCTGACTTACCCTGGACAGACACTAGAGGGTGCTCCACGCTCAGCAAGCCACGTATTTCCTGGCCCAGAGACCTCTGCCAGTGACGGCTTGCCCTGAAACTTTCCCTTCGAATCCGGTGATTTTCGGTGGAGAAGTAGTTGCTGCATTGGTTCCAAAACAAAGGACTTTGGAGGAATTAGGAGGGACAGCAATCAGTTGTATCGAGGAGAAGTTTAGCTCCCTCTAACTTTTACCAATTGGCTTTTAGCTGGGCTGTGACCTTCTGGAGGACTGGGACAGCATCTTACTCATCCATGAGCCCCAGGGTCTAACACACATAGTGTCTGGAATATTGTACTCACTTTGTAAATATTTGTGAAAAGGGACCACCCAGTGGGAGCGTCTGACACCTACATAATTATAATTACAAATTGGCAAGTGCTGGCATATATGACCATTGAGCATTATGAAAGCTCCCAGAAGGCTGGGGCTGGGAAAAGTGAGCCAGAATGACTTCCTTAAATTCAGGGGTCCTGGTCCTCTCTAGAATATAAAGAAAAGATATTTTCTTCCACATTTGGCTTTGGATATTCAAAAAGAGCTTTGTCCTCCATTTCCTTAACGTCCTTCATGTGGAGTGATTTCCAGGTGTTTTACCAAGTCGATCCCGCTGCAGAGCTGTAGGAAGGCAAGTAATAGTTTAGGGTCTACTGGGTTCAATAACCTCCTGCTATTCTATCACATCATTTAATTATATCTGTATCTCATTTAATTTCCACAACAACCCTACGAGACTAAAGTTATTACCCACTTTCTACAGATTAGGTTATGGCAAGATTTCATAACTAGCCCAAGGTCGCACCATTAGGGAGTGGCAGGTCCAGTATTGGAACCCTGATAATCTAGCTTCAAAAGATGCTTCTTTAGGGAATTCCCTGGTGGTCCAGTGGTTAAGACTCGGTGCTTTGGGCCTGGGTTCAATCCCTGGTCGGGGAAATAAGATCCCGCAAACCGCGCGGTGTGGCAAAAAAAGAAAAACAAAAAAAGATGCTTCTTTACATTGTAAAGCAACTATATTTCACTAAAAAAATTTTTAAAGATGCCTCTTCAAAATTTCACTTAGAAGATTAACAACAACAGCTAACAGTATAGAGGGTGCCACATACCCTTCCAAGTGGTTTACATTTATTAACTCAAGTGATTTATTCATCACACATATTCAGCTGTCACCCATTTTATTAGTACAAAAATCTTAATACAGAAAAGTAAAGAGAATAATATAATAAACAGCTGTGCACTTAGCACCTGGAATGGAAAAAAGTTAATATTAAAGCTAATATTGTCTAGCCAAAACAATCTTGAAAAATAATGAAGTTGGAGGACTCACACTTCCCAATTTCAAAAGCTACAGTAATCAAGGCCCTGTGGCACTGGGCCATAAGCAGAGATGTATAGATCAATGGAATAGAATTGATAGTCCAGAAATAAATCCATATATCTATGGATATCAAAGTGTCAAGACCATCCAATGGGGAAAGATTCTTTTTTCCAACAACAGTGCTGGAACAAGTGGATATCCACATGCAAAAGAATGAATTTGGATCCCCAAATTCCCCATTCATTCTACCAAAATTAACTCAAAATGGGTCAAAGACCTAAATATAAGAGCTAAACTATAAAACTCTTAGAAGGAGCCACAGGTGTAACATTTTTTTTATTAGGCAATGGTTTCTTAGATATGACACCAAAAGCACAAGAAGAAAAAAATAAATAAATTGGGCTTAATCAAAATTAAAACCTTTTGTGGGTCAAAGCACTGTTAAGAAAGTTAAAAGACTAACCACAGAATGGAATAAAATATTTGCAAATCATAGCTCTGATAAGGGTCTTGTATCCAAAATATATGAAGAGCTCTTACAATTCAACAATAAAAAGACAAATAACCTAATTTTAAATTGGGCAAGTGATTGGAATAGACATTTCTCCATAGAAGATATACAAATGGCCAATAAATGTATGAAAAGACACTATCATTAGTCATTAGGGAAATACAAATCAAACCCACAATGAGATATCACTTCAAACTCAGAAGCATGGCTATAATCAAAAAGGCAATAACAGGTGTTAGCAAGAATGTAGAGAAATTGGAACCCTCATATATTGCTGGTGGGAGCATAAAATGGCAGAACTACTGTAGAAAGCAGTTTGGCATGTTCTCAAATTGGTACTATAAGACCCAGGAATTCCACTCCTAGGTATATGCCCCAGAGAATTGAAAACATAAGAGTTATATAAAAACTTGTACCTGAATGTTCATAGCAGCATTATTCATAATAGCCAGAAAGTGGGAACAACTCAAATGTCTATCAACTGACGGAATGGATAAACAAGATGTGGAATATCACGATATAATTCTACCACAAAACAGAGAAAAGTGCATATACATGCTACCACGTGGATGACCCTTGAAAGAAGCGAAAGAATGCTAAGTCAGAGAAGCCAGGCACCACATATTGTGTGATTTTATTTATATTAAATGACCAGGTAGGCAAATCCATTGAGATTTGTGGTTTCTAGGGGCCAAGGAGAAGTGGCAAGGAGGAGTGACCGCTAATGGGCACAGGATTTCTTTGGGGGGATGATGAAAATGTTTTGGAATTAGATAGTGGTGATGATTGAACAACCTTGTGAATATAGTAAAAACCACTGAATTTTACACTTTAAAATGGTGAATTTTATGTTATGTGAATTATATCTGAATAAGAAAAAGAGAGAGAAGTTTATATTCTCATCTCTAGCTCTGTGGTTCTCAAACATTCTGGTCTCAAAACCCCTCTATATTCTTAACAATTATTGAGGCTCCCAAAGAGCTTTCGTTTACGGGTTTTGTTTTCAGTTTTGTTTATGTGTTTATGTTAAATACACATTGACATTCACCATGTTATAAATTAAAACAGAAAAAATTTTAATATTCGTTAATTCATTTAAAGTAGCATTAATACACCATATGCATGTAACAAGAGTAACAGTTTATGAAAAATAACTATATTTCCCAAATAAAAAAATAGCAAGAAGAGTGGCATCGGTTTTGCATTTTGGCAAATCTCTTTGATGTCTAGAATAACAGAAACCAGGCAGCTTCTCCTATCTGCTTCTACATTTAATCTGTTTTGATATGTTGTTTGGGTTGAAAGATATGAAAAAAATCTGATTTCACACAGATATGTAGTTGGGAAAGGGAGGAGTATTTTGTAGCCTTTTCAAATAATTGTAGATATTTTTCTTCGATACCACACCCCAACTGGTCAGGTGGGTTTCTTGGAGGTTAGTTGCAATGTGGAATCTGAAATCATATCAATGAACTTTTCATTCTGTTACATTAAAATCCATTGGTCTATAAGGGACTTTAAATTGATCTTTTACCCATGCATGATTTTGGAACATTGTGCATTGGTCATTTGGAAAATATTTGTTTCACTGAGTTATGAAGCTCTTCCAAATGTTGACACATTTCATGATTCAATACCAAAATCTCACATTCATTGATATCAACACCAAGCTCATCAGAAAAGTCTTTAGGTTTGGGGAAGCTGCAAGCCCTCAGTGGTAGATTTAAGTTTTCCAAAATTCCAATGTTTGTTTTAAAACTTGAATCTCATAATTAGCAATGAAAGCTCTCAGTTGTTTTCCCTGAAAGGGAAAGCTCACTTTGTTTTCAGAAAATGTCTATCAATACCCAGGTCTGAATTAGCATAGATTTCTTTTCTGTCAGTCACTCTTTCAAGGAGAAATGATGTTCCATAAAAAAAAAAAGCAGCTAGTGGGGTTCCCTGGTGGCACAGTGGTTAAGAATCCACCTGCCAATGCAGGGGACACCTGTTCGAGCCCTGGTCCGGGAAGATCCCACATGCAGCGGAGCAACTAAGCCAGTGCGGCACAACTACTGAGTCCGCGCACCACAACTACTGGAGCCCATGCGCCACAACTACTGAAGCCTGCGCACCTAGAGCCCGTGCTCTGCCACAGGAGAAGCCACGGCAATGAGAAGCCCGCACACCGCAATGAAGAGTAGCCCTCGCTCGCAGCAACTAGAGAAAGCCCGCGTGCAGCAACAAAGACCCAATGCAGCCAAAAATAAATAAATTGAATAAATAATTTTTTTAGAAAAAAGCAGCTAGTTTAGCTCACAACTCAAACAAGTGCCTTTCCTCAACACAACCACTGTCCTTCTATGTGCAGAAGTTATGACTTCTTATTTAATGTACTCAGGGATTGAGTTTTAATAAAACTAATCATTTTTATTCTTTTTTTTTTTTGGCTGTGCCGTGCAGCATGCAGGATCTTACTTCCCCAACCAGGGATTGAACCCGCGGCCCCTGTAGTGGAAGCGTGGAGTCTTAACCACTGGACCACCAAGAAAGTCCCATCAAGCACCTTCTTAAGTGAAACTGGCTTTTGTTTCGTCTTGTTCGTTCATGCATGGTGGTGAAGAACGCAATGACTTCCAGTATAATACACTGCCGTGGCGGCTTTGCCATCATTGTAAATGTTGTCAATGTCGTTATGGGGAAAAGACAAATTATGACTCAGTGTTTGACTTTGTGGGCCCTCCGGAAAAGTCTAGAGTCTCCTAGGAGTCTGTGGACCAGACTTTGAGAACCACTGCTCTTGTTCATTCATTCGTTCGTTTTAATGGAACACTTGGTATGTGCTAGGTCCTAGGGCCACAGCGGGCCACAAGACAAGGCCTTGCATTCTCAGGGGGACACACATAAATAAACAAGAAATTTTCTGATGGCGGTGCCACAAACTTGAAAGAATATCACTGAGGAAGAAGGGGACAATACTAGGGTGAAGGAACACCTCTTTGAGGTGACATTTCAATGGTGACCTAGTTGGTAATGAGAAGGAGAGTCTAATGGTATCCTTGTCAAAAGGCAGTACTCAAGGTGCAAAAGATGTAGAGCTCTCTTTGCTCTATACCATAGAGCGAAGCCATCTCCCCTCTGGGTCTGACGTCACACTTTTTAAAGAAAGCATCCCACCCAAGACACCGGGTTGGAAAGGATCAGAAACCTGTGCTCTGATCCCATCTTTTTATCAAGCTATTCTCTTCACCTCCCTGGGCTTTAAATTCCAAGCCCTTATCTGAAAGTAGTATGGTTAGTAACTCCCCAGCCCACCTTATAGTCAGAGTGGAGTTCAGATGACCTGAAGATGCACTGGAAAGTTTTTTATCCATTGTGAATGTGAGTGTTGCCTAATTCAGGCTCAGCTACCATCATCTGCAGGCCAGGGCTGCAGGCTCTCACCCTGAGCACAGGTCAGCTCAGTCAGCTCCTCCCCCGATGCCCTCTCCCTTTTCACAGGAATCTTAGTTGAGTCATATCTCTTCTATTCCAAATGGGGATTCTTGATTCAGGGAGGATACGATAAAGGACCTGACACCAATCCTAATTTTTGAAAATATCTAGTTCCTTTCTACGGATAATCTTAGCTTGTTGAAATTTTTAAAGATCTTGCCTACTAAATCAATAGATTTGAAGTGCTAACAAGCCTGTCTTCTTTGTTTTTATTCAAGTCATAGAATAAAATGCCAATCCCTGCCCAGGACATTTGAGACCCTCCTCCCCCCACCCCCCAAACACACACCTCGCCCTCCGGATTGCTACTGAGCTCGTTCTCTGTTGTTTTACCAACTCCACATAATTATGTGGCCATATGCCATATCTCCAGCTGGTTCCCTGGCTGTGTCTGATCTTTGGCTGCCTTGCAAACCAGGTCTCCTGAAGATTTCTCCCCCAAGTGCTTCTCTTATATTAAGAAATGCACGTGATTATATTGAGATGTTGTTTACCTCGGTTCTTAGAGTGTTTAACTCACTTCATTTTGCAGAGAGCAAATGGAGGTGTGGAGCCACGTTGGGACTAAAAGCTGAGAATACTGAAACTTTTAACACATTGTTTAGTAGTTCTGGCCTGGGAAACTGGAGAGATGGGAGGCGGGGGATGGGATGAAATGGGGAGGAGCCCAAGCCCCACACCTGGCGAGCTGCAGGCCTGAAGAGCCCTTAGTGGCAGGATTAACCCCTCCCAACCCGCTTCCGGGGGATGCCAGGAGGGGGACAAGAGGCAGCTGCCACTACAGTGTCTCCTCAGCCGGAGAGCAAATGGCTTTTGGTCTACAGTTGGTTAAGATGCCCCCACACGAGGCTCGGGCTCATACCTAGGGACGTCCCCCGCCCAGGTGGCCGGCATCCTAAGAGGGGCGCGGCGGGCGGCCCTCCAAACCCCCTAAACAGAATGGGGGGCTGCGCAGCAAAGATAGACCCCGGAGATGCCCGGGGTCGGGACCCAAGGCAGGAAAAATCCTGAGCTCTGACCCCTTCTGGTCAAAAGCTGAGGGAGCGAGGGGGGCATGCGACGTCACCCTAGGAAGCCCAGGCCGGCACAGAAGCCCCGAGGTGCCGCCGCTTCTCCGGCTCTCAGCCTCGTTCCGAGAAAGGGGGTATGGTCCCCAGGGCTCCTGCCTGTGCGGTGAGTGCCCTCGGCATGGTTCCAACCGTGGGCAGCCCGCAGGCTCCGGGAGCTGAGCCGCCGGCCTCCGCCCCTCGGGCGGCCGGCAGGGGGCAGTGTTTGGCCGCAGGTGAGCCGACCCAGCCAGACCCAGCCAGACTCTGAACGTGGTTCCTCCGGTTGGGTCTTGCCACTACCAGTGTGTCTGGACTTGCTCACTAACCATTATCTGGGTTCTTGCCTGCCCAGACCCCACATCTCTCCTGGTTCTCCCTGGCTGCCCTTCCCAAGTAACTGATGGCTGCACCCCTCCATAGACGTACGTCACTCCCCCCATGGACACTTCTTGGCTTCATGCCAGACAGTGGTGCCAACTTAGAAAGACGAGGTGCAGGGACCTTCAAGATGGCGGAAGAGTAAGACGTGGAGATCCTCCCCACAAATATATCAAAAATACATCTACATGTGGAACAACTCCCACAGAACACCCACTGAACGCTGGCAGAAGACCTCAGACCTCCCAAAAGGCAAGAAACTCCCCACATACCTGAGTAGGGCGAAAGAAAAAAGCAACAACAGAGACAAAAGAATAGGGACGGGACCTGCACCTCGAGAAGAGAGCTGTGAAGGAGGAAAGATTTCCACCCACTAGAAGCCTCTTCACTGACGGAGACAGGGGTGGCAGAGGGGGAAGCTTCAGAGCCGCAGAGGAGAGCACAGCAACAGGGGTGCGGAGGGCAAAGCGGAGAGATTCCCGCACAGAGGATCGGTGCCAACCAGCACTCACCAGCCTGAGAGGCTTGTCTGCTCACCCGCTGGCCGGGATGGGTGGGGTCTGGGAGCTGAGGCTTGGACTTCAGAGGTCAGATAAATCCCGGGGAGAGGACTGGGGTTGGCTGCGTGAACACAGCCTGAAGGGGGCTAGTGCGCCACAGCTAGCCGGGAGGGAGTCCGGGAAAAAGTCTGGACCCGCCTAAGAGGCAAGAGACCATCGTTTCAGGGCGTGCGAGGAGAGGGGATTCCTTCCCCTTCTGCCTACAGAAGGCAGAGCATTGCCTAAACAAGCTCCAGAGACGGGCGCGAACCGTGGCTATCAGCTTGGACACCAGAGACGGGCATGAAACGCTAAGAATCCTGTGTGCAAGCACAGGTCACTATCCACACCCTCCCGGGAGCCTGTGCAACCCGCCACTGCCAGGGTCCCGTGATCCAGGGACAACTTCCTCGGGAGAACAAACGGCGCGCCTCAGGCTATTGCAATGTCACGCTGGCTTCTGCCACTGCAGGTTTGCCCCGCATTCCAATCATAACTACCATACCCCTCCCCCGCCCTGCATGAAGGAGCCAGAGTCCCCTAATCAGCCACTGCTTTAACCCCGTCCTGTCTGGGAGGGAACAGATGCCTGAGGGCGACCTACACGCAGAGGTGGGGCCAAAACCAAAGCTGAACCCCAGGAGCTGTGCGAACAAAGAAGAGAAAGGGAAATTTCTCCATGCAGCCTCAGGAGCAGCAGATTAAATCCCCACAATCAACTTGATGTACCCTGCATCAGTGGAATACCTGAATAGACAATGAATCACCCCAAAATTGAGGCGGTGGACATTGGGATCAACTGTGGACTTAGGGTTTGCTGTCTGTGACTGACTCGTTTCTGATTTTTATGTTTATTTTAGTATAGTTTTTAGTGCTTGTTATCACTGGTGGATTTGTTTATTGGTTTGGTTGTGCTCTTCTTTTTTTATTACTTTTTTATTTTAATAATTTTAAATTTATTTATTTATCTTTCTTTTTTTCTCCCTTTTCTTCTGAGCTGTGTGGCTGACAGGGTCTTGCTGCTCCAGCCTGGTGTCAGGCCTGAGCCTCTGTGGTGGGAGAGCTGAGTTCAGGACATTGGACCACCAGAGACCTCCCGGCCCCATGTAATATCAGTTGGCAAGAGCTCTCCCAGAGATCTCCATCTCAATGCTAAGACCCACCTCCACCCAACGGCCCAGCAAGATCCAGTGCTGTACATACCATGCCAAAAAACTGGCAAGACAGGAACACAACCCCACCCATTAGCAGAGAGGCTGCCTAAAACCATACTAAGTTCAGAGACACCCCAAAACACACCACCAGACGCAGCCCTGCCCACCAGAAAGACAAGATCCAGCCCCACCCACAATAACACATGTACCAGTCCCCTCCACCAGGAAGCCTACACAACCCACTGAACCAACCTTACCCACTGAGGGAAGACACCAAAAACAACAGGAACTATTAACCTGCAGTCTGCAACAAGGAGACCCCAAACACAGTAAGTTAAACAAAATGAGAAGACAGAGAAACACACAGCAGGTGAAGGAGCAAGGTAAAAACCCACCAAACCAAACAAATGAAGAGGCAATATGCAGTCTACCTGAAAAAGAATTCAAGAGTAATGACGGTAAAGATGATCCAAGACTTTGGAAATAGGATGGAGAAAATATAAGAAACGTTTAACAAGGACCTAGAAGAACTAAAGAGCAAACAAGCAATGATGAACAACACAATAAATGAAATAAAAAATTCTCTAGAAGGAATTAATAGCAGAATAACTGAAACAGAAGAACGGATAAGTGACCTGGAAGATAAAATAGTGGAAATAACTACTACAGAGCAGAATAAAGAGAAAAGAATGAAAAAAATTGAGGACAGTCCCAGAGACCTCTGGGACAACATTAAACACACCAACATTAGAATTATAGGGGTCCCAGAAGAAGAAAAGAAAAAGAAAGGATCTGAGAAAATATTTGAAGAGATTATAGTTGAAAACGTCCCTAAAATGGGAAATAGTCAACCAAGTCCAGGAAGTGCAGAGAGTCCCACACAGGATAAATCCAAGGAGAAACACGCCAAGACACATATTAATCAAACTATCAAAAATTAAATACAAAGAAAAAATATTAAAAGCAGCAAGGCAAAAGAAACAAATAACATACCAGGGAATCCCCATAAGGTTAAGAGCTGATCTTTCAGCAGAAACTCTGCAAGCCAGAAGGGAGTGGCAGGACATGTTTAAAGTGATGAAACGGAAAAACCTACAACCAAGATTACTCTACCCAGCAAGAATCTCATTCAGATTTGACAGAGAAATTAAAACCTTTACAGACAAACAAAAGTTAAGAGAATTCAGCACCACCAAACCAGCTTTACAACAAATGCTAAAGGAACTTCTCTAGGCAGGATACACAAGAGAAGGAAAAGACCCACAATAACAAACCCAAAACAATTAGGAAAATGACTCCCCACAACAAAGAGTAGTCCCCGCTCACTGCAACTAGAGAAAGCCCGTGTGCAGCAGTGAAGACCAAATGAGGCCAAAAATTAAATAAATGTATAAATAAAAAAAAAAAGAAAGCTGGAGTAGCAATTCTCATATCAGATAAAATAGACTTTAAAATAAAGATTATTACAAGAGAAAAAGAAGGACACTACATAATGATCAAGGGATCAATCCAAGAAGAAGATATAACAATTGTAAATATTTAAGCACCCAACGTAGGAGCACCTCAATACATAAGGCAAATGCTAACAGCCATAAAAGGGGAAATCGACAGTAACACAAAAATAGTAGGGAACTTTAACACCCCACTTTCACCAATGGACAGATCATCCAAAAGAACATAGATGCAAAAATCCTCAACACAATACTAGCAAACAGAATCTAACAGCACATTAAAAGGATCATACACCATGATCAAGTGGAGTTTATCCCAGGAATGCAAGGCTTCTTCAATATACACAAATCAATCAATGTGATACACCATATTAACAAACTGAAGGATAAAAACCATACGATAAGCTCAACAGATGCAGAAAAAGCTTTTGACAAAATTCAACACCGATCTATGATAAAAACTCTCCAGAAAGTAGGCATAGAGGGAAACTACCTCAATATAATAAAAGCCATATATAACAAACTCACAGCCAACATCGTTCTCAATGGTGAAAACTGAAACCATTTCCTCTAAAATCAGGAACAAGACAAGGATACTCACGCTCACCACTATTATTCAGCATAGTTTTGGAAGTTTTAACCACAGCGATCAGAGAAGAAAAAGAAAGAGAAGGAATCCAAATCGGAAAAGAAGAAGTAAAGCTGTCACTGTTCACAGATGATGTGATACTATACATAGAGAATCCTAAAGGTGCCACCAGAAAACTACTAGAGCTAATCAATGAATCTGGTAAAGTAGCAGGATACAAAATTAATGCACAGAAATCTCTTGCATTCCCATACACTAATGATGAAAAATCTGAAAGAGAAATTAGGGAGTAGCCCCCACTTGCCTCAACTAGAGAAAGCTCGCACGCAGCAACGAAGACCCAATGCAGCCAAAAATAAATAAATAAAAATTTTTTTTAAAAAGTGGTGGTGGAAAAAGACAGCTACATGTAAAAGTATGAAATTAGGACATTTCCTAACACCATACACAAAAATAAACTCAAAATGGATTATAGACCTAAATGTAAGGCCAGACACTATAAAACTCTTAGAGGAAAACAAAAGAGGAGGTGTCTTGGAATCAGATTTGGGTTCAAATTCATGCTCTGCCAATTATCAGCTGTGTGACCTTGGACAAATCACTTTACCTCTCTGTGTCAAGTTTCTCATCCTCAAAAATAGGCTAATAACAATAGGAATAGCTTAAGCAATATGCCAAAGATTTATATGCCATATACTATGTATGTATATTATCAGCTCAGGGCTTAAGATGAGAAAACTGTGGCTCTGAGAGGAAGCTGTAGGAAGTAGAAGAACCGGCACCTGAACCCAGGTCCGGCCCTTTCTCCGATGTTACCCTGCCTTGCAGGGCTGCTGTGAGAATTAAAATGTAAAAATTTAATTATCATATCCTTCTGACAACTTGGCCTGGATCCTGGTGGGTGTTCTTTCTTACTAAGAAGGGAGGTAGGGAAAGGCATTTTGCAATTGATAGGCATGTCCTCAGTTAGTGGACTTAACCCAGCCCACTAGAATTCAAGTTCCAGAAGGATAGGGACCTCATCTGTCTTGCTCACTGCTCTGAGTCTGTTATTCAACATACTTCCTGATGCATAGTAAATGCACAATAAATATAAAAGAATATAAAAATTTGTATACTTCCTACCTTCATTCCTTGATGGATCCCAACATGGAGCCATTTTTCACACCAACCATTCAATTACCAGGCAAGTGACACTAATTACTAGCTCTAACGGTCATTGGCTAATTTAATTAAAAGGAATTATTGGATCTCTTAAAACTCCTGTCACCTGCCCATTATCTAAGACATAGGGATTCAATAGCAGTCTTTTTATTAGTGTGTCCACAAGATAAACTAAGTAAATCAGCTTAACGAGTCATCTTCGTGACTTATGACACTGAGAATAAGGTGTGGGGAAATGACGGATGTGATAAACTAAAGTCTCTGAGAAAATGTGGTGGGCATGTGGGCCCCAATGTCCCAGGAATGCTCTCCCATGTGGCCCCAGGGCTTCAGACACCCTCAGCCTGGTCTCCATCCACACTGTGCTTCAACATTCTACTTGCCCTTGTCCAAAGCATTTTTGAGGACCTTGATGCTTTTGGTGCTGATCAGGCCCTTAGGCCTAAAGTACCTAATCCTAGGCCAGACCTGTGAATATTGATCAATAGGATGACAACAGCAGGAGGGCAGAGCAGAGGCAGCCTTCAGTGCAAAACTAGGCACGGGCTCTGAGAGGGAAATTGGAAAATAAAACAGGTTGTCTATACTGACTCTCTCCCTTAAAGTCCATTTTAAAAAAAACAACCTACTTGGCATCAAGACTCAAAGATTCATTTGGGGGTTTCCCTGGTGGCGCAGTGGTTGACAGTCCGCCTGCGGATGCAGGGAACATGGGTTCGTGCCCCAGTCCAGGAAGATCCCACATGCCGCGGAGCGGCTGGGCCCGTGAGCCATGGCCGCTGAGCCTGCGCGTCCGGAGCCCATGCTCCGCAGCGGGAGAGGCCACAACAGTGAGAGGCCCGCGTACCACAAAAAACAAACAAACAAAAAAAAACACAGAATAATCAAAATCCATGGGACTTTTTGGCATTGGTGTAATAGAAACAACAAAGAGCTGGATTGAGTCTTGAATTAGCCAGCTTCTTAGCTTAGCCTCTTAACTCCAGTTTCCTCGCCTCTAAATGGGGGCATGTGATATTGTGATGTATAATCAGAAATATATATTTGGTCTTCTGGCACAAAGCTCCTAAAACCTTTGGAATTTCCTGTGATGAGAGTGAGAAAAAGGCCATTTGTTATGTTAATGAGGTGATTTGGGGTCCTTACTTAAGGATGGGGGCTGGTTGTCAGAGCCAACCACGGGTTAGAGGTTTGGACTTTTCAGTCCCATCCCCCAAACTCCAGGGAGGGGAGAGGGATTTGAGACAGAGTTTAGTCACCAGTAGCCAATGATTTAATCAATCCTGCCTATGTAATGAAGCCTCCATAAAAACCCAAAAAGGGTTTGGAGAGCTTCCAGGTTGGTGACCACTTGGAGACTTGAGGAGAATGGGGTGCTCAGAGAGGGCATGGGACCACTGTGCCCTTTTCCCATGCCTTCTGCTATGCATCTCTTCCATCTGGCTCTTTCTGAGTTATAACCTTTTATAATAAACTATGATCCAGTAAGTAAAGTGTTTCTCTGAGTTCTGTGAGCCACTCTCGAAAATTAATCCAACCCAAAGAGAGGGTCGTGGAAACCACGATTTATAGCCTGTGGGTCAGAGGCACAGGCGACAACTGGGCTTTCAACTGGTGTCTGAGTTGTGGAGAGTCCCACTCAGAACTGTTAACCTGTGAGCTCTCTTGCTATCTCCGAGCAGAGAGCTTCAGAATTGAGTTGAATTCTAAGACATTCAGATGGTGTCCTGAGAATTGCTTGGTTGTGTGGGGGAAATTCCACACACATACATAGGAACTGGGTACAGAACCCAAAATAGGGTAGTACACTCTCCTGGTTTTCTTCCTACTTCTCTGAACATCCCTTTTATTTCAGTTGTGAAGTCTTCTCCTGTTCCTCTCGCCTTAACCTTTGGTAGATTCCATCCTCAGACTTCTTTCTCCCCCGACACCCTCTCATTGCAAAGTGTTGTTAGGAAGTCTCGTTCATTCTTGGATCTCACTGCCACCTCTACAGGGTGATTCCCAGATTTATCACCAGTCCTGCCTTCAGTATTCAAAAAAAAACTTAAAAAGAAAAAAGAACTTTGGGTCAGGCCTCTATCCTTGACCAATCAACTGTAGTTAGGGTGGTAGGATCTGTATGAACATAGCAACTACCATTAGTATCACAGAGATGGAGTAGGGGAAAGAGGCTTTACCAGAGGAAGTCTAGGGTGGAATCCTGGACAGACACCACTTTGTTTGTTTGTTTGTTTTGAAGTGTAGTTGATTTACAATGTTTTGGCAATCTCTGCTGTACAGCAAAGTGACTCAGTTATACACATTCTTTTTTTTAACATTCTTTTCCATTATGGTTTATCCCAGGAGATTGGATATAGAGCTCCCTGTGCTATACAGTAGGACCTTGTTGTTTATCCATTCTAAATGTAACAGTTTGCATCTACCAACCCCAAACCCCCGTCCATCCCCCTCCCTCCTTCCCTCCCCCTTGGCAACCACGAGTCTGATCTCTATGCAGACAGACACCACTTACAGCTACCAGATGAGGATCTTCCGACTTGAATGACCCCACTGGTGTTTCACCATATTCCCCTAAAAACCTGATCATCCTCCTGTTCTTCTAACCTCAGTGAATGGGGCCACCATTCACCAAGTCACCCCAGCTACAGCTCTGAGAGTCATTCTAGAATCCTCCTTCTCTCTCACCAATCCCAATACATCTAATCACTCACCAGGTCCTTCTGATTCTACCTTCTGAATATCTCACTTCCCCATCCTACTACCACTTTCTGAGTTCAGGCCCTCCTCTTAAATCATCTGACCTATTGCAATAGTTTCTTAGCTAGTCTCTCAGCTCCTAGTCTTGCTCCACCTTATCCAATTCTCCCTATTGATGGCCTTTGTTTTCTTGAATGAAATAGATTATTTTCTGATGATTTTAAAATGTATGATAATTTAAAGTACCAGTCAAGGGCTTCCCTGGTGGCGCAGTGGTTGAGAGTCCGCCTGCCGATGCAGGGGACACGGGTTCGTGCCCTGGTCCGGGAAGATCCCACATGCCGCGGAGCGGCTGGGCCCGTGAGCCATGGCCGCTGAGCCTGCGCGTCCAGAGCCTGTGCTCCGCGACGGGAGAGGCCACAGCAGTGAGGGACCCGCATACCAGAAAAAAAAATAAAATAAAAAATAAAGTACCAGTCAATACAGAAGAAGAACAAGGAAGAATGTAAGTAAGCATTGCCTGAAATTTAACTACCATGAGATAACTATGTTATCATGTTGGTGATCATTCTTTTTTGCATTTCTTTATTCCTATAAATATATGTATATATATTTGATTTATTATATATATATATCATTTATGAGATATATATGTCACAGGCCATGTCCTGCCTTGAACGCTATGCTCTATAAATAGGGAGTAGCTTACAGTTTCCTCACACATACCATGTTGTTTCTCATCTCTCTGTTGTTGTCTGTGCCCAAAACACTCTGTGCTAGTTACCTAGAGCTGAAGTAACAAAGCACCACAAACTGGGTGGCTTAAAGAACAGAAATTTATTCTCTCACAGTCCTGGAAGGTAGAAGCCTGAAATCAAGGTGCTGGCAGGACCATGGTCCTTCCAAAACCTCTGGGAGAGAATCCTTCCTTGCCTCCTTCCGCTTCTGGTGGCCCCAGGCTTTCCTTGGCTTGTACAGCATAATCCAGTCATTGCCTTTGTCTGCACATGGCTGTCTCCCCCATGCCTGTGCCTTCACATGGTGTTCGCCCTGTGTGTGTGTCACTGTGTCCAAATGTCCCTCTATTTAAGAGGCTCACCTTACTCCAGCATGACCTCATCTTAACTAAGAATATCTACAATGACGCTGTTTCCAAATAAGGTCATATGCTGAGGCACTGGGGGTTAGGACTTCAATATCGCTTTTCTAAGGATGACACAATTCAGCCCATAACATACCTTTTTCTATTTTCTTACCTGACCAACTTCTTTTCAACCTTCATACTTCAGCCAAGGCATCATCTTTCCAAGGAAGTTTTCCCTGAAGCCCCTAGGTGGGCCTGTGTGTTTCCATAGCAGCTTTATCAGCACAGCACATTTTATTGGAATTATCTGTACATGAATGAGTTCCCTTACTTAATCTGGAACCCCCTTGAGGGTAGGGACTACAGCTTCCATCTTTAACATGTCCAACGTTCGTCTCTCACATTAATTGGTTCAAGGCTAAGTGGACTGGAGGCTCAAAAATGTTTAAAGAAGAATAGAAACTTACTTCTCTCCCACATGGCAGTCCTGAATCGGGCCGTCTGGTTAGTAAGGACTCTGGCCTGACACAGGCACCTGAGAACTCTGATTCCTTCCACGTTGTTGCTTCACCAAATGAGAACGTTTTCCTCATTTTGATGGCCCATCTGCATCACAGCTTGCGGGAGGCGGGGAAGAGACTGTGGAAAAGCACAGCCCAAGGTTTTAAAGTTTAGACCCCAAGTGGCCCTCCTTACTTCTGCTCACATTCTGTTGGTGAGAACTTAGTCATACATGGCCACACTTACTTGAAAGAGGGTCTGAAAATGTGTCTTTAGTTGAGCAGCCATGGATTACTCCACAACTCTATTATAGTGCCACAACCCCTTATCTACAAGTTCTGAAATCTCAAAAGTTCTGAAAAATCAAAAGCTTTTTCTTTTTCTTTTTTAAAAATATTTATTTGTTTATTTATTTTTGGCTGCGTTGGCTCTTCCTTGCTGCGTGTGTGCTTTCTCCAGTTGCGGTGAGCGGGGGCTACTCTTCCTTGCGATGCGTGGGCTTCTCATTGTGGTGGCTTCTCTTTTTTGCAGAGCACAGGCTCTAGGCACTTGGGCTTCAGTAGTTGTGGCACGCGGGCATCCATAGTTATGGCTCGCGTGCTCTAGAACACAGGCTCAGTAGTTGTGGCACACGGGCTTCGTGGCTCCGCGGCGTGTGGGAACTTCCTGGACCAGGGCTTTAACCCTTGTCCCCTTCATTGGCAGGCGGATTCTTAACAACTGCGCCACCAGTGAAGCCCCAAAAGCTTTTTCTGAGGTTTTGCACGAACTCATCTGGTGGCAAAATCTGACTTGAAATGACATGAGACATCTATAGAGACTAGTTATAGTCTTTATTTAACCCACCTAGAATGAATATTAATGTGTTTTGTTGCCTAAGTGTCCATATATTTGATTAAGTTCTGTTTCCCCAGCCCCCACTGGGATAATTAGCCTTCTGAAACAGTTATCTTTCTGAACAATTCTGAATTTCAAACTCATCTACAGTGTTGACATTCGGCCCAGGCAAGAGGACCCCTGCTTTGCCCATCTTTTAAGTGGCCCTTGCCTACTAGCTGAGGAGTCTGTGAGATAAAAGAATAGTCCCACCTGGAGCCTAGACACCCCCTCTTCTAGACCTTGTCCCAGGCCCCTGGGACACTGGAATTTGCCCTGCAATTGGCCCAAAGCCTCTGCAGGTCTCTTTTCTGAGACTAAAGGCTGTGCAGTCCTCTTTAATGTATCCTCCTTCCGGATAGAAGAGTATGATCCTGGCATATTCACTCTTAAGTCCAAGGGCAGCCTTACAGCAGGTATGGATGGAGGCTGACTGTGCAGACTGAGGTCCACACATGTGCTCCTGAGACCCCTCAGGTGGGGGCTTGTTCCGTATCTTAGGGGGAAAGCATTCAATCTTTCACCATCAAGTAGAATGTTCGTTGGGCTTTATAGGTGTTCATTATCAAGTAGAGGATATTCCCTTCTATTCCTATTTTTCTGAGAAGCTTTGCTTAATTATAAAATGGGTGTTGGATTTTGTGAAATGTTTTTTCTACATCACTTGATAAGATGATGTGGTTTTTATTCTTTATACTGTTAATATGGTGGATTACATTGTTGATTTTTGAACACTGAATCAGCCTCACATCCCTGAAATTAACTCCTCTTTGTTCATGTTGTGTATTTCTCTTTATATTTTGCTGAATTCTATTTGCTAATATTTTGTTAAGGACTTATACCTCTATATTCATTGGTCTATAGCTCTGTGTGTGTGTGTGTGTGTGTTTGGGTACTGTCTTTATCTGAGTATCAGGGTAATATTAACTTCATAAAATGAATTGTTAAGTATTCCTCCTCTTCTGTTTTCTGGAAGAGATTGTGTAAAATTTAATTCTTCTTTAAATGTTTGGTAGAATTCTCCAGTGAAACCATCTAGGCCTGGAAATGGGGAAGAGTGGGGAGTTTTCATTATAAATTCAATTTTCTTAATAGTTATAGGACTATTCAAATGACCTCTTTCATACCAGGTGAGTTGCGTGAGTCAGCGTTTTTTGAGGAATTGGTCCGTTTCATTTAAGTTGCCAAATTTATGTGTGTAGAGTTGTTCATACTGTATGTTTCCTGTGGCTGCTGTAACAATGTAACATAACATAATGGCTTAAAACAATAGAAATTTATTCTCTCACAGTTCTGGAGTCCAGAAATTCAAAACCGGTGTCAGTGAAGCAAAATCAAGGTGTTGGAAAAACTACACGTCTTCCAGGGGGTCATCCATTCCTTGCCTTTTCCGTCTTCTAGTGGTAGCCAGTATTCTTTGTGGCCACATTGCTTCAACTTCTCCTTCCATGGTCACATTATCTTCTCCTCTTTGTATGTCAAATCTCCCTCTGCCTCTCTCTTATTAGGACATTTGTGATTGTACTTAGGGCCTACCAGGATAATCTCATCTCAAAATCCTTACTTAACCATATCCACAAAGGCCCTTTTTCTAAATAAGGTAATATTTACAGGTTCCTAATATCTTTGTAGGCCATTATTCAGCCTACTACATACTATTCCCCGATTATTCTTTTGATGTCTACAGGGTCTGTAGTGATATCTCCTGTTCATTCCCAATATTGGTGATATGTTTCTTCCCTCTTTTAAAATTTTTCGATTGTGCTAGAGGTTTATTGATCTTTTTAGATAATCAGCTCCTTGTTACATTGATTTTCTTTTCTGTTTTTCTGTTACTGTTTTCTTTTTTTTTTGCAGTATGTGGGCCTCTCACTGTTGTGGCCTCACACATTGCGAAGCACAGGCTCCGGACGTGCAGGCTCAGTGGCCATGGCTCACGGGCCCAGCCGCTCCGTGGCATGTGGGATCTTCCCAGACCGGGGCACAAACCCGTGTCCCCTGCATCGGCAGGCAGACTCTCAACCACTGCACCACCAGGGAAGCCCTGTCTTCTTTTTTTTTGTTGTCAATTTTATGAATTTATGCTCTTATCTTTACTATTTCCACTTGCTTTGGATTAATTTTGTTCTTTTTTTTTTTTCTAGGTTCTTGAGGTGGGAGCTTAGATTATTGATTTGAGAGTTTTCCACTGGAAAATATATGAATTTAGTGCTACAAACTTCTTTCTCAGTACTGCTTTAGCCATAAATTTTAATATTATATTTCCATTTTCACTCAATTCATTGTAGTTTTAAATGTCACTTGAGAATTCCCTCTTTGACCCATAGATTATTTAGAAGTATGTTGTTCAGTTTCCAAGTATTTGGAGATTTTTCTGTTATCTTTTTGTTATTGATTTCTACTTTGGTTTTATTGTGGTCAGAGAACACACTCGGTATGATATCAATCGTTTTAAATTTATTGAAATTTGTTTTATGGTCAATAATGTGGTTTATCTTGGTATATATTCCATGGACACTTGAAAACAATGAGGATTCTGCTGTTATTGGATGGAAGTTTCTGTTAATATCCATTAGATCCTCTTGGTTGATGGTAGTGTTGAATTCTTGTATACCCTTGTTGATTTTCTGTCCAGTTGAAGCCTGTGGATAGGACTTTAAGTGAGAGAAATAGGTAAAAGAGGGGGATAGAAATCACACGCAGGAGAAGAAAGTGACTTACCCAAGTGGTGGCTGACAGAATAGAACAACCTCACCCAGCTGGTTTTGATTAGGGAAGACACCCTGGAAAAAAAGTCAGAATGCAACTCCCCCCCACACACACCTTTTAACAAGATGCTGTTGAATTCCTTTCTTTTGTAGATGTCCTACCAATGGCATGGAAGCAGTCCAAAGTGGGGAAGAGAGAGCTCCATCCTGTCTGGAATTGGACATTTATCCCCTCATCTCTGTCTGGGTTCATGGGTACACAGCTAAACTCAAGGTCAAAATTCCTCTACCACCAACTTTAACTCTTGCTCTAGCCTTCTCCATCCCTTTTCAGGATCCTCCCCGCCTAGGAAGGGGGAATCTGGACCAAGTCTGCACCAGCCACTCCTCTCCAGTTGTCCAGGAGGGAACCTGAAGCTGGAGGCTGAACTGTGGCACTGTGCCTACTACCAGAGCAGGACAGATGAGTTCCCCTCAGACTAGATTATCCCCAGAGGCTGCACAATTAGTCTATCGAGAGTACCTGCCTTTGGGAATTCCGCTCCTAGAGGCAAATGGTACTGGCCCTAGAAAGATCCAAGGAAGCCTGGAGAGCCACTCCCCTCCATTGCTTCATGCTGTAGAGGTGGTGTACATACCTGGAGGGATGGCCGGGATCAAACCTTTGATGAGACTCTCTGCTCCAGGAACATGGAGCCTCCCCATCTCAGAGCCTAGCAGGTCCCTGACGGCATGCGCTGGTCTCGCCTGCCGCGTGAGCCTTTTGCTGGCCTGGTTTGGGAATTATCCTCCAAGCCTTTCCCAGGCACATACCTTCTCTGCTTCTCTCTGTCTCTCTTTCTCTTTCTCACTCTCAACTCTCTATGTCTCCCTTTTTTTTTCTAGCTTTTAAAATCTGTTTTCTGGGACTTCCCTGGTGGTCCAGTGGTGAAGAATCCACCTTCCAATGCAGGGGACGTGGGTTCAATCCCTGGTTAGGGAAATAAGATCCCACATGCCCCTGGGCAACCAAGCCCAGGTGCACCACAACTACTGAGACTGCATGCCTCAACTAGAGAGCCCACATGCCACAAACTACAGAGCCCACACGCCACAACTAGAGAGAAACCCACGCGCTGCAACGAAGAGCCTGCGTGCCACAACTAAGACCCGATGCAGCCAAAAATGAAAAGAAAAAATTAATTAATTAAAATATTAAAATAAATAAATAAAATCTGTTTTCTTTTTCCTTTCTGGTATCCTCCATCTTTTTCCTGTCTCTTCTCTTTCTTTATCTCTCCCCATCGTTCACTCTGTTCTCTCTCTCTCCACTCCTATTCACTCATTTTCTATGGTCTCCAAAACATAGTTTCTTCTCAGAGCTGATTCTCTGAGAGATGAGGCATTGGTCTAGAGGAGTAATTCTTTGGGTGACCTTAAATTTGCATTGCTAGTGGCCAGGTAAATTCATCCTGCAAAAGACTTCTGTATTCTTTCTAGCTTTTTGTTTAAAAAATTATAAATATGATGCAAACATGCCTTAAATAAAAAGAGCTGCCATTTATCTGATTGAAAAGAAAATCCCTTTTTCTATCCTTTTTTCTTCTCCCTCCCTCCCCACCCCTGACCTTCCATATATCAAGTGGAGTTTTACCGCCTTCTGCAGGGACAGCCCTGCCACCTGCTCTAGAGTTGATGGGCTGATGACAGTTTGTGGATGTCGTCACCTCATAAGTGCAGGGACAGCATCAGGAATAGTCCCTGGTGGGTAAATCACTTCAGCAACCTTTTTGATTTTTAAGAGAAATATATTCACATGGTTTTAGAAAACTATAAAATTGTATAAAGTGAAAAATCTCCCTCCCGCAGTGTCTCCATCTCTCCCATTCTCACCGTAGCCCTGTCCCCTTAGAGGAAACCGTTGTGATTAGTCTCTTATATGTCCTTCCAGATTGTCTTTATGCAAGTAAAAATTACTGTGATAATATATTTTTATTTCCCCCCTTTTTAGACAAAAGGTAGACTACTATATCCTACTCTACACTTTTTTCACTTAACAATAAAATCATGATTTTATTAATAAGCGTTTATTGAGTAATTACCAGGTGCCAGACACTGTGCTGGGCCCTGGGGGACATAAAACAGGTGAGTAAAACCCGTCCCCGTATTCAAGGATCTTGCAGCCTAGTGATGGAGCCAGGCAGGTTCATCCACAAATAACTACACTTTGCTTTAGATAGCAACACTGTATTTTAAAGCTGAGTATTTTAAAATCAGTAAAGTCATGATCACAAAAGAGAGAGGAGACTAAACGTAACCTGACCACTCAGAGGAGAGGGAGAATCTGAGTTGAACTTTGAAAAATGGACAAGACTGAACACACAGTGTTGGGGGTGAGGTATCATATGATCAAAGATCTAGGGGTCAGATAATTCTGGCACCGAGAAGGAAGTAAAAAGTAGCAGCTTAGGGGGTTGGGAGCGGTAGTGCATGTGTGGGAAGCATAGAGAATGTGGGCTCAACAACCTGGGTTCAAGTCCTGGTTCTACCTTCGGTGAGATAATAGGTTCTTCATCTGTAAAATGGGGATGAAAAGTATTATCTCCCAGAAAGATTAGAAGGATTAAATGAGGCAACATTAATGAGAACTCTGAGAACAATTAAGGACTATACAGTGTGAACTGTTACGCCTGCAAATGTAAATAGGAATTTGATCATATATGGCCCTGGGGGCGGGGCATATGGCAGAGTTCAGGCTTTATTCTGAAGGCCTTAGAGAAGGGAACATTGAAGAGTTTGGGATAAAGAAGTGACTTCCAGGACTGAGGAGAGAAGGAGCAAGGGGTGGCATGATAGGCATTCCATTAAGTGCTGCAAGGTGGAATCAAAATCTTATCTTTCAGTTACCAATGACAGGCAACCACATATCAAATAAAATTTTACTTTATTATAAAAATGACTTACAGTTTTACTTTTGAATGCAGTTTCAGTTGTATGATGTGTAACTGTGACAGTGTCCTTGGAATATACTGATTTATTCACTCCTTGCATATTTATTCATTCAACCAACATTTATCCAGCACCTACAAAGACCCAGGACTTGTGACTCTGAAGTCAAGTTATCAAGCTATGCTGTGAGTGCCAAGTGAAGAGGATGAGTTCCACAACCTCTCAGCTGTATCTCGCTGTCTCTCTGGAACATCGTGCCAGTGAAAGCAAAACCAGAGCCTGAGAGAAGCTGTCCACTTCCTCAAATCTCACGGTCAACAGAGCTCGTATTTTTCTCAGACTTCTAGCTCCCTGCACCTGGAAGGGATCAACTGAGGCAGGACTGAGAACTACAGAAGTGTCAGGTGAAGAGGGTGAATTGATGGCGCCAACAGCGTAGATCATAAGATTAGCCAAGAGAAGCCCAGGACAGAAAATTCTCGTGCGGGTAATTGGGACTTGGTGATGTATCACTGCCTGGCTCTCCGTTTGGCGGTTCAAGACTAGGAGGGAGAATGCCTCATTCCCACTTCCTTTTCTCCCCAGATGCTCCCGCAGCTTTGCAAAACTGCTTTAAAGATCAGAGGGTATGGACTGAGGTGTGGTGCCGATGCAGGGCAAACCTCATCAGCCTCTTTAATGAACCAAGGTGGCAGAGATGGCCCACTTCAGCCCAGCCGCTAGAAAACCCCTTGGCAACGTGGAGGCAGGCTTCCCAGCCTGGAGTCACGCTTTCACCCGAGAGTTTTGCCAAAAATGTTCTGGACCACGGAAACATTCAGAGTAAAAATAGTAAGTGGGGCATGTTGAGATGCTTCCAAGGAAACCTTCTCAGGGACAAATAAAATGTTTTTATTGGGAAAGGGCTTGTATCGACCATCTAAATCATCACTAAAATGAAACAGCAATCAGTCTCCCGTTACTGGCACCTGGGCTGAAGGAGAAGCTCCTCTGGGGAGACAATTGTTTTGTACACTAATAGGGAATCCTTTGTTTTAGAGCCAGGGCTTACTGTCCAGGAATGTGGCAGTAGGAAGGGAGACAGCTGATTCTTAGGTCCAAGGCCTAGGAAGTAGTGCTGTCTATAAGGCCAAGTAAGCCCCATCTTGGGCCATGCTGACAAAGAGGGAAAACTGGTTTTAACTGTCACGTACACACACACTCCACAAGAGTCCCCGGCACGAAGTTTTCAGATCTCCCATGCCTCAGACCACATGGCCCCAAACATGCAGATGAAAAATTCAATTAGACATAATGGCATAATTTTCCTACAGGCCCCTGAGATGCTAAACAATAGGAAATTTAGATGTGCTCATTTTGCTTACCCAAATATTTTAATAAAGAGGGAAGGAGTCTGAAGAAAATAATGTTGACTCTCAGGTGGAGTGTCAGAGTAAGAAGACACAGAAAGGGGACTTCCCTGGTGGCGCAGTGGTTAAGAATCCCCCTGCCAATGCAGGGGACACGGGTTTGAGCCCTGGTCTGGGAAGATCCCACATGCCGTGAAGCAACTAAGCCCGTGCGCCACAACTACTGAGCCCGCGTGCCACAACTACTGAAGCCTGCACGCCTAGAGCCCGGGTTCCGCAACAAGAGAAGCCACCGCAATGAGAAGCCTGCGCACCACAGTGAAGAGTAGCCCCCGCTCGCCGCAACTAGAGAAAGCCCACTCGCAGCAATGAACACCCAACGCAGCCACTAATTAATTAATTACTTTTTAAAAACCGACACAGAAAGAAGGACATAGCACGTGCCCCCCAGATTCTCAGAGGAACAAAACTTTCTAGGGCAGTTTTATATAGTTGATGTAAATTGTGAAACTACATGAAATCAGCCACAAAAAGTTGTGAAACATTCTGCTATTTCATGGCAACTATGCAAAATTCGTGCTGTTTGTTAAGTTAGAAGCAACAGAAAATTTTAAAATATTTTGCCATGGTGCAACTGAAAATGAACCTTCCACTTCACCTCTTGGGGAGATCCCTCCCACTACCATGTCTGAGTACCAGGTTCCCCAAACCCATGCCCCCAACTCCAAGCATTTAGATGAGGTATCTACTGACGGGCTGTCTTGTACAAGTAATTGTACTTGGTTCAATTATGTGGCTAATTCTTGACCTGACCATTCAGACCGTTTCCTTAGATCTCCCTTTGACTTGGCCTGAGCACCCCCAGGCCTGCATGACAGAAAGTTCATTGATAACTGGATAACTTAGCCAGGAAGATCATCCAGGAGACTGGATGGGGGTAGAGAAACTGTGTGGGCAGAAAACCTGGCTCGACCCTGAGAGATCTCTGTGAAATATCGCCCCCATCTCTCCCCTCCCGCCATACAAATTTCTCAGAGTTGTTCCCAAAGCTGCATAGGAGAGAGTTAGAGACAAAAGCCAATGAGTGGAGGCTCTTCTCACCTCCAAAAATAACAACAAAGTGCTCCCTCCAGGGTGTTCACTTACCTTCTCTGTAAAATGGGCAGATTCTCTCCCTCTCCTTGTACGTCACTGAACCACACGAGGTAGAAGATGCGAAATGTACATAGGTACTTGGAAAAATTAAAAAGCACCATACAAACATAAGAGGGCTTTTCCCTCTGCCACAGCTGGGACTTGAATCCAGCCCGCCAACCGGAAGTCCAGTGCTCACTCCACTCCACCACGGCCGCTGAGCAGCA
The DNA here is from genome assembly GCF_003031525.2 of Neophocaena asiaeorientalis asiaeorientalis. Classification (NCBI taxonomy): domain Eukaryota; kingdom Metazoa; phylum Chordata; class Mammalia; order Artiodactyla; family Phocoenidae; genus Neophocaena; species Neophocaena asiaeorientalis. The sequence continues at coordinate 4,313,293 of NW_020171981.1, forward strand.
AGGTAAGCTCTGTCTCAGGCCAGGGCAGAGCCAGCCCAAGGCAGCAGGTGAGAGTCTGTGAGCTGTGTAACCTGCTGGGATGGGGCAGTGTGATCTGGGAAATACAGGCAGATCCTAACACCCCCTGGGCTCAGGGTGTAGCTGCAGAAATAGCACCGGGTTTCCTTTCTCTTCAATATTAATATGTCTCATAATGTCTCTCCATGCCCCAGATTAAGATATGAAGCTGGAAATTAGCATTCTGTTCCAACACACTGTGACACCTTCGCCTTGGGGGTGAAATGATGGTTTTTAATAAGCTGGCTGCAGGCACCTGTCACTCGTAATGGAAGTTCTGCCCAGGAAGATAGGTTGTTTCTTGTTAAAAGACCATGGGGCCATAAATTTCCTGAGTCATAACTCAGCATCCAAGTCAGGACTCGGGAGAATCACTTCCATCTTCTAGCACTAACCCCTGGGCCCCTGGGCGCCCTGCTGATTCTACCGTTGACCTCAGTCATAGTTCTTCTTTGCCCTGACTCATTGCACTTGCATTTGGGGGAGTTTGGTGAGAGCCATGTAGACCTAACCTGCAGATGTTACTCTGCCCCATGACTGGATCAGTGGAGGGAGGCTACAGGAAGAACCAGAGCCATGAGTTTTGATGTTCTGCTATCAGCAAACTCAAATCTCTGCTGTCCCAAGGATCCAGGTCATTAAGACCTCAAAATGAGCTCGTTCTAGAAATTCAAGCAAACGTAAGCATAACCATTAATGTTAGATTTTTCTTGCTCTTAAATCTGACTACTTGTGCTAGTTGTGGGGAATTGGGACTGGTCCATGGATAATTTGATTTTTAAAAACACCACATAGCTAGTAAATTTAAACATATACCTACCCTATGATCCAGAAATTCTATAGGAAATGAATCAATTGATCCACCAAAAGATCTGTTCAAGAATATTAATAATAGCCTTATTCATAATAGCCCAAAATAGAAACAGCTCAAATGTCCGTCAAGAGGTGAACGGATGAACTACTCATGGTTCATCCATACAATGGAATAGCATAGAGCAATTTAAAAGGACACTGATACACATTACAACATGGCATATTTTGCTGAGTGGCATAAACCAGACCCAAAAGAGGTCTGTACTCTGTACTGTATGACCTGTTTATAGGAAGTTCAAGAAGAGGCAAAACTAATCCATAGCAACAGAAACCAGAATGGCAATTATCTCTGGACTATTATACTGGAAAGGGGCTAGAATGTTCTGGCCGGCACGCAGCATCACACAAGATAGTGCCAATAAAACCAGACACAGACAGCAGACACCACTCCACTCCCTCACGGGTCCTCCCCGTCATCTGGGGGAGCAGTTGCCCCGGCAGACTCCAAGTCCTGTCTGCTATCCTTTAAAGTGAAAATGTAGATTACAAAATAGATCCAAAATGAATCTTTCTGAAATTAAAAATTTTTTTCATTGTATATAAAGCACCCCACTTCTGTTTCACGTGACCATGTTAGCTGAGTCAGCTATTTATATGTTAATTTTAACTCTCTTTATAAACCTCATCTAGCCTATTTTTATCTTCTACTCGCTTGGAAAATTCAAAGCTACATGAGTGTAAGTGTGATAGAAAAAATCTTCTTTATTTAACATGGGGTGGGGAAGAAGGGCCAGGCTCTTTTTTTGTCTGTTTTCTCCTCATCACTAGCTGTTCAACATTTACTTCTGGTCTCTATGAACCAAAGGTAATACCCTAGCAAGGGGTGAACTGCTCCAGTTTGGGTTGGTCCCCACTCCTTTCTCACTTCCTCCACCTACCTATTTTCTGCATTGGTCCTTTTCTGTGTAAACAGACGTAGGCTTTCAGGAGTGGGAAAGAAGTGCTAAAATTAAAAAGTGGGGACTTCCCTGGTGGCTCAATGATTAAGAATCCGCCTGCCAATGCAGGGGACACGGGTTCAAGCCCTGACCTAGGAAGATCCCACATGCAGCGGAGCAACTAAGCCCGTGCGCCACAACTACTGAGCCTGCACTCTAGAGCCCACGGGACACAGCTACTGAGCCCGTGTGTCGCAGCTACTGAAGCCTGAGCGCCTAGAGCCTGTGCTCCGCAACAAGAGAAGCCACCACAATGAGAAGCCCGCGCACCGCAACAAAGAGTAGCCCCCGCTTGCCGCAACTAGAGAAAGCCCGTGCACAGCAATGAAGATACAACACAGCCAAAAATAAAATAAAAATTTAAAAAGTAATTAAAAAACATGGGGCTTCCCTGGTGGCGCAGAGGTTGAGAGTCCGCCTGCCGATGATGCAGGGGACACGGGTTCGTGCCCTGGTCTGGGAGGATCCCACATGCCGCGGAGCGGCTGGGCCCGTGAGCCATGGCCGCTGAGCCTGCGCATCCGGAGCCTGTGCTCCGCAGCGGGAGAGGCCACAACAGTGAGAGGCCCGCGTACCGCAAAAAAAAAAAAAAAAAGTAATTAAAAAACATAAAAGTAGTGCAGACATCTTAAATGGTCAGCCTAATGATTTTTTCACATGTATACACACCCATGGAACCACCCTCCTGATCAAAACATAGAATATTTCCAGCACTCTAGAAGGCCCACTTTCATCCCCTCCCAATAGAGACCTAGGAGGGGGACTTTTTAACCTAAAAATTTCGAAGCATTCTATTCGAAGGAGATTCAACTCTTGTCTTCCTACCAAACACACGTAGGGTCATAACAATGTTCTCTTACTCTCTTATGAATTAGTTTAAAAAGTAAACATGGAAATGATCAATAATTAGAGAAATGCTTTTCCAAATGATGGCAGCCCTGGAAGACTGAATACTATGCAACCATTAAAATCATGTTTTTGAAGAATGGTTAATGACACTGAGGAATGTTCATCTAATATTAAGTTAAAAGGCAAGATTCAAAAATGTTCATGCAGAATCTCAAGAAAATACAACAAAAGATTCATTTTGGTAAACTTTGGGTGATAGGACATGGGATAGTTTTCTTTTCTTTATGGTATTTTTTAGATTTAAAAAAAATTCTTGACAATGAAAATGTGTTACTTTTCTAATTAGGAAAAAATAGTTTTCTTTTTAAATGTGGGGACAACCTAAATGACCAACATTAGGGAAATGGTTTTCTAAATGATAACTCATTTCATTTCATATTATGCATTTTTAAATGGCATTTAGAAGATTGCAATAACTTGGGAAATTGCTTATGACATTGTAAATGTATAGTGTGTTTTTAGACTCGAGATAGGATGCATATAACTAAGTTGGGAGGGGAAAGACAAAAAGTAACGAATAACAAATTATTGCAAATTATAAAACATGAGCATTGGAATAAAGAATGGGAAAAAAATTTAAAGAGCGTTGTTTATTAAAAGTTTTTAGAGTATGTGTGTGTTTAAAGCCCCATATTCTATTTTCTGCTATCTGAATAGGGTTTTTTGGTTTGTTTTTTTGTTTGTTTTTGCACTTTGAGGGTTTTTTGTTTTGTTTCGTTTTTTGTAAGGGCTGGAATGTTGCAGGTAATTATTTAAATGTGTTTAGTCTGAAGCTTTTGAGGAGCAGTGTAGATGTGGCTTCTTTTACTCTAAGTCAGATTCCGCAGAAACGGTTGCACCAAATAAACACTGTAAATCCTTAACTTTCATAAACACCGGGACAGAACTAACGAAAAACTACCCAAGTGCCAAAGACTTAAGACCATTTCTGAGAAGCTCACTCCACGAAGCCTTCGCATTTATTTTTCCAAATAAACGGCTTCCTTTCGGATCGAGTTATTTCTCCTCTACAGAGCTGAGTGGAGGCGCGGGCGGGGATGTGAGAACCGAACAGCAGACTAAAATCAAAAAGCCTTTCTGGAAGCTTTGCCTCCCCGCCCCTCCCCCCAATCCCGATTGCTTAGGACCCTTCTGGTCCAAATGACAAAGGTGGCCCCACTCGCCCTAAAAGATGCTGGCCGGGTGCGTGAACTTGACCCAGGCGCCCACGCCTCTTTTCCCCAAAGGTCAGACAAAGGGAGAGGGGTTGACTGAGCTCTTTCCGGGGCCCCGAGGGCCTGGGGAATCGAAGGCTGGGGAGGAGAATGAGACAAAAAACCCTCTTCGGTCCAAGTCCTCGGGCAGGTTAAAGCCAGATGGGGACGAGGGGGCGGGTTGAGTGCGGAGAGTAGTATCCTGACCGCTCCGTCAAGCCCCTTTTCCGGTTTGCTAGTGAGGACCTGCCTCCGGGCGTTTAGGAGGCCGGGAGCTTGTCGTAAGTTCGCCAGGGTTTGGTGCCTTCTCGGCCGCTCGCCGAGCCGCCTGGGCTCCTCGCGGGGAAGGAAGCCCCGCGCGCGGAGTTGCCCCGCACGAGATACAGAAGAGCCCCGCGTCTCCCGCGCAGCGCGCCCAGTTACCCTTACACTGGGTTTTACTGAGCCAGGAAAAGACCCCGGGATAGAGTCTTTGATCCTCCCTTGCTCCGGGATCCTGGAGGAAGGAAGGAAGGTAGGAAACAAGGAAGGAAGGAAGGAAGGAAAGAAGGAAGGGAGGGAGGGAGGAAAAACTCTAATAAGGTCTCAGCAGGCCGCTCTGAGCAGCCTCCGCCGGCGGCAGGTCACTGGGAAGCACGCGCCAGGCTCCTGGGTCCCGCGGGCGGT
>NW_020171981.1:4318054-4363510 GCF_003031525.2 Neophocaena asiaeorientalis asiaeorientalis
TCCGCGGGGCTCGTCGGCCGCAGGCTGGGATTGTTCCGCCCAGAGAGGGGCGCTTTAAAAATGCAGAGGCGATGGCCTAGGGATGACCTACTCCAATCTTCTCTAATAATTCCTCTGCTGTAGCTATTATTCGTTTGGTCTTTATGCATTTGCTTTTCCTGCTCATTAAAAAAAATAGGGGATATTACTACCTAAAATAAGAAAACATGAATTACGAATGAGTGAAAATGAAAGTTACATTACGTTGATCCTGACTAAATTATTGGTCTAACTTGCAATAAGGCCTCAATAATCGGATTTTTAAAATGCAGATATGGCGAATTTTCTGCAGAATGCAGAAAATTCTGCAACGAGCTTCTGCAAAGATCCGAAGCTCGTTGATAAAGCAATGCAGGCTTGGGTGGGAGATGCCCGGTCTCTGGCGTTCCGGATCCTTCCACAGCCCTCTTCCGCCACCTTTCCCTCCACCCCCTCCCCGTCCCGGTCCAGCTCCCCGAGGGGTGAAGGAATGTTTATGGCCTGGCTCAAGTTCAACGACAAAACCCTGCCTGGAGGGGGAAGGGCGGCGAACTTCAACCGTCAGCCGAAGACCGAGCTCAGGTCTCAGACGGGGGCGACAGACTGGACACACCTAAGATGGGAAGCTGAGAGTCCGGGGGTACCGATTCCTCTCTCCGAGAGCTGTCTCCTTATCTCCTCCTGGGGCCTGCGGTGTGCCACTTGTAGCGCCTGCACCAACATTCGGTGCGTGCGCGCCTGGGTAGGAGTGGAGCGGTCACAGCCTGAATGGGCAGGAGGCTGTCTGATCACAGCACAGGCTTCGCCCAGCGTTCAGGACCCAGTGAGAACGCCCTTGCCCTCTTTCCTACCAGCTCTGCCCCAACCAGAGCGGAGGTTCAGACCTCTCTCCCTAAGAGACCTGCCTCTTTTGTCCCCTCTCCCGAGTTTTGCTCACATCTTCCACCCGGGTTTGGTATTTAAGCATCTTTCAAGGTCCTTCTCCAACACAGCCTTTTCCAGAAAGCCTCTCCATATGCCGTGGGGGGAGGGGTGAATCTTTCTCGGTCTCAGTTCCCCATGTGTAGGCATTTGGCCCACCTTACAATGTCAGAGATCACAGAATATAGTCCCCCGGTTTCAGGTCACATCTGAGGAAACAGCAGACCTAAGATCTGGCAGCAAGTGAGAGGCAGAACGAGAGGCAGGGATCAGTAGGAAGAGAGATAGTATTTCCACTGTATCTCCTCCAGCCTTCCACCTCAGTGGAAGGTTTTGCATGCAGTAGGCACTCGAAAACTGAGTGATGGAACTTGTGTTTACTCCCCTGTTGTTGCACTTATGCAGATCTGCTGGGTGCACCCAGGAAGGGTTGGGTCTAGGGAGTCTGAGTGTAGCTCTGTGACCTCAAGGGATGGTTCCAGATGGAAACAGGTGAGGAGAGGTATGTTGGGAGTGAAGGAGAGGCTTGGCTTCCTATTCTCTCTCTCTCTTTTTTTTAAATTTCATTTATTTATTTATTTATTTATTTTTGGCTGTGTTGGGTCTTCCTTGCAGTGCACGGGCTTCTCACTGCAGTGGCTTCTCTTGCTGAGAACACGGGCACCAGGCACACGGGCTCAGTAGCTGTGGCTCGCGGGCTCTGGAGCACAGGCTCAGTAGTTGTGGCACACGGGGGCTTAGTTGCTCCGTGGCTTGTGGGATCTTCCCGGACCAGGGCTCGAACCCGTGTCCCCTGCATTGGCAGGTGGATTCTTAAACACTGCACCACCAGGGAAGTCCCCTTCCTATTTTCTTGCGCTGGCGTAGACCACAGAGCTTAGTCCTCCGGAGCTCCTGCTTTGGGGGTCCAGCTTAGCCACTGCTGTCTGCGACACTGATCAAGTAACTTACACTTAGTCTCAGCGTCCTCATTTTATAAAGTGGGTTCTGTCAGTGTGGGGACAGTAGCTCTGAGAAGGCATGGGCAGGAACCAGCTGGGGCGGGGAGGGTTAGGTGAGTCCAGAGTGTGTCTGTAGATTACCTTGTCCCCCGCCAAGAACAACAAGTTAGCAGTGTCAGTGGCTGAGGACATGGGCATGTGGCCCCCTGCTGCTTCTGTGCAGGTCCTGAGTCCCTGTGCAGATGTGCCAGCCATGGGCAACACCTCCAGTTGCTCCTCAGATCTCAGCTCTAACCAAGCTTCCGAAGAGGGCATAGGAATGGCAGAAGGAAGGCAGCCATCTGAGACTAAGCTGCACTGATTTATTTTTTAAAGGGCCAGAGCCTTTCCCTTAAGAGTGTGTTAATAAATCATCATTACCGTTATCATTACGGTTAATTTTCACCCGGCTTTCAAAGTAGATGTTTTGTAAAGTATTGCAGTTTAAATAAGAACAACAACATAACAATAACATTAATTTTGTCTGTACCAGGATTCCATCCAGTCAGAGACAAATATAAGGTCGTACGGGGGGGCCTTGCTCTCACCCGCCAGACTCTCCCCTGCCGAGGGCGCGCAGGTCCCGCGTGCTGCGAAGCGCTTTCTTTGTCCCTTTCTGCCCAGGTGTCTGCCGGTCTCTCCAGGAACCAACGAGGAGGCGCTCCGCCGAGTGGTCTCTGCAAGAGCCTGACGCCCGCCCTTCCCTGCCCGCCGTGACCACGGAGTCCCCCAAATTCCTGGGAGGACCCCCCCCCCAGGGCTCCCCGAGCGGGTCCTCAGGCTGAGAGAGCGGTAATGCCCTTGGCCCACGAATCAGCTAGTTTATCTTTTTGGAGAGAAACGCACTCTTGGAGGTAGCAAAATGAGCAGGTCTTGATCTGAGAAATAGGGGTATAACATTCTTGCTCCCTCTGCAAAGGCCAGGGCTGGAATTCAGCTGGGCCCCAAGGCCCTGAGCTGGGGCGGCGCCGGCCTGAAGGTTCCAGCCTCCGAGGGGCTCAGGGCTCTGCTCGAGCACCTTAGGCTAGAGGAGGAAGGACCGGGTGCCCCCCTCCCAGTCGAGTCTGGGGCGAGGCTCAGGGAGACGGCGCACAGACCCAGGGTCCCCACCTCGGGTCTGCGAGCCCAGAGAAGGCTGGAGTACCCCTCCCCACTGCAGCCCGGGGCCGCCTCGTCTCCCCGCCAACCTCGGCGTCTCTGGACGGTCTTCCGGTCGCTCTGGCCCCTCCAACGCCGCTTGGCCTCCTCCCTCCTTCCCGAGGCCAGAGATGGGACCCCTTCCCTCACCTTCCTCCCTCTTCCTATAAAGAGTTGAGGAGAGTGGGGGTAGGCGCAGCGGAGACCAAAGGCCTGAAACCTCAAGTTCAATGGCAAAGGCCCCGACCCGACCCTCACCTCTGGGCGCCGGCAGACTGCCTTTCCCTCCCTAACTTTCCGAGGGTGATTGAACTCTTGCTGTTCCCCGTCATTTTAGAGGCAATTTAGGGGAGGGGGACCAGTGGTGGAACTCCCTCTTCTCCGTCTGCTCCGACCACCCCCACCCGCTTTCTACACAAAAGTAACTGGTAGCCTAGAGAGGAAGAAAGGCTGGCATCAGTTCCCCATTGGATGTTTTAAAATCTCTCCCCGGGCCCAGGCCAGCGCCTGGGGGGAGGGGCGGGGTGTCCCGCTCGGGTGAGAGGCCGAGGGCCGATCCAGTGCTTTCTCCCCACTTTCCCGGAGAGGGACTATTCAGGTGGGTGAGAATGTGGTATAGATTGCTTTCAAAAACAACGGAACCTCTCCTTTCGCCCCCTCCGCAGCAGTTGCCTCCGCGCTTTATTGCCAGTTTACGGTAACGGGTTCATTTATTTAATTCACGTTTGAAGCTCTGGGGTTTCTATTAGACCGGACGGGGGCGGGGGCACAGAGGGTTTCCCCGAAGGAAACCTAATTAAAGTGCAGCACTTAGGACCTTGAATAAAACTTTAATTAAGGGGAGGAGGGGGACTGGAGGAGGGGAGGGCAGTTGGCCCCGTGTTGGAGGAGGGGAGCCGCGCCTCTCGTAGAACTGGCGGGGCTTGATCTGGGCCTTTTTCCTGCCGCAGGACATCTTCTGGTCCTCGAACCACTCAGAGTAGGGGTGGCTAGCTAGGGGTGACTGCGGAGGGGGGCACGGCTGTGCAGAGTCGCCGGCTTCGGCCTCGCGACTTCCAGGGTGGTGGGAAGCGTTTGCCAGCACGAGTGAAGGACCCCGGAGCCAGAGCCTCGGGTTCGCTCTCCGCTGGGCTGCTTGGAGAACCTAGATTCAAAAAGAGCTTCCGGAGGTCACGTCTATGCACTTCTCCACCACTACCCCCTAAGTCGGCCTAATAAAATCCACCTGGTTTGGAGTTGGAAGTAAGTGATTTCCGTCCTGGAGCAGCGTAGACGCGACCCTCGGATCCTGTTTCGACGTTTGCTGAGACTCAACCGGGGATGATCTGCTCCGAGTAAGGGAGAGGGCACGGAGGGCAGCTCCGAGTAAAATTACACCTCTCTGGTGAAAAGACGCCCGGTGTATTTTCCGGAGTCTATTCACGCGCCTCTGCGTGTATTTGTTCATGAGAATGTTGTTTGAATTTACCTATTTGTGAACGTTATAGTCAACACATTTCAGTCTAAATTTAGCAAAACCCTCTCTCCTGTAGCTTAAAATGGCCCTATTTAAAAAGCAAATAGCTACAGGCAAATACATGTAGATATATTTTGTTGTAATTTTGACACAAATTACTGAAAGATTTTTAAATGGTCGGCCTCGGTCGGTGGGAGGGGGTATAATTTGCCTCGGGAGTAAAATTGGTGTTTGGAAAGAGCTTCCATAAAAGGGTTTAATACAAAGAGAAATTAAAAAAAAAATTTTTTTTGCACAGGTTCCATACAAGTAAATGAGTCGGGGGGATAAAAGGGGAGGAAGGGGTTCGCCGCGAATTGGCCTGGCGAGGAAGATAAATATAATACTCCAGTGGAACGAAGACCTGGACCGAGGGCTGATGGCGCCGCAGCCTTGCTCCCGGGAGTCCTGGCCGCCCTGTTTCTTCACTATTCGAGATAGCTTGCTGCTCTCCTAGCCTTCCTCCTGAGTCTCTCAGCCGCTGGACCGATACATTTGCTTATACCCTGGCCCAATTCCAGGCGACTCCGGGTCCCGGCGCTCTCACACGCAGCCCCGAACTCCCCAACCCCGAAGGCCCGACGCCCCAGGCATCTGGAAGCCAGAGGCTCGGTTGAGGGGTTAAAGTCGAGCAGACCGGCGGGTTTCCCTGAAATGGCGAGCTTCTACCGGAAGGGGGCGCCCTTGTCTTTTTAATAGGTCAAACACACTGGTAGCGAAATAAATCTCTAAAATCCCAAATCTTTTGTTTGTTCTAAAATTATTGAGAGAGAATAATAGAAGAGCTCCGAAACTTTAAGGGCTTGATAGCTGAGTGGAGGAGTTAGCGCTCTGGGAGTCCAGTCTCGAGGCCCCTGACTCCTTAGGCCTCTACCTACGCCATCTCAGGAAGTCCAAGTGGCAACACTTCTTGCGGCCTTTCTCCTCCCCGTGTGGGGAGCCGGCACCAGGGCGCTCTCTCTACCCATGGTCTTATCTGAAGTCTCGCTCTTTCTGAAGCGGCGAGGGAGGGGGTCGCACCCACTAAGCTTGAGAACCTGTGGTATTAAAAGCTCCTCGCTTGAGACTAAGCTTGAAGGAGAACGTGGAAGGCAGAAAATCACTTCCCCTGGGCGGGACGCGATACCAGGGAGCTTAAACTGGACCACGGGGCTTGGAAGAATTGTTTAAATCACGAAATTGACACCCCCCCCCCTTCCCCAAGTACAGGCATTCCAAGACCCAGGGAGGGAGGGCGACTGCCCGTCGGGGCCTTTCCCCTCAGCCTCGGGATCCTCTTTGGTAAAAAGATTTAGAACAGTCTTCCCAACTCTCCCGGAAGAAGAGCCAGGACTGGGATCCCACCCGACTCGAATTCTTCGGCTGCGGCGGCCAACGCAGGGTTTCCTGGAGAAGGAGGAGCCTGCTCCGAGATGGAGCGGCCGTCGAGACCATGGCCGGGCGCCTCCCTCGGGCTGCTTGCCTCCCGCCTACTCGCTGCTCGGTGGCTCGGATCGTGGGTCCGGCGTTGGGTCCTCTCCACTTCACGCCTGTGCGCTCGATCGCCGGGAGAGTGTCTGCCGGAAACCTCCAGCCTGGGCTGCAGGAAGATCCAGCTCAAACAGGCTGATTTGCTGCGCGGCCAAGGTAGCGAGTCCCCCCGGGCACAGGGCCCAGGTACAGGACATCAGGGTCCCCGGCCCTGCTAACAGCTGGTCTGCCCCAGGTTTTTGGAACTCCGCACTGTTCCCATACTGTCTACGTGGCTGCGGAAAACAGAGTTGGCGCCAACCTGCCCTCCACCCACGCAGAATTCTGGGTATGCGGACTGAACCAGCGCAAAGTGAAAAGGGAACGAGTCTGTGCCCATTGTTGTCCCGGCTGCCTGCCGTTCCCCACTCTGAGACTGGGTCTTTGGGCTTCCGCCGCCCGTGGTTCTTGCACTCGAAAAAGAGCCTTCCGCGACTCCCAAGCCTGAGCCCTGCAAGCTCCGCGGTGTCACCGGCACACAAGCAGAGGAGGAATGGGTAGTGAAGGAGCCATTTTCTGCTTTCTGTTTTTTTGTTTTTCTCCTTCTGGGCTATACCAGTGTGTTCGGGACGTGCCTACCATGGATAGGCTACTATTCCCTCATTCTGTAACCGTTTGTGCCTGGGAGGGGCTCCGTCTACAAGGCCACAAATATCTATTTCATGCGGCTCCCAAATGCCCAATGAACCATGACCTCCTTAAGTCAGAACCACCAGGAACATTAAGGGAGGGTTTGGAAGGTTTTGGAGAGGAAGTGGTGAATTATCCAGGCACTTTCTCAAACCCCATTTCTCTGAAAGGAAGGAGAACAGACCCCGGAGGGCAGCTCGCTGGCTTGTTTTTCACACACGGACAAAATTGAAGAGGTGGGGATGCGGACTTCTGAGACCAGTGGGTACAACCTAGGGGATGGGCACGGAGGGAGGGAGATGCACCCTCCAGTGTTGTCCATCGTGCCTAGCTGTCATCTTAGAAAAATGCTAAAGGGGCAACATAGTCACAGGGGTGAATCTGCCATTTCTTGTCTCCTCTGCCTTCACTGGGATGGGGATGGGCTTTGGAAATGGAAGGGGTCCCAGAGGAAGCTCTCCTGCCACCGGTCTCCTTCCAAGTTTATTCGTAATCAGCTCAATCCATGAAAGCAGTTTCTAAAGTGCTCTACAGAGCTCTAGATAGAAAATATGACACTAATTATCATGACGACTATTACTGGTTACGGCGATTATTGCCACTGCCAGGATGAATGATTATGACTGGGACAAGGTCCTTTGGGTGGTGTTACCTGGTGGACTGGGCTGTAACTCTGGGCCTCGCTGGCTCTCTGGGACCAATGGGGTACCCAAGCTGTCCCTGAGGAACAGCCCAGGAGCATTGGTCTGGGAAGAGTGTCACCTCTGGGGGCCTCTCAGCAGAGTCCTGGGCCCCAACCTGGCTGTGGCAGGCTCCTGGTCTCCCCAGGATACTCCAACTTCCTCCTCCCCCCCTCCCCAGGCACAGCCAGGGAGCTCCCTCAAGGAATAGCGCTGGTTTTGACCTTGGCAAGGACTTTCTTCTCCTTGACCCGGCGATTCTGAAACCAGATGGTGATCTGGCGCTCTGAGAGGCTGGTGGCCGCCGAGATCTTGCGCCTCTTGTCTTTTGTGATGAACTTGTTAGCCGAATACTCGCGCTCCAGCTCCCGCAGCTGCCCCTTGCTGTAGGGAATGCGTTTCTTGCGGCCGCGGCGGAAGGCGCAGCCGTCTGGAGGGTGCTGCGCGCTCGAGTCTGCGCGGCAGGAGAGGGAGGGAGAGAAAGACATGCTCACACCACCGCCCGGCGCAAGCTCGGGCGCAGACCCAGGCCCCACAAGCTAAGTCATCCTGCAGGAGCACTCAGGTAACCCTACAGGCATTCGTGCACTCCTGTTCCCCCAAAGCACAAGAGGACACCTCGGCTTCCAGCTCTGACCACCGCCCAGCCTTGGAAAGCGGTTTCTGCAGGCCACCCTCACTCTTCACTGCCCTCACACCTGCAAGTCTGCAAACACACCCATCACACACGGCCAGACCTTTGCCCACCGTCTACATATGTCCACCCTCACATGCATTTTCCAACTCTTGGCCATTCTTATAGATACTACAAGCAAGTTCTGTACAGGGGGAACACGTTTCTGCCCCCACTCCCAACACATACATGCACTAATGCACACACCTAAGCCATGGCTGCAGGAAATCTAAACTTCCCTTTGGAAACTGAAAAACTCATCTGAGAGAAAGTGAGGGGTTGTATTCTTTACAGAACATCCAATTTCTCTGTTCCCACTCACCCCACTGCACCCCATACTCAATGAATTGAGAGTTATTTGGCCCTTTTGAAGAATTAAACTGGGATCCTGCTGGGCAGGGATACCCTGAGCCCCAAACAACAGCAAAGAGAGCCAAACACACCAACGTATTGAAAGGCTGGTCCCAAGGCCTCCTGGGGAGGTCAGGGGCTTGGTGGTCCTCAGGCTTCAGAGAGCCCACAGCTCAGGCCCTCACACAGACCCTCTGGGGCCTCTACCCAGGCTCTCTAACTGCCTGGACCCTCCTTCAGAGTCCTAATAGCCAACCAAGGAGAACCAAGCTCCTCCTCACCAGCCCCAAGTCTCCCTCCACCTCCTCCCAGGCAAGTGCCAGGAGGGCCTACAACCCCACACTCAGCGCCAAGGGGATCCAGAGTAGTGGGCAGTTTTACCTGCAAATGCCGCCTTCCAGAAGGGACCCGGTGGGTTTTGTTCTCCCTGGCAACACATCTGGCTGTTCCAGCCACCGGTGAGGGCCCAGGGCTGGTAACTGTCCACAGGCAGCAGGGAGTCATGGCGAGGCTCCCCAGGGGCGCCCAAGGTCTGCACCACCGACACATCCAGGTAACTGGCCATTGGCTGGTAGGGTCCCGGGTACCCCGGGTAGAAGGCAAACTCGGTGGGGCGGCTCGGGTACTCCTCCCCGGCCGCGGGAGTCTCCGCAGGGTAGGCGGCCAGGGTGGCCGCCTGGGCACAGGGTTTCAGCGAGCTCCGGGACACTCGGCAGGAGTAGTACCCGCCTCCAAAGTAGCCGTAGGGCACCGGAGCTGGGGACGCCCCCTGGGGCACCCCGGGGCATGGGTGGCACTGCTTTGGTGGTTCCGCAGAGCCTGGCAGATCCAGGGGGGCGTAGTTGACAGCGGGCATAAGCGTAGGCGCCGCCGCCGGGTGGCTGGTCAGTGGGGAGTGGGCGACCAGATTCCGACTCCCTCCGGCTCCCAGCAAGCCTTCGATTTCCTTGGCCCCGTCCAAGGTGGCATAATTGCCGGGCTCCATGGGGCCGAGGGTCGGCTCATGGGGTGCCGGGGGTGGGGGATACAGGGGGCACCCAGCTCGCTCTCCCCACCCAGGCCCCGGGAATCCAAAGCGTTTTAAATCGCTCCCAGCTCGCTCGGCGCCTGCATTCGCTCAGCCCGGCCGTCTTGACGCAGGAGACGCAGGTGCCCGGGCACGCGCGCTGATTGGCTGCGGCCTGGCGGAGAGAAGCTAATAAAATCTTCATGGCAGAAATTGCGAAAATACTTTACCCCCGCTTTCTCTTTCTCTCTCTCTCTCAGCTTTGGCAGGTTTAACGAGAGAATAAAAAGCTCTCCCTATAAAGTGTCCATCTCGTGGGGGGAAGGGGAGTCGGGGGTGGGGCCGGGAGGCCGCTCTGGGCCTGAAAGGGGAACCCGGGAATGTGCCTGAGTCAGAGGAGGCTGGAAAATGGGGATTAAGGCGTATTTCTGGAAGTCCCTTGCTTTGAGTCCTAGGTACTAGCATCCCAGTTCACTCCAGGTGCCCCTTCCATCCTGGATGCGCAGTAATAAGCTGCTCCCGGGCCCGGGGAAGTGCCTGGGACTTCTCTTCCCCAGGGACTCAAGTTTGTGCCCAGAAAGCTCCGGATTCGGAGAGGGGTGGGAGGGAGAGGGAGTGGGACACGTGCTCCAAAGAAGGAGACTTGAGAACTGAAGACGCTAAACTTTTAGACCTAAAGTGGAAATGGAGCTTCTGGACCTGTCTGTAAAAGGGGGTCTGGATTTCCATTTCCCCTATCTGCTTCCTCCAGGCTTTACATTTTCTTAGAAGGAAAAGGAGATGGGAGAGGGAGCCCCAACCACTGGAGGACTTGCCTGAGGCCTCTCTGTTGGGGCCTATTGTGCAGTGCAAGGCAGAAGACCCAAACCAGTTTGTTTCACAGATCTGTCTTCAGAGGTTTTCTGTTTCCACCACTACCCCTCCCAAATCAAATCCTTCTGGGTTCACTTTTTCTAGAACTCACAGGTTTTCTGGAGAAGACAGGAACTTTTGCATTCTACACCAGGGTCAAGGGCAATTATATAGAACAGACCACCTGCCCTCTAGGTGGGCTTAGCCGTGCCCCCTCACCTGAGTTCAACCTGAGTCTGAACTTGAGCCATTTTTTTGGGAAAGGGCCCATGCAAACTGGAGTTGCCCCAAGTTGTAGGGCTGTAGTGAAGATGATAGATCACCCTCAGTGAACACTGCTAATAAATGAGGCCACCAAGCATGAAATCCTCAATGGATTTTGTCGTATTTGAAAACAACATGAGAGAAAAGGGAGGAGACGTCTCTTTGATGCTTTCCAGTTTCTTATTACAACCTCTTGTTTGTCTGATTATGAAAGGCAGAAATACCAGGATTTTTACCTAAAGACTAAGAATTTTTTTTACTGGTTTTTGCTTGGTAGATGACAACACAGGCATGAATAGATCCCTAAATTTAAAAAATAGACCAATCAATTCCATTTCTGGGAATATACCCAACAGAAATGAATGTTTATGTCCATCAATAGGCATGTACTGAAGTGTCCAAAACAGCTTTATTTATTATAGCTCAAAAATAGAAACAACCCAATGTCCATCAATAGTAGAATGGGCAAATAAATGGTACTATAATTAAAGAATGGAGCACTAAACATCCATTTAAAAAAAGAGACTGCTACACCCAACATCAATCGCACAGATAGGTGGGTGAAAGAAGCCAGACAGAAAAGAGAAACTTTTGTAGGAATCTATTTCTATGCAGTTCAAGCATAGCCAAAATCCATCTATGGTGATAGAGGTCAGAAGAGATCACCCTGGGGAGGGGAGCTCCTGACAGGGAGGTGATGTAAGGAAGCCTTTTTGGGGGCTGGAAATGTTCTCAATCTCAATCTAGATGACACTTACACGGGTGTGTTCACTGTGAAAAAATTCAAGACGTACACTGGCTGTTTCTTCGCCTGACACCAGACTATCTATTTTTTAGAAGGAAAAATAATTGAATACAAAAATTTAAAGATTCATAGCAACACTGCCTGCAACTGTGCTTTTTGGATATTAGTGTTCTTATCTGTGTCCATGGAAACAAGCAGCTAAATGCATGTAACTCTGCATCATTGTGGAATGCAGAGGTGACCAACTCAAGCCTTGCCCTGGAGAAGCTCACCAGCTGTGCTGGAGACCCCTATGTAAACAGATACATTTCAATACAAGTAAATACTATGGGGGGTGTTGTTTTTGTTTTACTCTACAATTTATTTATTTTTTAAATATCTTTGAGGCACTTTTTAAAATAAATTTATTTATTTATTTTTGGCCGCATTGGGTCTTCGTTGCTGCGCACGGGCTTTCCTCTAGTTGCAGTGAGCAGGGGGCTACTCTTCACTGCGGCGCGCAGTCTTATCGCGGTGGCTTCTCTTGTTGCGGAGCACCGGCTCTAGGCACACGAGCTCAGTAGTTGTGGCGCGGGCTCTAGAGCGCAGGCTCAGTAGTTGTGGTGCTCAGGCTTAGTTGTTCTTCGGCATGTGGGATCTTCCCAGACCAGGGTTTGAACGTGTGACCCCTGCATTGGCAGGCGGATTCTTAACCACTGTGCCACCGGGGAAGCCCTCCTCCCCAATTCATTAAGCATCTAGTAGATACCAGGGAACAGTTCTGGATATCATATTATTAACATATGAGCATGTGCTCCCATTTTCTGTACATGTTTATGTATTTGCAACAATCTGTGATCTATCATAGACCTCAACTGGAGTCAGATAAGGTAAGATTGCCTCCTTATCTGTAAAAATTATCCATCTCCTCAAAGGCGTAATAATTTCTACATCACGGGAAAGCTGTGAAGATTAAATGAGATTTTGCACATGAAAACATTTTCTAAATTGAATAAATGAGCTCTATTTCTGTTTCTGTATGTGTATCTGTTTCTAATGAACTACAAGGCACCTGTTTTTATTTGAAAAGAAAAGGGCAGTTTCTCTAAAGAGTATTGGTCACCTCTCACTTGCCTCTTTCAGCCTCGAGTAAAGCCTGCGGTTCCCACATAGAGAACCTGAGGCTCAGTGCCTCCGTATCCTCCCTGGGCTCTACAAGAGTTCAGGGCTGAAGTTTAGGACAACCCAGGCGTCCTTACCTCCCCGCCGGCCTAGGCTGCGCCAGCCCTTCCCCCAGCCCCACAGACTCCTTTGTGTCCTGCTGGGAGCCTCCAGGCAGACCCTCAGGACCCCTGAGCCTCCCCCGAATCCCAACCCCCTTTACTGACCCAGCCAAACGCGTTGAAAGCCTCAGCTGCTCCTTTACATACCGGCCAGACACCTCCAGGAAGGTCAAGGCCAAGTTGAAAGTTAAGAGTCTGTTTACCTCCGGGAGCCCATTCAGCGCGGCCCCACAGACCGCCTGTGACCTTTACAGCCAGGCCTTTGAGCGCGGCCGCCTCGCCCCCGGGGGTTCCGGCCACGGGGACTTGGCACCTCCTTGTCAGCTCCCGCCCCTCCCGGGCTCGGGACCGCCGACGAGGGGGAGGGGGCGAGAGAAGCCCACCAGCCCCGCTTGGGGCATTTGTTAAATTATGGTTTATTTTTTGTAAAGCAAAGCGAGCGCACGGTGCCGTCGTCCTCCCACCTGGAAGAATGTACGTGGTCGCGACGACCGCGGCCTTCAGGGAGGTCGTGATGAAAAATGAGAATTTATTTGCAGCGGCAACGCTTCTTTTTCTGGAAAGGCTGGGGCTCCGCTGGCCGGCCAGAGTGCGCGGGCCTGGCCGAACTGCTTGAGGAGGTCGCTTACTTCTCTGGGTTTCAGGAAAATGGCCTGATGCGGTGTTCTCCTTTCTTTGGGCTTTTCTTCGTTCCTTTTCTTTCTGGCTGTATGTTCTCTCATCTGTCTTTTGTCTTTTGGAATCTTTCTTTTCTATTTGTGTTTTTCTTTCTGCCTTTCTTTCCTTTAATTTTGATTATCTTGCCTTTGGGGCCGTCTTGTTTTCTTTCTTTCTTCTCGTCTTTACTGCTTACTTTCTCCCCACCCCCCCTCCACCCCCGTTTACCTTTATTTTCCCCTTGGTTCCTTTCTCTCTTTCTGTCACTTATACTGTTTTCCTTTTGTTTGCTTCTTCCTCCTCTCACTTTTCCTTTCTTTCGTTTTCTCCTTTTTCCTTCCCTCTTCCTTTTCTCTTTCCCTCTCGTCTAGTTCTTTATTTTTTTTTCCTGTTTTTTCTCTCTTATTTCCCTTCTTACTTTTCTCTACCCCCTTTCCCGGCCCTCTCACTTTTCCATTGTTCTTCTCTGCACGGGGCCTGCCCACAGCTCCCCGCGGCCGGAGCCTGCCCTTGGCGGGGCGGCCTCGCAGGGCGCTCCTGGAGCGGCGTCGCCAGCCCGAGCCCGCCAGCGGCGAGAACGGCCGGGCCCGACTGGGGATGACAGGCGACCCGGGCCCTTCTCCCTGAAAAGAAGTCAGGCGGGGCCTGGACGGGCCTCAGAGGAAAACCTTTTGGACAAAATGACGGCGGAGTCTGGGAGCTACAAGAACCGGAGAGTGGAGGCCTGAGGAGGCCACTCTCACCTCCGCGTCCCTCTTGCCCGGGCAGCCCTGCGACATCCTTGGGCTTAGGACCCTCTCAGGACGAACCTAAGTGCTTCGGAGGCGGAGGCTGAGGGATCCAGCTATTAGTCCATAAATTAGAGCCGATCGTGGCCTCCACCACCCAGCAAGTGGATCTGAGGGGCGATCGAAGAGGGTCTGCTAAGGGGAGAAGCTAGTGCCAGCCACATGGCCGCCGCCACCGTCCTGATGGCGCCGAGAAACCGGAGAAGCGGTGAGCCGGGGAACGTGAGCGGGGTTCAGAGCCGAGGGAGGGAGGCGGGGAGTGCGGAGGGAAGGGAGTAAAGCTGCTGCGCGCTGAACAGCCGGCTGCTCCTGGCCTGCCACGTGTGCGCATGCCGGGTTGGAAGGCCCGCTGGCCCAGAGACCCCATGCCCCCTTCGGACCGTGCGCTTTACTGGGAGGGCGACCTCGATCACGCGCCCGCAGCCCCAATCCAGAGAAGCCCAGGCGCATCCGGCCCCAGCCATTAGGAATGTTGGGCCTAGAGGGCCGCCCTGAGGGGCGCAAGGTTCAGGCAAGGTTTGATCTAGCTCGGAGTGGTGGGCAAAAGTCATCTCCCCTCTCTGTGCCTCCGTTTTCCTATCTGCCGTGTGTAAGAAGGGAAGCGTTGGACCAGCTGCTCTTTAAGTCCGCATCAGTGTTCACTTTGGGCACAAGAGTGGCGCAGGGCAGGCGGGAGGAGGGAAGGGAGCGCTCCTGGAGGTTGAAGGCCTCAGTGTGGAGGAAAACCGTGGCGAGAGCCAGGAAGAGGCCTCTAGGCTCGCCGCTGATTATTCCGCGCAGGTCTAGAGGGTGGGGCGCAGGTTTTAGGTCCTTGAGGGAACCCAGCCCCTCGACCTGGCCTCTGAGAGGCAACCGTTATGGAACGATCAGCCCTAGGGTGTAAACTCCGCAGTAGCCCATTAAATGGGACAAAATTGGTGCGGGAGATCACCTCCTCCACCCTCACCCTGTAGTTCCCCGAGCCCTCCAGCCTTCTCACCCCTACACACACTCGGGAGCGGATCCTCAAATCCCACTCATAAAGGTGGGATCCTCAAGTGAGAGCCCACGGCCAACGTCTTTGGGGTTTGCAGCAGCTTCCAGGGTCCTGGGAGACTCAGCTTCCTTTGTTCCAGCCCCTGGGATCCTGCATGGGGCTCAGGAATGGGGAATATATCAACAAACGTACCTGCAAATTCAAGAAAGCGATCTGAGTCACAACCCGCCCCCCACCCCCTTCTCCACCTTATTTTCTCCCTCAGGGAATGTGGATGTCGGTGATAATTATCAGGATAAATTCTGGCTACTCACGTGTAGACCCTGCTAAGTTTTCACTCCTGAAATCAAGAGGAATGTCAGCAACGAGGCCCTGGCCCCTCCAGTCCCAAACCTGCTTATTTGGCCTGAACTGGAGCTGTAGTTTTGAGGTTTAGGGGAAAGTACAGTTTGAAAGATTTGATTTCTTGCTCTGATTCCCTCATTCCCCTTGCTGAGAGATCTGAGACCCTTCCAATGGCCCAGGACTAGACCATCCTGTGGCCCTCTTCCCTCCACCACCACCATAGCAAAAGCTTTTCCCTGTTCCCCTCACTGAGTTATGTTTCAAGAAACAAAGTTGGAAGAAGAGAAAGGCAAGCATTTCACACACACACACACAAAATGGAGCAGAGGAAAATGGCCCATAATCCATGCCTTCTAAGACATGTCCTGTCCATGGTGCTCATGAGTTCCTGTCTTTGAAGGAGCATAACCAAGATGGGAGGGAAAGATGCCACAAAACACTACCTTCTGAGAATTCAAGAAAGCCTTGAAAATAACCCTTCTGCCTCCAAGAGTGTCTGGCTGTACACACACACACACACACACACACACACACACACACACACACACACACACACACACACACACACACACACACACACACACATGCCATCTGCCTTTCTGAATCCCAGCCTCAGCCTGAGATGAACATTGAGTAGCTCCTTGTTACCATCTGAGGACTCTGATCTGGAGGAAAGCCCATCTCATTCACGCCCCCAAGGTTCTGGACTGGCCATTTATCCCAGAACCTGACACCTATGAGGCTGGAGGAATCTGTCCAACTGTCTACACTGTTACCCTAAACGTCCAGCGGTGATATTGGGCCACACATAAGGAACTCCACCAAAGTGAGATTCGGGATTGGTGCAGAGCTCTGGGCTTATAATCTGCTCAGCTCTAGGTCACTTGGGCTTAAACTAGTGCTTCTTCCCCTCTAGCCTCCTTCAGAGGTTTTCTAAGAGTTCTGAGAGGGTAGATGAAGTGTCTTTTACTTTAAATGGGAAAATCACTCACTAAAAATTTTTTTTTAAATATTTGGCCTTGGGCTTCCCTGGTGGCACAGTGGTTAAGAATCCGCCTGCCAATGCAGGGGACACAGGTTCGAGCCCTTGTCCGGGAAGATCCCACATGCCGCAGTAACTAAGCCCATGGGCCACAATTACTGAGCCTGTGCTCTAGAGCCCACGAGCCACAAGTACTGAAGCCCCTGCACCTAGAGCCCGAGCTGCACATCAAAGAGTAGCCGCCGCTTGACGCAGCTAGAGAAGGCCGTGCAGCAACAAAGACCCAATGCAGCCAAAAATAAATAATAAATAAATTTATTTTAAAAATATTTGGCCTCCATAGAGTCCATAGCTTTATCCATGATTGGAAGGGATTGTGGTTGTTATTGTCCCCGGATGCTAGACATTTTTCCCCAGAGACATGAAAATCTTTGCTCTCCCCTCACATTTCTTATATGGCCACAGTAGGGCTTGAGAGGAGATTCCAATCTTAGAAGCTCCAGGTGTAGAAGGTAAATCAGGAGCTAAGGATCTAGAAGTTTAGAATAAGGATCTAGAAGTTTAGGAGGCCTCAAATCCCCTAGTTACCCAAACTAGTCAGTTGGCATTTGGAATTGGAGGATCCTTAGAGATCATTCAGTTCTAGCCAGCTATGTGCTCAAGTAGCTGGGTGGCAGATGCTAAGGAAAAGAAGCTGTCTTGCCTAAGTCAGAATGACTTGACCTGAGGAAACTGATAGCCAGTTCTGTGGGTCTGCACTGCCACAGTGGGGGCAGGAGGAGGGATGAGCACTGAAGTTAGATGGTTATGGCAGCTGGATGTGATGTTGGAACTTCCAGTGATGCCCCGACTATCCCTCTCATGCCTCCCCCAGGCAGACAGGGCACTTTTGAGTACGTAGAAGCTTCACAAGTTCAGTTCAGTTTTCAAGTCCCAGCTCCCTGTCTAGCAGGTCCTACAGGGCCAAAGCTTGGTCACAAGGGCAACCCGTCCCAGGCTGAGGGACTGCTGGTCTGGCTGTTCCAGCTCCTCTAGGCAAGACCAGGGCTCCAGTTTCTTATTCCTGAGGTCAGTCTGGAAACTTTCCAGAGCAACAAGGCTCAGCCCCAGAGGCCCAGATGGGGGCCTGAGGAAGAGCCATGGGAAGCAGACCATATCTTTCCATCCCCTCCAGTCCCTCCATATCCCCCAGGATCTAGCACAGCCCCAACCCAGATGTGCAGCTGCCTGTGTGTATGGAGGTGATGCAGACAGGGATTGGGGGTGCTCTCCGTCCTTGGATTGGAATCCCCCCCACTAGCCTACCTTTGGTTTCTGCCGCATTTATCCCCTGCTCGCCCGCCCCACCTGCATGGTTTTTCTAGCTCAGGAATCACCTGTCCCAGGGATGCAGGCCAAGCCTTGGACCAGGGGAGGTGCAGATGGACCGTGGACCTCGTCCCCGGGGGGCCCTTCGTGGCCTGAGACCCGTGCGTGTTAGGCGGGCTAGACGGCTCCCAAGGGAAGCCAACAGCTCTCCACCAAGACGAGGGGCAGCCTAAGGACTTTCCCGCTTTTGTCCAAGAGCCTTAATTCCCTTCCGTGCCGTGTGTAAACACTTGGTCGGGCAGATTTTTCAGTAACGCGGCGGACCCAGCTGAGCTTTGTCTACTCGCCCGCGCCTGGCAAAACGGCCCCGTTGGCGGCTGAGGTCTCTAACCTCAAAGGCACAGCTGGAGAGCATGGGAGCCAGACCTCCCTTCCACCCAGAGACTTAGGTGCACCTTGCCCTCCAGGGATCCCTCACCCTCAGGTAGAGGTTCTACCTCAAGATGGAAGCTCTCGCTGGACCAAAACCCGCTTAGAGCGTCGGAGAGAAACGCGCGGCCGCCTGCCCGACCCGGGTTCGCGACGCAGCCTCCCTGGACGCCGCTTTGGCCAGCACCTTGCGCCCCTACCTCCCTGCGCGTTGTCCCTCCTGGGGGCAACGTTGCTTCTTGGGGAGTCTCCTTTAGAACCCTCATCATCGTCGTCACTCATGTGCGGGTGTGCCAGGGAGTGTAAGCGCTCTGTATGTACTTTTCATTTAATCCTCCCAGCAATAGAACTGGGTAGAGGGCAATTGTTATTCTCGTTTTTGTAGATAAGAAAACTGAGGTTTAGGAGAATAATTTGTCCAACTTCAAGAGGCTAATAAATAATGAAGCCTGGACTCCAACATGGGTCTTTATGGCACCAAATCCAGGCTTTGACCATTTCACTTTCTCTTCCCTATTCAAACACCAAGTCGTTTCCAATTTTTAAAATGGAAATAGATCCCATTTAAAAGTACAAACTGATACAAACAGACTTGAGATATTTGGGAAGTTATAAAAGGAAAAAGGAGGAAATAAAGGGATTGGGGCAAAATAAATTACTGACTCCAAAATAAAGGAATCCTTTAACACACACGCATTTTTTTAAAATTGAGGCATAGTTGATGTACAATATTATACAAATTTCAGGAACACGCAGTAATTTTTCTATGTATTCCCCGTGACTTCTAAAACTACAAAGTTAGGGACTGAGCTCACCCGCTTATGCCTACCCCTCTCCTACCACCCTGTCTCACTTCGGAGCCTAGTCCATAAGACCAAGGAGGGAGCTATGCCTGGAATATTCACCTATAGCTGAATCGCCTGAGACTCAAACTCCTCAGTGTTTGTTGGCCCCATTGCCCACACCCATAGCACTGCAGAGAAAAAACGATGGGATCAGTCTGGTGCTAAAACACTTTCCAATCCTGCTCTCTCCCTGGGGAAAAATGGGTGTTTGGCGAGCCTGAAGATTCTGAACTTGATTCCATGAGGGTTCTCAATGATATTGATATTGAGGGTGAAAGTTGGTGTGTGTGTGCGTGTGTGGTTTTTCTGCGATGTGGATCCACAGCCTTATTGATTTGTTTTCTAGTGGCAAATTTCACATATACAGAAAAGTAAACAGTAAAAATAAAAAGTAAATTTCACACACACAGAAGAGTATAATAACCCCTTAAACTCATCATTCAGTGTCAACAATTAACAACTCAAAACGAATCTTATTTCGGTTTTTTTCTGGAGTATTTTAAAGCATGTCCCAGACATCATTTCATCCCAAAAGACTTTGGTTTGAATCCTTAACAGACAAGGACTTCTTTCTTTCTTTTTCTTTTCTTTCTTTTTTTAACAGAAACTTCATGTGATTATCACACATAACAAAATGAACAATAACCTCTTAATACTATCCATGTTTCAGTTTCCTCAGTTGTCTCAAAAATTGTCTTTTTACAATTAGGTTACTCAAATCATAATCTAAATAAAGTCACACATTACATTTGGTTGATACGTCTCAGCTTTCTTATGGCAGTTTACTTGTCTCCTGTCTCCTTTTTTTCATACCATTTGTTTATTTGAAAACCTAGGTCAGGGACTTCCCTGGTCGTGCAGTGGTTAAGAATCCGCCTGCCAATGCAGGGGACATGGGTTCGAGCCCTGGTCCGGGAAGATCCCACGTGCCGCAGAGCAACTAAGCCCGTGCGCCACAATTACTGAGCTTGTGCTCTAGAGACCGCGATCCACAACTACTGAGCCCGAGTACCACAACTACTGAAGCCCAAGTGCCTAGAGCCCGTGCTCTGCAACAAGAGAAGCCACCACAATGAGAAGCCCACGCACCGCAATGAAGAGTAGCCCCTGCTCGCCGCAACTAGAGAAAGCCAGAGCTCAGCAACGAAGATGCAACACAGGCAAAAATAAACAAATTAAAATAAATAGATTTAAAAAAAAAAAAACCCGGGTCAACCATATTCCCAAAGGTATTGGTCATCCTCAAAAAAGATTACTGTTCTATGTTAGACCAAACAACTTATTCTTACAGGTTTCTGCTCCACTGTCTAGGGCAACTGGCTGTGGACAGGAGAGCTGCAGTTTCCTGTACCCTCTCCCAAAGAAAATGGAGCTGGGCCAGGCAATGCCCCTCTCCCCACAGGCCATATTCTGCCCCCCTTTGGTTCCCTTATTGCCCTTGGAATGGGGGACCTCCCTCCCTCTCCCATTCCCAGGCAGCCAAGAATGGAATCCTCTGATGAGTCTTTGGATTATCCAGGTTTTGAGGAGTGTCAGAGATTGATACACAGCTTCAGATCTAGAGGCAAGATTACTGCCACTGTGGCAGGACTGTCCAGTCCCTTCCTTGGGGGTGACCCCAGAGGCCTCCATGCTTCCCAAGGGAACCAAAGAGCATGGTCTGTTTCCAAGGTACAGTGGCCAGGCTAGCTTTGCCATATCTTACTCTTTCCTGCCCCTAGGGCATTATTGATGTGGGGAGCTTGAACTTCTCTTCCTGCTCTGGTACATGTTGCCAGCTGTGTGTCCTTGGGCTGGCCACCTCTCTCCAACCCTCAGTCTCCTCATCTGTAAAGTGGGAGTGTTGTCTCTGCCCAGCCGTCCACACAGGGCTTCTTGGAGACAATAAAGGTGAGGGAAGTGGAGATTCTGTATAAAGATTACAACACACATATAACCAATAGGTTGTTTCTCTCATAGTTGGTGGTGTCCGAGGAGAATGTGAGGATTTCTACTGGGGGAAGAGGAACCAGCTTACAAGCTTGTTCTGGTCCCACATCTATGGGGAAGCACCTCCATACAGATACAGCAATGCCCCCCCCCCCACACCTCCAAACTAAGAAGAGATCTGGGCTTGGTGGTACCCAACCGGAGAAGCTGTGACCTCCTGGCATGGAGAAGTGTACCATGATGCTGACTTTTCTCTCCCAGGAACTGCCAAGGAGCCTGGAGCTAGGATTTTGTTTCATCCCGGAACCCTTTCCCCACTGCCCACACCACTTCCCTCTTTCCAGGGCTCCCAGTTTTGGTGCCTCAGCCACCCCAAAGCCCCAACTCATCTCCAAGAGGAAGTCCAGGAAACACCGTCCAGGCCCTGGTTACAGGAGCTGAAGAGGGTCCAACTCAGCTGCAATAAATGGGCTCTACCCTTCCAAGCTGAAGTCCCCCACCCCCCCCTCCGACTTTCCTCTCTGGGATCTGGTGAGAAGGAATCTCCATGAGCCAGTGCAAAATGCAGTGCAAACATCATTGAAGAGCCCTCACATTTTTCATTTCCAAACTACACTTAGCTCATAAAAAGCTGGTGAACGTAATAAATTATCCCCTGCAGAACATGGTTTTAATTAATTATTGGGTTATTCAAGGTGACTCATGTGTGAAATGCAATTTGCTCTCGTAAACTGAATCTCACATAATCCATTCAGAGGAACAGGCTGTTTGTGATCCTCTCCAGAGACTTGCACCAAACTCATGTTTATCCTTAGAAGGTCTTGGGGTGAAATAAAAGTGTGACTTTAGCTTAAAGAGCTAAAGTCGGACAGCGGTACTAAGAGATTGAGTCTTGTTTTTCCAACTGCTGATTTGACAGGATTTCTTTCTTAGAAAAATCTGGTGTTTTGCGTACACGTGCACACATGCACGTTTATGTATATTAGTCACTTGTTTTGCAATGTCTGCAAAGGACACGGGAAGCCATCTCATTGCAGAATAGAAATGTAAGCTGAATTTTGCTTCAGCTAACCTGGCATCTGCTGGTCCTCCTACTGCTGGGGCCTCTGAAATTCAGTGTTTATCATCCAAGATTCATGTTTGCCACCTATCATGAGGTCTCTGCTGTGCAAGCACAGAATTGCTTTTGTCTAGGATTTACACTCCTTTCTGTTTAACTTAAAAGCCCTTTACTCCAGGCCCCACACCTACAAAACAGGCTCCTTCCCAGAACGAGTGTGGGATCCCCATAGAGCCGTTAGCACTGCAGGGTTGGTCCATAGCATCAGGGAGGCTACATTTTTTAGACTTTTTTGAGTAGGGTTGGGGAGCTGAATGTGTTCATTTAAAGAGAGTCTGGAGGTATAGTGGGTGGGGGGAGCAGTCTGGCTGCTCTGAGCAGTGATACGTGTTTGCTAGGCTCCTTCCCCAGATCAAGGCAGTGCTAGTGGGAGACAGGGAGTGGGTAGAGGGACGGGGGTCCAAGGTCGATTTAAAGCCCCCCCACCCAGAATTCAACCAAGAAGAGGTGGGAGATTCTGGCACTGTGTCTGAGTTCCTGCCCTAGGGAAGAGTGGGGGTCTTTAGCGGGGGAAGAAAGGAGGGGGAGATTTAAAAAAAGAGCAGGGTGATGTGTTTTCTCTTAGTCTTAGTCTGGCCCCTGAGTTGAGCTTGGAGGCTCTGCCAGGGGACCTGTACTGAGCCAGATCGGAGCCAAGAGAGGCCTCCCCCAGCTTGTTTTCTTTTCCCTTTTGCCTCCTTTAATTTCCTTCCTTGATTTGGGTGCCAGAATTTATTTTTTTTTTAGGAAAAGGGAGGCTGGATTTCAAACACCCCTCAGCTCCCTCCGGACCCCAGAAATCTGTCCTGGCTGATCCCTGAAGTGGGGTCTTTCCAAATGGAGAGGAAAGTCTGTCTCAGCTGGAATCTCAGCCTGGAATTTTTTTTTCCAGACATAGCCAAGACAAGGAGACTCCAAACTGAAACAAAATAAAATTGCCTTCCCTCTCTGGCCTACTCATATTTTCAGTTTCAGGAGGAAAGAAATTTTGATATCGTTTCAAAGTATGTGGGAATTTAATAAGCATAGGTAGGTGGGTCACCCTCCCCACGAAGACAACTTGTCCAGTCCATAATACACCCAAAACAGTACCCACAAGCTCCGCCTGTGGACAGACTGACAGAACCACAGACAGCAGTTGCAACATCACACAGATGCCCTGACCGAACATGTGGGCCGATTAGCCGGTGACCTGCCGTTAATTTTTTCACTAGGAGTGCACGAATTCAGCGGAAGCCCCCTAGAAAAATGGATGCAGTCTATGACAGAGAGACGGATAGAGAGCCGGATGGGAGCATATATAGAGAAAAGAATAGGGATCGAAATTGGAGCAAAGAAATTAGGAAATTTCAGTGCATGCAGAACAGAGGGGAAGTCCTAGTGAGCTGGACAGGAAAGCAGCGGGGGCTGGGACCTTCCATAACCCGTGTTGACACAGGTACAGATATCCTAGCTCAGCACCCGCTAGGCTGGCCTTCTAAGATGCCAAAATGCCCAGGCAGCTCAGCCAGTTCCAGAAGAAATCAGCCAGAGCCATTGCTTGTCTTTTCTTCAACCAAACAGCTTTCCCTGAGCTGTTAACTCCTGAAGGGAGGTGGTCAGGCCGCTCCTGCTCCAATCTAGGACTGGACTCTCTCCCACAGCTCCCATGGGGGAAAATCTCTCACCTTTACTGGTTCAATATTGGAGAGGAAGTGCTTTGGTTTGTTGCGTATAAACAAAACAACCTTGAATGATCTCGAAGTTTTATCAACTTCAATTTTATTTCCTTGATCAGGTTATAGGCCAGAAGCAGGACCAGAGGCCCAACCATAATTTTCAAGTCCCAAAAAGCCAATGAGTTTTTATTTTATTTTTATTATTAGTCTTATTCTTGGTCATCTCCTCTTGCCTGGTGTGACAGAGCCACAGCCATATTTACATAAAGAAGGCTGGAGCATTTAGGCAAATACTCAGATTCCAAGCCACCACCACCCCCATTTTAGCCATGCCAGTCAGACAGGGGAGAATGTGACAGAGGAGCAAGATTCCAAGGGCCCTGCTGGGCTGACGCCGATCTTTCCTTCATTTAGAAGTTTCCTTGGAGAGGGCTGAAAATGGGTAGCAGAATCCCCAGGAAGGGAGGAAATGAAGGAAATTAATGGTTTGGGGGTAAATCCAGTCAGTTTATAATTCCCATGACGTTTGGACCATTTCAGCCTCTGAGCAGCTGCTCTTTGAGGAGACACGGGGTGTGGGGGTTTGCCTTGCTGTCTTTTAAATCAAAATCTCCCTCCCCAGGGCTCTTTGTGAGGGGCTCCGGGAGTGTGGGTTCTCAATGTCCTCCAGCAACCCCTCTCCTGACCCCCAACTCGGACCTCCCTTATTGTCTGTTCCGCCTCACACAGTTCATCCTCTGGGTTTGCCAAATATCCTGCTGGCCACGAAACCGTCCCCAAGATCTCCTTCTTGACCCAGTTCCAGCAAATGTCTTGAATCTTCCCGTGCCTCAGTTTCCCTATGTTTTTAGCGAGGGAGGCTGGGAAGAGAGTTGAGGCACTGGTCTAGGCAGGGGAGGATTTGGGCCACAGACTCATGTTTCTCCTTCACGGATGGGAGTCGGTCGCCGGTCGCTCCAGTGACACGGAGAGCAAGTTCCAAAAGCCACCCCAACCGAAGCGGGTGGGAGCAGCGGACCCACAGGCGCCCCAGAAGCCGCCTGGCTCTCGCCCCATGTCCCCCAACTCACCCCCGGCCCCCAGCTCAATGCAGGGATCGGGAGAACTTCAGGTCCGCTGGCTTCCTCACCGTATCCTAGGACACCTGGCCTAAAGGGCCGACTTTCTTTAGAACGACGCGCGGCAGCCGGCCCCACCCGGTGAGATTGCCCGAAGCGGTCCGGCGGTCAAGGTGGGTTGGGAAGCCAGGGACTGGGGAGGCCACGAGGGGCGCAGAGGGAGGCATTTCCCTCCAGGAGCATTTACTCCCATCAGGGGAGGTGCCTCTACCTCTGCTCGGTCTCCATCCCCAGATGCCCCAGGGCAGCCCCAGCTCAAGTCGCCCGCCGACTCCCCGCCAAGTGGCCGCCGAAACAGCATCTCCAAGAGCGCCTCGGCCGGTCCCTGGGCGAAATGGACGGAAGATCTACAGAGCCGAGCCGACGGGGAGAAGGCGGGAAGTCCCGCAACAGTACATATGTTTCAACTTGAAAATGAACGGCTACAGTTTGGCTTAATTTTTGCTCTGAGTGGTGCAAACAATGTCCCCTTTTCACTCTTCGGTCGGAGATCGCAGATGTATAGACCTGGTCTGGGAGCTAAAAGTTAATTCCTACTGCCCCCGCCCCCACCCCGCCAAATAAATCTTTTTACTCGGACTACCAGCTAAGTGCCTGCTGTAGCATCGTTCTCATCGAGTTAAACTCTGAAAGCTTGCTTCAGAAAAAAAAAAAAAAAAAAAAAAAAAAAAACAAAAAAAAAAAAAAACCCTTAGTTTTTATTTTTTAAAACGAATAAGTCAACGGCCTGATTTTTATTCTAATTCTGAGAGAAGTCTACATTTTAGTTGTTACAAAGACTGTGTGGATCAGACCTCATAAGCAGAAATGTAATTCGTTTTTAATTTTTCTGTTTTCAATTTTTCCATAATAAATTTTATTATCTATAAAATTAAAAATGAATACTACTAACATAATAAATACCAGATTTTAATCTATCTTTTTAAAAATTAGGTAATGTATGCTAAAAGTAGAATTCCAAGGTTACAAAAGGACATAGATTGAAAAGTAGTTCTCTGTCTCTTCTGACCTCCGTTCCTCCCAGAAGCAACCACTGTTCTCAGAGTCCTCTGTATCCTTACAAATACCTTTAACACAAAAGGCAGCATACCATACACAGAGCTTTGCATTTTGTCTTTTTTTTAAGTGTTAATGATGTTTTTATGTCTTTACTATTGTCTTCTTAATGGTTCCATTTTATTGTATGAATGTGCTACAGTTTATTTAACCAGGCTACTACTGATAGATATAGATTGTTCCCAATTTTCTCTTCCTTTTTTCTTTTTTCTGCTATTGCACCAAAATACACTACTCTGTGTATATATGCGAGTGTATCGGTATGATATATTCTTAGAAATGGGAGGTATTTGATACCTTTGAGGCTTTGTGAATTTTTAATATTCATAGAGGTTGAACCTTGCTTCACAGTGTTAAAGCAATTTGTATGTCCTTTTTCAGAGAACTGTCTTTTCTGGTCCTCCCATTTTTCTATTGTTTTTTGTTAATCTAGTTTCCTACTAGTTTGTTTTTTACGATATTTTACTAAAATGTGAGGTTGTGGTTTTTGTCCCTATGATTATACTTGTGACTGAGGATTTGGAGTTTATATGTATTAGAGTTTTCCTGACTTTTTTTTTTTTCTGGAGGGAATAGAGTGTAGATTTCAGACTAGTGCCCATTTGGATTTTCTCTTGCAGAATTCCATTTTTATTGGAAAGTGGAGATAGAATTGGTTTTTCTTAATCATTTCCTCATCTCCTCTGACTCTCCTTAAGATTAGAAGACACAGAAAAGTCCCAGGTTGGACTCTGATGGAAACGGCTTCAACGCTACAGAACTAAGACCTCAGGCCTGGCTCCCCCTCTGTCTCCTTCCCTCGAAGCCTCAGCCCAGGGCAAACCCCTCAACAGGTCACAGACTCTCACCCAAGAACTTACAAAGCACTAGAAAATTGGGGTAGGGTCTAAGATACGGTTCCTCCAGACACCTGGCAGATGGGCCTTTGGAGATTTGGCCCTTCCACTCTGGACGGCGGGGGTTGGGGGCGGGGACCGTCTGTCGACTTGGCCTCTGGTTCTCTGGAAACTGAGAGAAAGCTGCTCCCTCTCGGAACTTAGTGATCACCACGCGCTTAGTTTTCCCAGAGGACATCTGGGACGGCCAGAACTGCCTGGGGTCGGGAGGGTCGGCGGGGATGAAGTTGGGGAACGAGTGAGGCAAGCGAGGAGTCGGAGGGATCGGAGGTGCTGCAGAGGCCGCGTCTCGCTCTCCGCAGAGGCGCCCACCAACCGCGGGATCCCGGCAACGAGCCGACCTCCCCGCATCCTGCCTCCCAAAACTCCAGGCGTGGCTCCGCGATCCCAGGTCGCCAACAGAGCCTCTTTCTACCGCACCGGATATTCCGCTGGTGGACCAACGAGCCTTTGCCAGCGCTTTGCTGGGCGGGGTGAGGGGACCTTCAGCCGCGCATTCCCACCACTTTCAGGAACTCTTTGGAAGGCAGAATGGTTTGCGTCTTTATCCTACCTGGGCAGTGTAAAGAACCTGGGCAAAAAACGTTAGGCAGCTCTTTAGAGAAAAGGTCAAGAGAGAATTCGGGCCCTGCAGAGTTCCTTCGTCAGGAGCCGGATCTACCCAAGGAGGAAAGGACGCGCGCTGACACTGAGCGCTTTGCGACCCAGACTAACAACTTGGAATTTGGGGGAATTTCAAGGTAGTCAAATGCCCCGGGGCAGTGTTTCAGATTTGAAAACAAGATATGCCTTCCCCAAGATTTTGTTATAAAGTTTTATCCTGTCAGAATTGAGGTATGGATTTGGTAAATCGAATTTTAAAGGTTTTTTAAAAAAATTAGATAATGACATTATCTAATTATTTTTCAGTCAAAAGACCTCTTTCCCAGGAGAGGCGTGAGGGGCTTTCTTACCTGATTTCTGATCAAAGGACGTTTAACTTCTTGGTCCCCTTATTGCATTATTTCAGGTGAGGAAATGTTCCAATTATCCAAATATTTGCTTGAATTAGTGTAAGCCACATACTTGGGTTTAAGTGCTCAGCTCCAGGAAGAAGAGTTCCCCATTCCCACCCTCGGGACCCTTCTGCCCCTCCCTGTGGATGCCACTTCCCCACAACCCCACACTTCCTCTCTGGCCAGAGCCTGTCTTCCTGGGGTCTTTTTCCAGTAGCCATCTCTTCCTCTGGAGGAGTGAAGAGAAGAGATCTAGGGAAGGATTTGAGGGCAGAACCGGTGTCGCTGGTGGCAGTCGGGGTGCTTGAAGCACGCAGCTGCGGCGAGAAGACCCAGCTTTGTAACGGTGGCTCCCTCCACCCTGGACGGAGGGTCTGCGAACCTGGGGCCATGACCCACACGGGCTTTGTCCGTGCTCCTGTGATACCAGGGGGAAACCACCAGCATTCTGATGTTTCCCAGCAACTGGTTGTTTTGATGCAGACGGTCTCCTATTAGCGTAATTCCCTTTTCGTGTGTGTGTGAGCAAAATTTCAAAAAGCAAAGGAAACTGAGAAAGCAAGAACATTATTTGGTGGTTATGTAGTCCCAGTGGACAGTCCAATCCTTTTCACTCCCCCCCCCACCCCGCCCAAGTTCAAGGTGGAGCTGAGAGGGGTTTTAAGTTTCAGTTTCTGAAATCATTATTGACACTCTGACATCAATTTCTCCTTTCTTTGTCTTAATTTTTACCGTTTCCTGGAGCTCTTCTGAGACAGAATCTACACAGACAAGGGGACTTGTGGTGGGACAGAGGGTGAAGGAACCCTATTTTAGACCAACCGTGTTTCACAGAAAGCTGGCTCCGGGTCCTGAAGCATGAGGATGGGGGAGGGGATGTGGGGGAAAGGCCAAAAGCGTGGTGCACCGGAGTCCAGCCCCTGGGGACAGTGCAGACTCACCAGCTGAGCCCTCAGCCGGGCTCGTGGAAAGGACAGGCAGAGAAGTCTAGAAAGGCAAAGAAGTTAACGATGTTTGGCCGTCTGTGGACTTATCAGTGGGTCGGGGTCAGGCGGGGGCCGAGGCGACATGCTCGGGCAGACAGGGCCCGGGGTGGAGCTGCACAGGTGAGGACGCTGACCCCACTCGGGACGTGGCGGCTGGCTGGGCTAGGGGACAGTCCATCCCGGAGCCTCCAGGTGGGAGGAACGGGGTAGCTGGTGAAATATCAACCCCTTCTGGGTTCTGAAGCGGGGAGCCATTCCTCGGAGGTCATGGACTAGAAGAGCTGGGAGGCTGCTACCCCTTCCTCCCCGCATCCTGAGATTCACTTCCAAACCCTTTGAATCCCCAACCCCTGCCCTTTGGGACGGTGCAAGTTCGTGAGTTTACCCCACCTCCTGGCTCCTTCTCTCCAAGGGCACAGAAGAGTCGCTCAGCTAGGTTGGGGGCTGGGGTGGGTGGGGGGAGGTGAGCAGAAATCTCTAGCCATTGGACAGGGATGCACCAGACAAGCCAGGAAAGTCTTAAAGTAAACTGGGGGTGAGGTGGGGTGGATTATGAGAACATCCTCTCCAGAGCCCTCAATTCTGACAGCGACTGGGGCTGGGGAGCGCCCCTCGGAGTCCTCGCACGGTTGAGCGAGCATCCGGGCTTAGCGGGCGGGCTTGGGAGGAAGGGCCGGGTCGCTAGAGGGATGCCTGGGAGGCTGGGGAGTCACAGACGCAAGTCACTGGCAGGGCTGTGTGGGGTTTCCAAGGCTGGATTTCCTCACCCTCTGTGGAGCTCGGGGCCGTTGGCTGGGGGCCGGGCTCGTGTGCCTCCCTGCGGTGAATCAGGCTTCTGACCTCAGCGCCATCCCGGCCACACTCCAGAGGGTAAACATCCTCTCCACTTTGAAAACTGGTGGGACAAGAAAGCGAGGGGGTGGCTGGGAGAGGGAGGGAGGAAAGAGAGAGACTGAGACGAGGGAAGGTTCTGAGATCCTCTCTCTCTTTCTCCTGCCAAGAATCCAGTGGCGGCCTTTCTTGAGGGTAGCCTGGCTGCCTGCTCGAGGCCGAGGAAGGAGCATCCCATGGGGCATTGTTTCTCTCCAGCTAGATAAAGAATTGGCATGGACATGTATACACCAACAAACGTAAGGTAGATAGCTAGTGGGAAGCAGCCGCATGGGACAGGGATATCGGCTCGGTGCTTTGTGACCGCCTGGAGGGGTGGGATAGGGAGGGTGGGAGGGAGGGATATGCAAGAGGGAAGAGATATGGGAACATACGTATATGTATAACTGATTCACTTTGTTATAAAGCAAAAACTAACACACCATTGTAAAGCAATTATACCCCAATAAAGATGTTAAAAAAAAGTGAGGGTCCACTAATAAATTAACATGATCAGAAAAAAAAAAAAATGGTTCTCTAGGGCCTCAGAAGTGGGACTCTGAAAATATTTCCAGCCTTGGGGGATGGGGGGAGCAGGAAAGAGCTGGCAGGTACCAGCTGGATTCCCATCCCTCAAAGGACATCCTTCTGAAGGGACACTGGGCATCTGTGAAAGGTTAAGGGCACATACCCAACAAGAGGAAATCCTCACTGTTTGGGGAGGGACTTGGTCACTAAACTTTAAGAACATAGTTACTATGACTATCATTTTTAATGTTGAAGATGATGTGGAGGGAGCCTGTTTTGACTCTCAATTCAAAGTCATTCTTGGGCCATGGACGGAGTAGGGAGAAGCTGTGAGGGTCAAACAGATCCAGCACAGACCGGGATCCCTTTCCCCACCAGCTTCAGCAAGAGTCTTCATCTCCCTGAGCATAACCTTCTCGTCTGTAAAAGAGGGATGATACTAACAGCTACAGTGTTGATGCTGGAATCATATCAACACGGTATAGCTCAGGACTTTGTGTCAGCAAAAATGTCCCACCAGCCTCAGCTTCCTCTCAGACCTTGCTAAGGCCCCAATTACACGAGTCCCAGAAAAACCCTCAGCCACTCGCCCTCTGTCTAGTCCCAGCCGAGTGACTAGAATGACTGAGAAGTGAATTAAAGGAAAAGTAACATCCAACTCCACTCTTCTCCACAGCCCCCAGAGAGGAAGGAAGGAAGGAAGGAAAGGAGGGAGGGAGGGAAAGGGAGAGAGCTCAGTTCCCTTTCTTCTGGTGTCCAGGCTGTAGCCCACCACACCAAGAGAACCAATGGCTCTGGGAAGAGACAGATGCTAGTAAATCACAGCTACCATGGGCAGAGACACCCCTAACAGTCTGTGTTTTACTCTGAGGCTGCAAATAAGTCAGGAGAACAGCCGGGCTGAAAGCTCTTCTTGGGTTTAGGACATCAGAAGACCTTCCCTGAAACTTCTCTAGACTATAACTTGGATGTAACTAAGCCCAGTTCTGAGGTTGAGGTTGCCCATTCCCACCCTGTCTTCATGGGAGTCCTTATGGGAGCAGCAACCGAACGGAGGTGACCACGCTGGAATGTCCAAGCTCTGTTCCCTGCGTGGGAGCACGAGATCTAAACACTAGAAACTAATTCCAAGCCTGAAGTGTAAGTTCAAGCAGTGGTGGTCCAGGAGTTCAAGGTCTCCCCTGGCTTTGGAGACATGGCCTGTTCAATCTTGAATCTGACACGGTAACCGGCTTTCCGGCCCTGCCATGAGCGTTTTCAGCGGGAGCTCAGGCACAGTTCCCCCAACCTCTGTCCTGCTTCCGGCCCCGACAGATCCTCTTCCGACCCCGCTGGGGCGAAGGCCTGGCTTCTCTGCGGGGAGCCCTTTTGCCCGCCCGGTCCGGCGCCGGAGCCCTGATGCGCTCGGCCGGACAGCGCGCGTGAGGCGCGGTGTCGGGGAAGCAGGCTGGGAGTAATGGTCCACCCGCGATTTTTCCCCGCTGGGGAGTGCGGGGCTCAGCGCCCCGAATCAGTCGTACTGCTTGGGTTGCTTGCAACCGCGCTTCGGGTCTGGGTGGCGGGGAGCGAGGTTTTTACTCCGCGTGTCCTAATCTCCAGTTACCGGCAAATTCGCCCTGATGCGCCTTTCCGGGGCCGCACCTTCTCCAACAGAAGCTCCAAACCAGCTCCGCACAGACCTCGCTCTCTCCTGGGGACCCCCAGCCCCACTCTGCCTTCTAAGCCTCCTCTCCAGAGAAGGGGATGGAGGACTTGCTCCGATCACGCCCTCGACCTCCACTTTCCCGGACCCCTTCTGACAGTGGCTTTTCCCTGCAGGGTTCCCAGAAGAAGAGCAAATGAAAATGTTAGGGGGAAAAGGACTGGTTACAGGGTCCGAGTCCAATGAACGATTTCTCTTTCTTCCTCCTGTCCCTCCTTCCCCTCAAACAGTCATGTTGGAAAAATAATCAGGGAATTTCAAATAACCAGGGAATCTGCTGAGGAATGGGGACCCAGAAGGAAGCAGCCATCCCAACAGCTGGCTTTTCTTTTCTCAATAGCAGCCCAGTCCCTCCATTAGATATGAATATAGCTACTGTGCAGCTCTCCGTGAAATATAAATTTCCCAACCAGGTGGCAAGGGATATGAATTTTCATTGGGCCCTAGAGACACCAAGAGGCTGCAAGTCAGAAGAGGGTCTATTCAGACGATGTCCAAACACAACCAAATTTTAACATGAAAACCAGAGATCTCGATTCAGATCTTTCCTGTTTAAATAAGGGGTGGGGGTCAGAAACACTACTGAAATATCCAAATAACTGAAAATATCTGTAAACAAATTCATCTCACTGGGCCTCCATTTGTGTTGGTGGGTGTGGCAGACAGAATCAGGGAGGTCAGCTAGCTGTTTCCTGGTATAAAAACAAAAAGAACCCCCTCTCCCTCCTTTGAGCGGCTGCTCACTTTCTCAGAAATGGAAAGAAAGAACTCAAGTCCCGCGTAGAGTGTGGGAGCTCTGCCGGTGATGGGACTGGGAACTGACATGGGAGAGTTTGGGGTGGAAAGGCAGAGGGGATGAGAAGTGCAGCAGACACTGAGTCAGAGGCCCTGAGACAAAGTCCAGGCTCTCTGTCTTTGATGTCCCCTAGCCTCAGTTCTCTCATCTGCAAGATGGGGATAATACTGATCTACAAGACTGCTGTGAAGAACAAAGTAATACATGTGAACATGCTTGATCATGATCAGACTTTCCTTGGCCTGTGCCAAATTCAAAGGGGATCATGGCAAGGAGAGCAAGGGTCCAGCTTGTGCCCCAGCCTGGGGATGGATATGAGTGTCCCCATGGCTACTTGATGCCCTGACACCTGGGTTTGGCTGCCTCAGTCTCACCCTCTACCAGATCCAAGGGGAAGTGAGAGTCCATCACAGCGGGCTGCCTCGGCTCCTGTTTGCTTTGGCCACGTTGTGAGGACCCTGCTTGGTTTGCCAGCAGGACTTGGGTGTTTGCTCTCCCACCTGGCATGACTGAGGAGGCAGCGGGCATTCTGCTCCCAATTATCATGCTGACCAATGTTGCTCACAGCAAGGGAACCTCAGTGCCTGCTTGGACTTCCTACTGCTTCCGCCCCTTTCTCAGATGGGCAGGGTCCCTTTTTATAATCATTACTAAGACTCCTAGGCTTGGGGAAGCAGGGTGTTAGAGAGACACCATAGTCTTTCCCTTTAAAATGGCTGATGAACAGATAAAGAGGATGTGGTACATATATACCATGGAATATCACTCAGCCATAAAAAGGAATGAAACTGGGTCATTTGTAGACACGTGGATGGATCTAGAGACTGTCATACAGAGTGAAGTAAGTCAGAAAGAGGAAAACAAGTATTGTATATTAACGCATAGATGTGGAACCTAGAAAAATGGTACAGATGAACCGGTTTGTGGGGCAGAAATATAAACACACATGTAGAGAACAAACGTATGGACACCAAGGGGGAAAAGTGGTGGGGGGTGGCGGTGGTGGGATGAACTGGGAGGTTAGGATTGACATGTATACAGTAATATGTATAAAATGGATAACTAATAAGAACCTACTGTATAAAAAAATAAAATTCAAAAATTCAAAAAATAAAATAAAATGGCTGCCCAAGTAGTACATACTCAAGAATTAAGAGGAGCCAGGAAATAAGACAGCAAAAGAAGTCAGACAGAGAACTGAAGACACCAAGCACCAAATCTAGATTTTTTAAATTAAATCCTAGATTTTGCTTTCTTTCCTCATGCTTTTTGGGGACAGTAGATGTTCAGGAATAAAGAGGAAGAGGGGGCTTGATGAAGGCCACCCCAGGCCAGTCAGGGCCCATGGTTCGGGAGAGTCCTGGCGGAAGCATGATTAGTGGGTGCCTGGTGGGAAAAACACATGCTCAGAACCATCCCCTCCCACCTCAAGGCAGCTCCCGGAGCTTCTCACCACCTCTCCAGCACACAGCGTGTTCTCAGGAGATGTGAAATACCCTCCCCAGGACACATGGTCTGATCTGCTTTCCCAGGCTGCTGGTTAATAACAAGAGTCATGGCTGGAGAATGCAAAATAATTGAAAGCAATGCTTAGTAAATTGCAGTTTCAAGGTCTTCATTGCCTTCCTAACAATTTGCAAAACCCGTTTTATTGCCTTTTTAGATTCCTTGAGTTGAAATGCCACTGTGTGCTGTAATTAAGCTAAGTGATATGCCAGCTGTGAAGACAAGGGTTGTGAATGATTACATTCGGCTCATGTAATCAGTCGGTATGGGTGGGGGAGGACGCAGGAACAGCTGCCAATCTGCCTGCCTCACACTCCCTGACAGGGTGGAGGGAAAACTGGAATCTGAAATGGCTCTTTTAAGGCTAGGGAGAGCTACCCAGCCTGTTTGAGGTGGACTGGGGCCGTCCAGTGGGATGAGCCAGGTAAGTGGTTCCCAGACTTGGCTGTGCCTCTGGACCCTCTGAGGGAGCTTTCTAAATCCAGGTCAACAACCCCCCTCACCCCAGCCAAACTGACTACTTTCGTGTGATGGGTGGGGGCACAAAGATCTTTTAAGCTGCCGGGAGAACCTACCCAGTTCTGAGCCTGGAGAACCTACCCCGTCCAACATGGCTACATTTAACAATTTTGTCTTTAGGAAATCACTTTTGTATTTGGAAATGTTTCCTTCAGTGCTGCTCTTTTAAATCCATCTGGAGACAGAAACTCATCCATCTGCTTTATGAAACAATGACCCTGATCTCCCTCCCCCAAAGCTCCTTCTCCCAAAATTCCTATTTTCTTTCGAGGGACTCAGTTCTTTTGAAGCCATCTTTCTTGTTCTCTTTTCCTTTTCCCCTCCATTCATTCAGCTGCTATGTCCAAGCTCGACAATGTTTTTCTCACCCGTCTCCCTTTCTTTCCCACAGTCAGCCATCCTGATAGGGGCTGCAAGGGCTTGAAATCTGCGTCATTGTAATGAGCCTCCTAATCTCTCTCCCACCTTCGTTCTCTTCCCTTGCCAATCCTCCATTCTACCATCTACTATGAGATTCACCTTTCTAACACTCAATAAAGTCTCTCTTCCATTCAAAAACCTTCAGTGATTTCCCACTGCCCACTGAATTAGGTCAACACCTCCCAGAAT
Organism: Neophocaena asiaeorientalis asiaeorientalis; assembly: GCF_003031525.2. Lineage (NCBI taxonomy): Eukaryota > Metazoa > Chordata > Mammalia > Artiodactyla > Phocoenidae > Neophocaena > Neophocaena asiaeorientalis. The sequence continues at coordinate 4,353,175 of NW_020171981.1, forward strand.
AACATTTTACACTCTTCACAATATCAATTTATTCAGCAAGTACTTACCGAATCCAGTTATGTCCTAAGCACCAGGCTGAAAGCAGGGGATACAAAGAAGTAAAGACATGGTACAGTGCAGTGGAGAGACAGCCACACAAACAGGTCCACCATCATGTAGGGTACAATAACGACAACATAAACAAAGAGCACCTGGGTCTCCAATGTCTTCTTTTAAACTATCTTTCTATCGTCATCTCCCACTTTTTCCTTTCTGATCCAGCCAAACTGGACTAGACCTTACTTCTTAATCATGTTCAGCGTTGTTTTTATTTTCTTCCAGGACTTTATACCTCAGTCCCACACCTCATATACACTTGTAAAAATCCTATTTATAGGGAGAAGATATATGTAGATGATATATCCGGTAAGGGGTTAATATCCAAAATATATAAAGAAATAGCACACAACTCAATAGGAAATTTTTTTTTAAAAGCCAAACAATCCAATTAAAACAATGAGCAGAGGACCTGAATAACCATTTTTCCAAAAAAGACATACAGATGGCCGACAAATGAAAAGATGCTCAGCATCACTAACCATCAGGGAAATGCAAATAAAAACCACAATGAGAGATCACCTCACACCTGTCGGAATCCCTACTATCAAAAAGATGACAAATAACAAGTGTTGGTGAGGATGTGGGGAAAAGGGAATGCTCGTACACTGTTGATGGGAACATAAATTGGTGCAGCCACTATGGAGAAAAGTGCACAGGTCACTGAAAAAATTAAAGGTAAAACTACCATATGATCCAGAAATTCCACATCTGGGTATTTATACAAAGAAAATGAAAGCACTAATTAGAAAAGATATATGCACCCCTATGTTCATTGCAGCATTATTTACAATAGGACAGTTATGGGAGCAACCTAAGTGTCCATCGATAGATAAACGGATGAAGAAGATGTGGTATACATGCACAATGGAATATTATCTAGCCATAAAAAGGAACGAAATCTTGCCATTTGTGACAGCATGGATAGTTCTAGAGAGTATTATTATTATTATTTTTTTACATCTTTATTGGAGTATAATTGCTTTACAACGGTGTGTTCGTTTCTGCTTTATAACAAAGTGAATCAGTTATACATATACCTATGTTCCCGTATCTCTTCCCTCTTGTGTCTCCCTCCCTCCCACCCTCCCTATTCTAGAGAGTATTATGCTAAGTGAAATAAGTCAGACAAAGACAAATACCATTTTTTTTTGCTTATATGTAGACTAAAACACAAAAGAAATGAACAAACAAAATAAAACAGAAACAGACTCATGCTGGTGTTCACCAGAGGGGAGGAAGTTGGGCTAAATAGGTGAAGGGGATTAAGAGAAACAAACTTCCAGTTATAAAATAAATAAATTACAGGGATGTAATGTACAGCATAGGGTGTGTAGTTAATAATATTGTAATAACTTTGGTGACAGATGGTTACTACATTTATGGTGGTGATCAATTCATAATGTGTGTAAACATTGAACCACTATGTTGTACACCTGAAACTGATATAATATTGTATGTCAACTATATACATCAATTTAAAAAAAATGTTTTGCTTTGTTTTTTGCCACACATGCGCGGCATGCAGAACTTCCCCAACCAGGGGTTGAACCCATGGCCCGCCCCTAAGTCCTAAAAAAAATTTTTGTAGGAGAAAGGGATTTGAACCTAAATTTTTTTGAACCTAAATTTTTATACAAAACTTCATGCAAAGGCAAATAAATCATCGCTGAAATGGAAAACTTTCTTACATTAAAAATCTTTTTAATAAAAAACAGTCCATTTATCTTTTTCTGTCACCTCAAATATCACCTCTTCTATTGAAGCAGACTTGATCCTCGCAGCTGGGTGTGAGAGCGTTTCCTTCTCATCCACCGGTGCTCTTTTTCAGCGGCACTGAACTCAGGCTAGTTGTCCGTGGACCTGTCTTACCCGACTGTGCACTCCATGGAGGCAAGGACCACCACAAGCGTCTTTTGTCCCCCATGAGCATTCAGCAGACAGCTGCTCTGCATATCCCCATGGCTGCACAGGCAGGAGGTGGGTGGGGCTAGAAAGGCAGACTACATTTTGCCTTCTCATTGGACAACTCAGAGCCGTTACAGTCTCTATAGGCAGGACCAGCTACCTAATTTGGTGGACCCAGTGCCAAATGAAAATACAGGACTCCTCACTGAAAACTTATTCAGAATTTCAAGGTGGTAACGGCAGAGCATTAAACCAAACGCAAGGCCCTTCCTGGTGTGGAGCCCTGGGTGACTGCACAGACTGCATGCCCAGCAAGCCGACCCTGTCTCTAGGATCAAAATTGTCCCTTAGAAAGACAAATAATTCTGACTTCACCTTATTAAGAGACTTCCTTTTTATCAGCTCAGGAACCTTGACTCGCTGGGGCTGGTGACTAGGGAGAAAAGGGGAAAGATACAGAGCTTCCAGGAAGCCCCATTTCAGCAAGTCTTACATCTTTTGTCTGGGCCAGACTATGACCTATGGCAATCCGATAGTGATAATGGCATCAGGAAAGGGCTGGTGAAAGCGGGTGAGGTGACAGTTAAGCTTTTACTAGCCTGCCCAGTGGTAACCAGGGCTTCCTTCTTCTGGTGTTCAGGTGGGCCTTGAATTACTACTAAAAAGAACCCTCTACCAGGAGTCCTTGATAATCAGGCCTAGGTCGGGATAAAGGTGGTGTGTCTTTGTGTGTGTTTCACAGCTGGACACAAATGGCTAGAGCCTAACTTCTCCATTCAATATCTTGGATAATTAAAGTCTTTTGCCTGAAGGGTACTGTAGGCTTCAAGTATCTCAGAATCCCCTGACATCCTTGAGGCCAGAAATTCAACCCATTGGGAATCCATCAAGCAAAGTGAGTCAACCTTGCAAAGCAGATGCTTGACTTCAGACCTCACCCTTCTCCCTCCTCTTGTGCTCCATACTTCTCCTCTAAAGCTCATCCCAGAGATCTAACTCAGGAAGAGCAAGTGAGGCAAAACTCCTGACTCACATTCCTGGAGACGGTAGAGAATGAACTGGCGGACAAACTGAGATGTTACGCCTCGAGTCTAGCCAGGCCCTATGCTAGCCAGAGACATGGCAGCCATGGTGCCCCCAAAAGGGCCACCTCAGGCTGTGGGCTCCCAGCAAGGAGGACGAGGCTTATTGAAGACCACTCATCCAAAAGAATTCTTCAGAGCCTCCTGACACATTTGGAGCTCTCTTAATGAGAGGTGCTCAGAACTCTCTCCCACCCGCCCCTTCCCATTCTCACTCTGGTTCAGGCGGCTCATCCTGGCATGGAGCATGGCAGTTTATTTGATTAACGCACACTTGAGGGGAAGATGCATCATTTCTGCAGGTCAATGGAAGAAACACCTGCAGACATCAGCAATTTGAGTTAGGCTGGTAAGGGAGATAGCCAGAAGATGTTTGCGCACGGAGGTGCTGGCGTAGGAGGAGGTCTGGTCTTTCTTTACCTGATGAAGTTACAACCGCCTCAACTCCCTTACTCAGAGTCCTCCATCAAGCTTAGCCTTCTGTCTTTTCTCTCTGGAGTTGAAGACAAACTGACACTGGCCTGTTGGTGCCCTGAGGGCTTTGGGCTCCTGGAAATTGTGAGTCCTTCTCTGCAGCTCTCCTCCCTTCGTGTTGCTCTGTCCTTGGGAGTGTTCTGGATGACCCACAGGAATGTCACCAGTGGGGCAACTGGTGTGTGTCCTGGGCAGCACCAGTAACTCCCAGAAGTCATGGTCCTCCAGCACTGTAAGCTAACGGGGGTGGGGGGGGTGGGGGGGAGGCACAAAAGGCAAGGCTATTAGCCTCAGGGTGCTAATGGGTGGTAGTCATAAGACCAGGATGTCTAGACGAGGAAATAAAACTCAGTTGCTTCTATGGGCATTGTAGACACTGTAGGAAGAAACAAATCATTTCCTGGGAGTAAGAGGAGGAAAGGGACACAGTGGCAGAGATCCAGTCTGATTCTGGAAAGAAAAAAGAAAAACAAGATTTTTCTTAGATTTCCCTTTAAAATGGCTTCTAGAATATTCCAGCCAATTAACTCATCATCACCATTCCTATCTAATGGGTCAGGAGGCACTCAGGTGATTCACATCCACAGTAACCAGAAACTTTATTTTTTTTTTAACATCTTTGTTGGAGTATAATTGCTTTACAATGTTGTGTTAGTTTCTGATGTATAACAAAGTGAATCAGCTATATGTATACATATATCCCCATATCGCCTCCCTCTTGTATCTCCCTCTCATCCTCCCTATCCCACCCCTCTAGGTGGTCACAAAGCACCGAGCTGATCTCCTATACAACATTCATCTTCCTGCATCCTTACAGCCCCAAACATTTGATATGGATCATTTAAAAGCTGGCCACAGATAACAAGTGGTGGCAGGTAAGAGTACAAACTTAGCTCTTGGTATCTAGGTGCCCTTGGGCACGTTACTTAACTTCTCTAAACCTTGGTTTCCTCATTTGAAAAAAGAAAATAACAACAGTACTTACCACAAAGGGTTGCTTTGAGGATTGAGATACCGTATGCGAGGCTTTTAGTACACCGAAAGCAAGTGTCCAGAGTGCTGGGAACAACACCTTCAGCACAGTATCCTCATCACCATCAACACCATCAGCTTCATCACTGCAGCTACGTTATTCAGTAGGGTGCCCGGCACCCTGCTTTAGCAAGCTTTAAATCATCCTTAAAATCCTACACAATGGCCTATGTATCCCCTAAATACGTGGCCCACTCACTATGAAAGTGGATCCCAAGGAAGGATGATGAGATCATAGAGATTTAAGCAGAAAAATGGAGGAAATTGTCAGGGGTCCCTTCCTCAGGATGGGTCAGGATGCGATCTAAGTTCATGGCAGGGTGGTAAAGAGGAAGAAATATCAGGCTATGTTGTCCAGAGCCCACCACTCGTGTGAGTCTGGGCAAATCATTTAATGTCCCCGAACCTTGATTCTCTTCATCTGCAATTTGAGGATAAAGTAGTAATGTCTGCCTTGCCAAACTCACAGCACTGACCTGAGGACTATATGAGATACGGTACAGAAACTTGATGTGTGGGAGGTTTTATTATTACACCTACCAAGAAAGCCCATGACCCATAATTTGGACTTCTGCTCTGCTCTTTCCCTCTTTCATTCAAACATTATTTATTATGCAGAAGCCCTATTCTCACACCACATCCTGCTCCATTTGTAAATCAGTGTGTTGACAGGCATTCTGCTGTATATAATCAGACTTGTATGTGTCGGTCCTTTGCAATCTGGCTAGTTGGGAATTTTTAGAAGCCATTATTTGATCTAAAAGCAGAGGACCAGCTCTGAGATCTGGTGACACCACACGGTATTCTAGGAAGCCCTGCTTGGCCTTGGCCATCACTACTTCCTACAGAAATGCCTTCACAAAAGAGCCATTTATTATTCCCTCGGCTCTAACTGAAGCCTAATATTAAAAATGCCATTTGAAAGAACAATAATAGTGTAGCTTTAAGAGCTTGAGGGCTGGGAATCGGCAACGTCTGACTCAAATCCTTCCTCCACCACCGTGGAACCTCCTGAATGTTAAGCCTTATGCTCTTTGAGCCCCAGTTTTTTCTTTTCTAAAGTGTACAGTTATGATTAGAATTAAATTAGATAATATATATATATATATATTTAGAGGAGTGCTGGCGCCTGGAGAGTACGCTACCAAAAAAGGGTAAATTTTACCATCATTAATATTCATTAGAAAACATGTCAATACCTTCAGCCATTATCCACCATGGATGGTAGTAAGTCTATAATAGCAAGTGACCACATGACAAACCGCTTTTAGAAATTAGAGGCAGGGAAAGAAGTCTCCCCTAAAGAATCACCTATTTACTAGATGAGTAAACTTATCTTTACTCATTTAGGAGAAAATATCGAAAACTTCTCTGCCTACAAAATCCCAGAGCTTCTCATGGAATCTGAACCCAAGCTGACTTTGCTAAAGAATGGCATGAAGAAGCAGCATCCCGTGTCAGAGCTGTCCGCCAAGGTTCCACTGAGGGGGAAGCTGTCCTTGTTCCCAGCTCACTACAACCCAAAGCTGGTGCTGAGTGACCGGTCATGTGAGTGCCAGTGTGTACAGGGATGTCCAAGAGCTCAGTGTGGGGTGGGGGTGGGAGGATGAAGCCCCCGCCTTCAGAGAGACCCCAGTGCGATGGTGGAGGCATAGTCCATGTCCTTAAGGAGTCTCTATTCTGACTGGGGAGACAACAAAGTCCAAAACAGAATGCTATGTTTGGCTTTTTCTGTCTAGAGCCAAATTCAATGGTCATTACGGGAAGCACTTTATCACATCCTTTCAATATAATTATCTCTTCCCTGTCCCTGTGTGGCTTCTGATCATTATAACTTCATTTTAACAGTCATATTAAGTATAAGTTTTTATTGTAATCTGCTACATGATCCCCCTTTTTAAAAGTAGGAGCATAAATAACCTAAAATTCTGGAAAATTATGAACCGAAGACAGTGGGGGTAGGTTTGAGCCCCATCAGGATTGGGGAGTTTTGTTCCTATCACAGGCCCACAGGTCAGGCCTGGCCGTCACAGGTTCCTCTGCCCAGACCTGGGTCTAAACACAGGACAGTGTTCACTACCACACCTGAGATACTTCCTTGAAAGGCAAATTCTCAGTGGCCTGTCCCAAATCTCTTGTGTCAGGATTTCCAGAGGTGTGGCCTTGGAAACTACAGGCTTAACAAGGAGCCCCATATGATTCATATCATCTCGGAAGTTTGGGAAACACCAGGCCCAGTTTTTCTCTGATGGTGGTAAGAGGACCAACAGAATCACCTAGAAGAGCTTCTTAAAATGCATATTCCTGGGCCCCCAGCAGGACCTCCTGAATAAGAATTTTCAGGAGCAATCCTTGGAATATGCATTTTTATGAGCACCCAAAGTGATCCCTATGGGCTGAGGTTCACTCGCCAGCCCTTCTGCAGTGTGAGCTACAGGTCACAAGGGGGTCAGGTCAGACTGTCTGGTCACAGTCTGCCTTAGGTGGCTGGCAGGAGTGAGGGAGATGATTAAAATGTATCTCCTTCCATAATCAGCCAAGCAGCACAGATCCCTCCACCATAGGCAATACTACGTTGTAGAGTTCTCCTAAGTTTTTACATATCACCTTCCTTTAGAAGCACTAACTTTCTGACAGAGGGCTCCCTTGCTATCTCTTTGGTCCTTTTACACAGTGGAATCAAAGCTTAAGGGTCTTTGTTTCCAGATCTTCTCAGGCGCCGCTATCCTGTTGTTCCGTGCCCTCAGTACACACCATCACAGGGCCAGCTCTCAGGGCAAGTGACCTGGACCTAGGCCAGGCTGGCAGAGCACAAAAGGTGTGGAAATCAACCCCTCACGGTTGGCATGGTTCTACTTACGGGACCGGCATTAGCGACTGTCTCAATTTCAGCTATGAGTGGAAAACAAGGCTAAGTGTACCTAAAGCAGTGGGGCCGGATCAGTCATAGCAGAAATATACATTGCAAGGGGGTCACATTTTGACTGAGGTTAAGTCTTAATTGTCTACCTACCTGTATGTATTTATGAACCTATCAGTCCACCTACCTACCCAACATTCTAAAAGTATACGTATAGTGCCTGCCAATGCACCAGACACATGAAGGGAATATGGATGGGCCTACCTAGTTCCTCTCACATCCTCTTTGGCCAGGGGTCATGCAGTGGCTGTACGCTTCCCGATCCTGTATACACCGGTCTCGCGCAGCACCTGTATGGCTTCTGCCAGGCCTCGGATCCAGTCGGGCTGCAGTGGCAACCACCAGCAGGTCATTCAGGGAAACGGCATGGCTGTGAGAATTCTGCAAGAGGAGGAGGGAGGGCACATCCAGCTCCTTCTTCTCGCCAGAGCTTCGGCCGCAGAAGCAGCACTCCCGGGGCAGGGAGAGGTTTTCTGGAAAGGCAAAGGCGTTGGCATCATCAGTCAGTGCTGCTGGACTCAGCACACATTCCTGGCGAAGGCCACCTCCCACTAGGGTCTCCCGCTGAAAATTGGCGGAAGTTGCAGAATCAGAATCAGCCGCTGTGCCTTTCCTCCAAACAGTTTCTCTTCCCGGTTTTTTTTTTTTTTTTCAAACTTAACATCCCCAACTTGTACAGGCTCAGTTGAGTGGGCCTCATTTGAATGAGAACGGGAAAGATTAAAGAGGGCACTTAGACATAGCTCTACTTTTATCATTTTTTTGCTTTCCCAATAAGCCTAGAGACCCCCTAAGAACAAAAACTATGTCTCCGCCATCAGACTGGGGTCTACCTGAAGGCAGGGACTACATCCCCCTCAGATGGGGCACTTTCCAAGGTTAGGACAGGTTCTGTTGGTTTCTCCATCCCCTAAGCTCTTCGCACATCCCTGTACGCTAGCACTCACGTGACTTGTCACTCAGCACCAGCTCTGGGTTGTAGTGAGCTGGGAACAAGGACAGCTTCTCCCTCAGTGGAACCTTGGCGAACAGCTCTGACACGGGATGTTGCTTCTTCGTGCCATTCTTTAGCAAAGTCCACCTTGGGTTCAGACTCCTTGAGAAGCTCTGGGATTTTGTAGGCAGAGAACTGTTTGATAATTTTTCCTGGATGAGGTGCCAAGGCATCTGCTGCTGCTTGCATTTGAAGGAGGCCCCCCTGTCCATCCCTGAGCTACTGCCCTCAGAGCTGGTTCCCATGGTCGCCCCTAGCAGAGACTGGGGGGTGTCTGAGACCTGGGTGATGAATTCTGGGAAGGTTTCTACTGAGGTTAGAGGCTGAAAAAGAAAATGGTCCAAAATGAGACTGTGGAAAGCAAAGGGCTCCCTCCTATGCCATTTTTAATTAAAACAAACAGACAAAGAGCTGAGTTCATGAGCAGCAAGAAAGATTTTGGTTAGAACAGTTTCTTAACCATGAACTGGTTAAACACTAGGGCAGAAGATGGTGGGGAGTGTCCACAGAGCTTCCTCTGAAGGTCTTTAAACATGAGATCGATTTTATTTATTTATTATTTTTTAACATCTTTATTGGAGCATAATTGCTTTACAATGGTGTGTTAGTTTCTGCTTTATAGCAAAGTGAATCAGTTACACATACACATATGTTCCCATATCTCTTCCCTCTTGCGTCTCCCTCCCTCCCACCCTCCCTATCTCACCCCTCTAGGTGGTCACAAAGCACCGAGCTGATCTCCCTGTGTTATGCGGCTGCTTCCCACTAGCTAGCTATTTTACGTTTGGTAGTGTATATATGTCCATGCCACTCTCTCACTTTGTCCCAGCTTACCCTTCCCCCTCCCCATATCCTCAAGTCCATTCTCTAGTAGGTCTGTGTCTTTATTCCCATCTTACCCCTAGGTTCTTCATGACCTTTTTTTTTTCCCCTTAGATTCCATATATATGTGTTAGCATACAGTATTTGTTTTTCTCCTTCTGACTTACTTCACTCTGTATGACAGACTCTAGGTCCATCCACCTCGCTACAAATAACTCACTTTTGTTTCTTTTCATGGCTGAGTAACATTCCATTGTATATATGTGCCACACCTTCTTTATCCACTCATCTGTTGATGGACACTTAGGTTGCTTCCATGTCCTGGCTATTGTAAATAGAGCTGCAATGAACATTTTGGCACATGACTCTTTTTGAATTATGGTTTTCTAAACATGAGATAGATTTTAAACCCTGGAGACTGGTAATCAGAGAAATAGGTATTATTTCACAGCTATTAGACTGGCAAAAATTAGAAAGCTGGATATCAGTGTTGGTGGGAAGGTGGGGGGTGTCTCATACACTGCTGTTGAGAATGTAGGCTGGTCCAGCCATTCTGGTGAACCATCTAGAAATACTTGGTTACATAAGATTGCAAATATCCTGTGACCCAGCAATTCTGCTCCTAGCTATATATGCTAAATAAGTTATCAGATTGCTCCTTTTAAACAAGTACACCAAGGTTCCCAGCAACATTATTCACAATAGCCAAAAGTGGACACAACCCAAATGTCCACCAACAAATGAACGGATTAAAAAATGTGGTGTATGGGCTTCCCTGGTGGCGCAGTGGTTGAGAGTCCGCCTGCCAATGCAGGGGACACGGGTTCGTGCCCCGGTCCGGGAAGATCCCACGTGATGCGGAGCGGCTGGGCCCGTGAGGCGTGGCCGCTGAGCCTGCGCGTCCGGAGCCTGCGCGTCCGGAGCCTGTGCTCCGCATCGGGAGAGGCCACAGCGGTGAGAGGCCCGCGTACCGCAAAAAAAAAAAAAAAAAAAAAAAAAAAGGGGGGG
>NW_020171981.1:4363557-4436381 GCF_003031525.2 Neophocaena asiaeorientalis asiaeorientalis
AAAAAAAAATGTGGTGTATACACACAATGGAATATTATTTAGCCTCAAAAAGGAAGGAAATTCTGATACACGCTACAACATAAATGAACTTTGAACACATTATTCTAAGTGAAATAAACTAGACACAGAAGTACAAATATTGTATGATTCTATTTATATGAGCTACCTAGAGTCCTGATAGAGACAGAAAATACAACAGAGAGGAACAAAATAAGGCAGGAAAGATATATGAAGACATAATGGAGAGAAACTTCTCAAATTTGGTGGAAGACATCAATTTACAAAACCAACAAGCTCAAGAATCCTAAATAGGATAAATACAAATAAAACTACACCATACTGCATTTCAAACTGCTGAAATTCAGAGGTAAAGAGAGCCGCCAGAGAAAAATGACACATTACATACATGGGACAATGATATGAATACAGTTAATTTCTCATTAAAAAAGAAAAAGAAGAAGATCAGAAGAACTGGAACAGCATTTTGAAAGTGCTTCAAGAATAATGTTAACCCAGAATTCTAGGTCCAACAAAAATCTCCTTCAAAATGAAGGCTTTTAAATAAAGACATTTCCAGATAAACAAAAACAGAAAATTCATCACCAGTATACAGATGTGCACTGGAGTAGATACTAGTAGTGTATGTTAGTACAAGAGAGAGAATAAGTTTCCCATATTTAAATTTAAGTACAGCGTTACCTCTAAGGAGACTCTGACAAGCTGAAGATGAATATTGCAATCCATAGAATAACACCCCCCACAAAAAGGCAAAAACTTACAACTAAAAAGATGACGGAGAAATTAAAACTAACAAATACTCACTTTTTGATTAATCCAAAAGAAGGCAGAAAAGGAGGAACATGGGGGAAAAGCAGAAACAGAAAAGATGTATAGAAAACAAACAGAATTTCAGCCCTAAATTGTATTAATAACTACATTAAATGAAAATGGAGTACTCCAATTATAAGGCAGATGTTGTCACACCGGATAAGAAAGCAAGACCCACTTATGTCTGTATATAAGAGAAATCCTTTAAATAGAATGAGAAAAGTGAGTTGAAATTAAAAGAATTTTTTTTAAAAAGATATACCATGCAAACACTAACCATAACCAGCTGGAGTGGTTATATTAATATCAAACAAAATAAATTCTAGGACAGGGAGTATTACCTGGGATAAAGAAGATTTTATCATTTCATGATGATAAAAGGGTCACTACATCAAAAAGACAAAATAATTGTAAATGTGTACCTAATAAAAGAGCTTCAAAACACATGAAACAAAAACTGACAGAACAAAAGGTAGAAATATACAAATCCACAATTGGGGTTGAGATTTTAACATCCATCTCTCAGCAACTGATATAAAAAGTAGAAACTAAATCAGTCCAGATATGGAAAATCTGAGTGACGCTGTCAACCAGAGTGATCTAATTGATTCACAGAACATTATACTCAGCAGCTGTAGAACACACATTCTTTCCAAGTGCACATGAAACATTCATCAAGATAAATCATTTGCTGGGCCGTAAAATAAGTCTTGATAAATTTTAACAAAGCATTTCTACTAATCACAAAGGAATTAAATTAGAAATTAATAACCATATCTAGAAAATCCCTAAATATTAAAAAATTAAACAATATACTTCTAGATCACCCATGGAACAAAAATGAAATCACAAGGAAATTAGGAAATATTTCAAACAATGATAATAAAAATGCAACATATGCAGATAAACTAGTGTTTACAGGGAAATTTATAGTGCTAAACACATATTAGAAAGGAAGAAAGGCTTACAATAAATAATCTAACTTTCTACTTTAAAAGGCTGGAAAATGGTGACCGAATTAAACTAAAAGCTAGTAGGAAAAAAAGGAAATAATAAAGATAATACTGGAAAGCAATGAAATAGAAAATAAACCATAGAGAAAATTAACAAAGCTTAAAGCTGGTTCTTTACTTAATAAAATGGATAAGCCCATAGTAAGATCAAGATTAAAAAAAGAGGAAACAGAAATTGCTTTTATCATCCATGAAAGAGGGGATATCACTACGGATCACGCAGACATCAAAGGGATAAGGAAATTTAAAACAATGAGAAGGGACAGTAGTCTTGGTTCTAGCTGAGATGGATTAAGCATACTGCATCTGTCTCTCCCACTGACTGTTCCTATAAAACCTGCACAGAATGCATGCATAGAGTAGCTATCCAACAATTCTGAAAAGTAAACAGTAGCAGGCAGATTGAGGAAGATGAGAATTTAAAGTACCAGCAAGAGAGCAGTGAGTCTACTGTTTTTCCTCCAGTATCCTCTGACCTGAACTCAAGGCAACTCAAAACTCAAAAGTGGCTACTGGGGAGTAGACAGAGAAAGCTCTACGAGAAGCCCTGTAGCTGTGGCTCAAAGACCTTTTTTTCTTCTTTTCTTTTCTCTGCTCTCTGTACCCCCATGTCCATGATGAAATCCTGAGGTGGGTTTCGGTGATTAATAGAACTCAGTGATTAACAGAACTAAGTGTACAGAAAATTAATAAGAATATAGAAGGACTGAACGACATCAGCAACCAAACAGATCTAATTGACTCACTACCCAACAGCTGCAAAATAGACATTCTTCTGAAGTGCACGTGAAACATTCTCCGAAAGAGACCATATTCTGAGTCATAACATAAACTCTAACGAATTTCAAAGAGCTGAAATCATATAAAGTATGTTCTCTGACGATATGGAATTAAAGTAGAAAGCAGTAACAGAAAACCTCCCAACAACTGAAAATTAAACAACACATTTCTCAATTGCCAAGATATGGAAGCAACCTAAGTATCCATCAACAGACGAATGGATAAAGAAGATGTGGTCTATATTTACAATGGAATATTACTCAGCTATAAAAAAAAAAAAGAAATGTTGCCATTTGCAGTAACATGGATGGACTTAGAGGACATTCGGCTAAGTGAAATAAGTCAGACAGAGAAAGACAAATACTGTACGATATCACTTATATGTAGGCTCTAAAAAATACAACCCACTAGTGGATATAAAAAAAAAAAAGAAGCAGATTCACAGATATAGTGAATAAACTAGTGGCTACCAGTGGGGAGAGGGAAGGGGAGAGGGGCAATATAGGGGTAGGGGATTAAGGAGTACAAACTATTAGGTACAAAATAAGCTACAAGGATATATTGCGCAACATGGGGAATATAGCCAATATTTTACAATAAAATAAATGGAGGATAACCTTTAAAAACTGTGAATCACTATATTGTATACCTGTAATTTATATAACATTGTACAGCAACTATACTTCAATAAAAATAAATTTTTTTTAATTAAAAAAACCCTACATTTCTAAATAACCCATGGGTCATAAAGAAAATCTCAAGTGAAATTATAAAATATTTTGGACTAAATGAAAATGAAAACATATCAAAATTTGTGGTATCTAGCTAAAGTTGCTTCTTAGAAATTTATAGCATTAAATGTTTATATTAGGGAAGAAGGTCTTAATCAACATTCTAAGCTTCCCCCGTAAGAAATTAGAAAAAAGAAAAGAAAATAATCCAAAGCAAGCAGAACATAAGTATTAATAAGGGCAGAAATCAGTGAAATAAAAAATTGGAAAATAATAGAAAAAAAATGAAACGAAAACCCAGTTTTTCGAAAAGAATTAACTGATAAACTCCTAGCAACACTTACCAAGAAAAAAAAGAGAGTGAAAGAACAAACAAATTAACCATATCAGGAATGAAAGAGAGGGTATCACTACAAACTCTGCAGACATTACAAGGATAATAGGGACCTACTATAAACAACTCTTCACATATAAATCCAACAACTTAGATAAATTGGACTGATACCTCAAAAACCACAAACCACCAAAACTCACTCAAAATAAAATACATAACATTAAAGAAATTGAATTGTAGTTTAAAATATTCCAGAAAAGAAATCTCCAGGCCAAGATAATTTTACTGGAGAACTCTAATCGAATATTTAAATAAGAAATAATGACAATTCTACACTATCTCTTCCAGAAAACAGAAGAGGAGGGAACACTTCCCAATTTATTTTATGGGGCTAACAGACCAAAAAAAAAAAAAAAAAAAAAAAAAAAAAAAAGAAAGAAAGAAAAGTAAAAGAAGAAAAAAAACCTTATAAACTAACATCTCTTATGAACACAGACATAAAAATCCTCAACAGGGCTTCCCTGGTGGCGCAGTGGTTGAGAGTCCACCTGCCGATGCAGGGGACACGGGTTCGTGCCCCGGTCTGGGAAGATCCCACATGCCGGGGAGCAGCAAGGCCCGTGAGCCATGGCCGCTGAGCCTGCGCGTCCGGAGCCTGTGCTCCGCAACGGGAGAGGCCACAACAGTGAGAGGCCCACGTACCGCAAAAAAAAAAAAAAAATCCTCAATAAAACATTAGCAAGTTGAATCCAGCAATGCATAAAAAGAACAATACATCATGGTTAAGTGGGGTTTATTCCAGGAATGTAAGACTGGCTCAAGATCAAACATTAATCGATGATGGGACTTCCCTGGCAGTCCTCTGTGCTTTCACTGCAGGGGGCATGGGTTTGATCCCCGGTCCACGAACTAAGATCCTGCACGTCACGAGGTGTAGCCAAAAAAAAAAAAAAAAAAAAAAAAAAAAAAAAAATCAATATTAACAGTCTAAAGTAGAAAAACTATATGATACTATCAACTGATACCAAAAAAGCACTTGACAAAATTCAACATCCATTCATGATTAAAAACAACTCTCAGCAAACTAGGAATAGAAGCGAACATCTTCAACCTAGTAAAGAATATCTACAAAAACCCTACAGCTAACACCATACTTAATGATAAAAGACTGGAATGTTTCCCCTTTAAGACTGGAAACAGGGCAAGGATATCTGTTCTCTCCACTCCTGTTCAACACTGTACTAGAAATCCCAGCCAGGCAATAAGGTAAGAAAAAGAAATAAAAGGCATAAAGATAGGAAAGAAGGAAGTAAAAACCATCTTTATTTGAAGATGACATACTTGTTTGATGAAAATCCTACAGAATCAACAACAAAAATCCTTACTAGAATTTATAAGGCACCCAAGCAATTCAATGAGAAAGGAAAGTCTTTCAGTAAATAGTGTAGTAACTAGATGTGCATATGGGGAAAAAATCCTAGTGCCCATCACCTAGCACACTCAAAAGTTAATTTGAAACAGATCATGGAACTATACACAAAGCTAAAGCTATAAAGCTTTTAGAAAAAACCTAGGAGAATATCTTTGTGACCTGAGAGTGCATGAAAATTTCTTATATAGGACACAGAAAGCAAAAACCATAAAAGAAAAATTTATAAGCTTCATCAAAATTAAGTTTTTTCACTAATCAAAAAACACTATCAAGAAAAAGAATAGGCAAGTTTCCAGACTATATAAAGTATTCCTACAACACAACAGTAAAAACATAAATAATCCCATTTCTTAAAAGGGAGGAAGGCAAAAACTTGAACAGACTCTCCATAAAGAAACATACAAGAATGACCAATAAGCATTTGACAAAGTGCTTGACATGCTTAATCATCAGAGAAATGCAAATTAAAACCGCAATAAGAAATCACAGCATAGCCATTAGAGTGGCTAAAATTTAAAAGACAGATAGCACCAAATGTTGACAAATGTGGAGCAATTGGTACTTTCATTCATTGTTGGCTGAAATGTACAAAAGATACAATCACTTTAAATAAAGACTTTGGAGTTTCTTATAAAGTTATACATAGATCTACCCTTTGACCTAGTAATCCTTCTTCTAGGTAATTATCCAAGAGAAATGAAAACTATGTCCACAATAAGACTTGTACAGGAACGTTCATAAGAGCTTTAATTACAATAGCAATAAAAGAATAAAAACCGGGAAAACCCAAATGTCCATCAACAGGAGAATGATAAAAAAAAAACCCTGCAGTGTATTTGTACAATGGAACACAATTCAGCAATAAAGAAGAACAAACAACTGATATACCCAACAACATGAATGAATCTCACAGATATAATACTGAACTAAAGAAGTCAGACTCAAAAGAATATATACTATATTATTCCATTTGCACAAAATTCTAGAATAGGCAAAACTACTCTAAGATGGAAAAAGTCAGAGTCAGGATAGTGGATGCCTTGAGGAGGGATGCAGGGAGCAGGAGGGCAATTGCCTAGGAATGGGCAGGAGGGAACTTTGGGGAAATATCAGAAAGTTCTATATTGTGATAGGGATATGGATTACACAGGTGTATTTATTTGTCAGAATTGTACAGTTAAGATTTTAGAAAAAAAAAGTGGGGTTCAATAAGAAAAAAAATAGGACATAGAATGAGATAAATAACCCAATCACATTTAAACAGATTTTAAATGCATGTATTTAAAAAACTCCCTTCTTGGGACTTCCCTGGCGGTCCAGTGGTTAAGACTCCGTGCTTCCACTGCAGGGGGCGCGGGTTAGATTCCCTGCTCTGGAAACTAAGATCCTGCATGCCACACAGCGTGACCAAAAAATTTTTTTAAATAAAAATTACAAAATAAAGATTATAAAAAAATTTAGAAATCCCTTCTTTACAAAGAAACAAACTAACAAAAGATGGTGGATAGATGAATGGGAGGTGAGCATAGGGATAAAGGGACAAGTAAATAAACAAACCAGTCAAAGGCTTTGAATGAACCAAGTATGATACAACATCCTGAACCAATGATTTTGATTAAATCAACATGAAATCCAAAAAAGAAAAAAAATAATGAATTGTTGTTAGCTGCCTTATTTTTTTAATCTCTTTAGTGTTAAATAGTACTGCTTTAAGCCTTAAGTTAATGCAAAAAGAACAAGGGCAGTCTTAAGAAGTAGTTATATTAAAATAACAGCTAATGCGTACTGACTCCTGTGTGATAAACACCACTCGTGGATCCACTTTCTTGGATCCTTTCATTTAATCCTCACAATGATCCGCTGGTAGGTACTATTATGAAAACACCATTTTTTAGATGGGGAAACTGAGGCTTAGGCAGATTAGAGTGACTAGATGGGAGTCATATATATAATAAAAGGAGACCCCAGGATCTAAACAGTGGCAGCCAGATTCCCCAAAGTATACTCTTTACTCATTATTATTATTTTAAAATTTTATTTATTTTTGGCTGCGTTGGGTCTTCGTTGCCGCACGCGGGCTTTCCCTAGTTGTGGTGTGTGGGTTTCTCCTGGCGGTGGCTTCTCTTGTTGCGGAGCACAGGCTCTAGGCACGCAGGCTTCAGTAGCTGTGGCTCACATAAACCCACATAATGTAAAACTTACCATCATAACCGTTTCTGAGTGTACAGTAGTGTTAACTCTATGTACACTGTTGTACAACACATCTCTAGAACCTTTTTAACTTGCAAAACTGACACTTATACCCATTAAACATCCTTTTGTTTCTGCCTCTCCACAGCCCCTGGCAACCACCCTTCTACCTTTTGTTTCTAAGAGTTTGACTACTCTAGATGTCTCATAGAGGTGGAATCATGCAGTATCTGTCTTTTCGTGACTGGCTGATTTCACTTTGGAGAAATGTCTATATAAGCCTCTACCCATTTTTTTTTTTTTTTTCAGCACAGGCTCCAGATGCACAGGCTCAGCAGTTGTGGCTCACGGGCCCAGTTGCTCCGCGGCATGTGGGATCTTTTCAGACCAGGGCTAGAACCCACGTCCCCTGGACCGACAAGCAGACTCTCAACCACTGTGCCACCAGGGAAGCCCATGTAACGGGTATTTTTAAAAGAATAGAATGAGGTTTTCCCTGGTGGCGCAGTGGTTGAGAGTCCGCCTGCCGATGCAGGGGACGCGGGTTCGTGTCCCGGTCCGGGAAGATCCCACATGCCGCGGAAAGGCTGGGCCCGTGAGCCATGGCCGCCGAGCCTGCGCGTCCGGAGCCTGTGCTCCGCAACGGGAGAGGCCACGACCGTGAGAGGCCCGCGTACCGCAAAAAAAAAAAAAAAAAAAAAGAATGAGTCGCTGTATGCAGTGTGGCTAAGCACTGTTTTAGAAAATTTTCTCCAGTTGTATGTGTGTGTGTGTGATGGACTATGAAATAAAATGAATTTCTACTGTGGGCTGTGGTTAGAAATCTGAAAAACACTGCCCTACTCTACACTGCACTTGGACCAAGCAAAGACCCAACAACACGGAAGATTTTCCAGTAGTTATAGTAGAGTCATCACATAGCTCTTGGTGGGCCTAAGTATGATGAACACAAAAGAACCTGCGTTAGCATTGTTGGTACTACATTCATGTGGCAACTTAGTTTCTGGAAAAATAGAAAAGCAACTGTCATATTAAATTAATATCTTATGCAAATTTTATTGGTGCTACTTGTTTTGTTTTGCAGTTGCATAAGAGCTATATACGTGTAAAGACTTTATATCTGGTTTTATGCTTGCATATATTTACACAAATAATTTAAGTTTACAATTGGAATCTAAAAGAGCTTTCTTTCCTTCAAAAGGTGTCCGTACAACAATGGAGTTTGAAAAACACTGTTTAGGTCGTGGACTGGGTTCAACAATATGCCCCCGAAAATATATGTACACCCACAGCCTCAGAACGTGACCTTATTTGGAAATAGGATCTTTGCAGATCTCAAGTTAAAATAAGCTCATTTGGATTAGGGTGAGCCCTAAATCCAATGACTGGTGTCCTTATAAAGCCATGTAAAGAAACACAGAGGAGAAGCACAGGAAGAAGTCCATGTGATGACAGGGGCAGAGATTGGAGTTGTGCTGCCACAAGCCAAGGAATGCCAAGGATTGCCAGCAACCACCAGAATCTAGCAAGAAGCAAGGAAGGATCCTCCCTAGAGAGCCCTCACATGGAGCATGGCCCTGCCAACACCTTGTTGTCAGATCTCTAGCCTCCAGAACTGTGAGAGAATAGATTCGTGTTTCAAGCCACCAAGTTTATGGTAATTTGTTACAGCAGCCCTACAGAAGCTAACACAATAGGTGGTAACCTGCCCCAAAGAGGGGATGCATAAGACTGGCCTTTCTAAAAGCCCTAAAGGTATAGGTCTAGACTCCTAACAGTATGCCATTCCACAACTTGGGCTTCACAAGTGGGGAAATCGAGGCCCAGAGAGGGTAAGTGGCTTACTCAAAGGGCCATAGGAAGTGCAGAGAAGGGACCAGAAAGCCAGACTCCTACCTCACCCCCCACCCCACCCCACCACCAGTTCGGCCCTCAGGGAAGGCAGACTGCTCCACCTACCACAGTGCTGGTGACTGTGTTCACTGCAGAGGTGGACTTGGCTTCCTTGATTCCGGAGACGGGTTTACTGAGCTCTGGCCTGGAGCAGCTGAGGAGGCTTGAATTCCTCAAGTCAGTAATAGAGCTGTAAGGCCTCGCAGATGTAGGCTTATGGGGAGCAGGGCCAGCCTCCTCCCTGGGGGCCTCCTGCTCGAGGCTGTCGTCTGTCTCATTTTTCTTTGTGTCTCTGATGCTCGACAGCAAGTCGGGTGTGCAGGACACCAATGTCAATGGCTGGAGGTACTGGGAAGGAGGAAAGCAAACGTACAGCCCATGGGAACCCAGCTCTGTCCACTTCCAGATCATCTGCACCCAAGGGTAGGTGCAAAGGAGATGAGGAGGAGAGGAAAGCAATCAGCATCAAAGTCTCTCTAATCGGGGGCTCTTAACCTGGGGTTCAAGGACCCCTAAAGGGCTCATGGATGGTTTCACGGGGCCTTTGAGCCACTTGAAACTGCAGTTTTAAAATTGTATCTTTGTATACGTTCTGGCAAAAGATTCCATAGCTTTTATCAGATTCTCGAAGGGTCTATGACCCTAACAAACTTATCTTTTTAAAAAATAAAAAACCTGCTCTAAACCTGTCCCTTCAGGTAAGTCTTTGAGAAGGAGATAGACTGAAAAGTCAATGAATCTTTCCAGTGAGCCAGAAGAGAGAGCTAGGCAGAGAAGCGGGGGATCCAGAGATTCAGATGATAGGACAACTGGATAGCTGGCCCCAGCCTAGAGGCTGGTCCACACTTGGAGCAGAGAGCAGGCTGGAAGCACCAGCTGTGTTCAGTCACCCCATGTAGTGTTCTGAGGTCCTGCCTCCCAGAAGCTTTTCCCTGTGGCCTCCTCTCTCAGCTGTGCCCCTGGAGGGGAGCATTCCAACCCAAACTAGAGCTGGGGACCATGACCACAGGTAGTCTTAGAGCCTACTCCCTACATGGGGATGGTGGTCAGCCTCCCAGCTGCTTTTACTCCAGCTGAAGGAAGAAGGGCAGACCAGCGAGAGTCCTCTCTGCCTGGATGGAGGGATCCTCTGAAGGCCTCCGGGCTCCCCTCCCAGGGCCCAGCTCTCCACGCGGCCCCATTCCTTCAGTGTGCCTATCTCAGTAGCGGTCTCCTCAGCATCGCCCCCTGAACTGGCCCCAGCCAGGGAAGGGTGCTGGGCATGTGCGCTCCCCTCCCATCCAGGTTTACTTGTTTGGAGGCCAGGCTGGTGGTGGTCTTGCACTCCTGCCTTCGCTTCTGTCGCCAGTTCCGCATGCACTTGCCTCTCGCTCGCTTGCCTGCTGATTCCCCCTGCATTTCCACCCTCTTATCTTTCGTTTGGAAGGATATTTTCTTCTGTTTCAGTCTCAGCTCCTGGATCAGCTGCCTGCCCAGTGAGGAACAGTCATGTAGGTTAGGGATGGGCTGGGAATGTGGACACTCTCCTTGAGGGCAATGAGACACCCTGCCCTGCCCACCTCATAGAGTGGGGTGGCGGGCTGCACCCCACTCACCACACCCCACCTCTCTCCTCATTTCCCAGTAGGCCAGATGCCACAACTGGCAGGTGCTGGGAAGAAGGTCTGGGTAGGGCGCTAAAGTTAGGGGCTCCCACGTTGGACCCCTTCATATGCTGGGCCTCTCTGGCCAATGATGTGACGGAAATAACTCAGTCACATGACTCAGGAGACGGGGGTTCTAGAGCCTCTTCTGTCGTTATCTGCTGTACGATCCTTTTTCTGCTCCATGAAATGAGGTGGAGGGCGGGGAATGGACCGGATGGGATGAGTCCCTTCCGGCCCTTAGATTTGACACCTGCATGAATCCAGGAGGCAGCCCTGAGGGGCTGGGCATTCTGGAGTGGGGTGGGGGTACCTGTCTCATGGGTGAGTTTCTAGAAACAGCCTCATATCCACTTAACAACATCCCACACCAAAGAATCTTAGGATTTCTGGTCCTTGCGAGACCAAAGCAACTTCAAGGCTGCCCCAAGGTTACCCCTCAGGTCAAGCAAACCCCTCTTCCCCCAACACCCTGCTCCCCTAGCCCCAGGAGCCTTCCTACCGGGCATACACCTCCCGAGCCCTGGAAGCAACTGTATTCTGGAAGAGGGAGTTGTTGTCCTGGAAAAACTTCTCATACTTCTCCGAATTCACACTGGGATAAATCAGGCGGAAGCCTCCACAGTTTTCCTTTTCATACTTCTCAGTTTTCTCTAGAAGCACGGCCTGAAAGCCCTTGACTTCCTCCTTCCTGTTGGGAAGCAGAACACAGGGCTGCAGTTGGGGTTTCCTGGGACCGAGCTTGGAGAGGACATGGCCTTTCCAAGGACACAGATGTCATCTAGGGCCAGACGGAGGCCTCGCACGCAACGGTGGTCAGTCAGCATTTCCTAAATAAATGAACGCATGAACGTTTCCCTGAAAGGAGATTCTAGCCCTCCCGGGACAGCAAGTGTCACAGTGCACTGAGAGCTGGTTGGAACGGTCTTCCTGACAGCTCACCAAATTCTCTCCCGTTACAAGTAGAGCCTATTTCCCTCTTGGCTTTGTTCTGACGAGGCAGACTGTCGCCATCTTCCCAATCACAGCCCCTGCTACCCTTCTCTGGCGAACTGGCAGCCTGTGTTCTGCTAAATTTGAGGGCTTCGTGGATGAGCCTGATGAGCTTTTATGAGCTGTGATGATCTCATTCTTCCTCACAGCCCCCCGGGGAGGTGGAGGTCAGGGAGCGAGGAACGATAAGCCCCTTTTACAGCAGGGAAACCAGGAGCCCCTGAGCCACCCAGGGCCAAGTCGTGACGAGGAGACTGATCCAGAGACGGGCCCTGGCCGCCCCTTAGCTGACGCTGCCTCCTTCTCCAGGAGTTTAATGGAAGGCAGCCCACCCAGTGGGCTCTGTGTCCAGACCTGCCACTTACCAGCGAGGTGACCTGTACAAGGCAATTCCCCTTCCAGAGTCTTGGTCTTCTTAGCTCCAAAAATAGGACCATACAACACCCCATGCTACCGCCTACCCATCCCCCTTCCAGGGAAGACAGTGCACGTGAACACGCTCTGAGAAACACAGTGCCATCCAAACCGAGATGCCATGCCCCGGTTCCAGAAGCTCAGTCCCGAAGGATCAGGCTGGCTCTGCTCATGCGGGGGGCAGCGGGCCACCGTGGGATCTGAAAAGCAACAAAGCCACTCCTTGGCCAGGCTCCTGTCTTCTTTCTCACTCTACAGAGGAAGGCCTCTGTTAAAAGGTAAATGCTACCCAGCAGGGAGCAGGGCGACAGAGGCTCCTGCCAACACAGTGGCAAGGGGAGGATGGACAAATCTTCCTTTTTGTATAGATAAATGGTTTTACTTTTGAATTGGCAATCCCTGGATCTTCATGTGATATTAATAAACTCATATCCACCACAGGTATTTATGTCTATAACTTAATCTATTTTTAGGAACAAAGGAATAGCCACAGTAAAACTGTTCAAACTGCCACATCCTGCCACTATATGTTAATTTTCCAAACGGGAGTATCATTTGTTAGAATTGACCCATTACTGTACCTGGTCTCCCGAGAACGACACTGCTGCAGGAACCGCGCCCGTTGTCTCTCCTCCTCCAAGACTTTCTTTTTGTCACAGCTTCTCAGGTTGATCAGGACCAAAGTGTCATACAGCAGACTGTCCTTTACCTCTTTATCCAACCAGGAGTCAGTGGAGAAGCTCGGAGAGTGGTTGACCTGTGAGGGCAAGATGGCAGCTGGGGAGGCTGGGCAGGGTGCAAGCAAGGTGTGAGGCGAAATGGCCCCTCCAGGGAACCACCCGAGCCCACCTCAGTCAGGGCCCTGGCTACCAAGATGAGTGGAAAGGAGACGGAGAGAGGGTCTAGACTGGAGCCACAGTGAAGAAAGGAGGAAGCAGAAACCCCCCCAGTTTAACTAGCTTTCATTTTAGTCCTGTCTTCCTGAGAAGCATGGCAGAGGGCGGGGGGCGGGCTGTCTTTGGTTTCCCCTCCACCTGGTGTGCGTGTGCCCTGTCCCGTGCACTGTGCATCCCAGAGAGTAGACGGAAGGGGACAGTCCGAAGGGCCAGGCTGGGAGGTGGGGAGGGGAAAGGAGTGATGCATTTGGGATCCTGACCGGGGTTGACAGGGAGACTGGTGGGAGGACGGAGAGGACTCATTTCTGCCCACAGAAGAGTCTACATTGTTCAGAGGCACTGTGTGACATTTGAAGGTTTCCAGCAGTTTCTGAAGGCCTGCTCCTGGTGGCTTATTCTGCTCTTCGGGTGAGAGCTCCAAACGGCCATATTCTCCTTCCCAGCCACACTTGGGAATAAGGGCTGGGAATGGAGGAAAGGCAAGGCCCCAGGAATCTGATCTGTAAATCTGGGTCTTGCGCTCTGAGGGCTGACGCTGTGTCACTGGCAGCTGTCACCATCACCTCTGATTTGTACCGCAGCCCCACTCCCACCCCCACTCCCGGCGTGCACCCTGAATGGCCACGGGAGAGGGCTGCTTGCACAGGTCCAATCGGGAAGAGAGGAGGCCACCCAGGAGCTTCTCTTCCTCCTCTTCCCACCACCCCATGGGTCTGGGGGAAGCAAGAAACTCACTGAGTGGCTCCCCACCCATTCCCATGCCCACAGACACCGGGCCGCTCTCCGTTGGTGCTTGGAACTGAGTGGTCCAGGCCCCTAAGAACCAAGCCTGGTGGCTCCTGTCTGATCTTGAACATCCTCCACCCAGCTTTGGTGAAGAACCACCCCTTTCTGGGAGATGACTCTGTTATGAAAGGTAGAGCTGTCTTTAGAATCACTCTGGGCCTGAGATTAGAGCTTCTAAGTCTGGGTGGACCTCAAGAAGGCACAAGGAATTCTCTAATTCCCGGCCGTCTACCTCCCTCTGGTGGCCACTTTTCAGCAAAGGGAGAAGCCCCAGGCAGCAAGCGCCTCGGCGGCGGGGGGCAGTGGCTTGGGAAGTGGATTACAACATCCTGGCTGAGCAGGAGGGCGGAAGGATGGGCCCGGCTAGCCCACCCTGGTAACAGGCGTCAGTTGCACCCCTCGCCCCAAGCCCGCACCTCCAGCAGCCAGGGCTTGAGTTTGTGATCCAGCAAAATGTCGAAGCCCAGGATTTCAAAGCAGGCACTGTTGAGTGTGTGATTGCGGAAGCAGGTGTGGTAGTTATGCTTGATGATGGGGTGAGCCGAGATGAGCGTCTTGATGATGATGTCCTCGATATCTCTCCAGATCTGCCCCACGTTGTAGCCGTGGCTCTCCATGTACACGTTGAAGGTGGAGAGCTTCCTGGAAGGGAACCACGGGCCATGAGGCAGGGCAGCCCACCTCTGGTCATCTAAGGCCATGGCATGCTGGAAACCAGAAACTTCTGGAGAAGAGAAGGCCCCAAGGCCAGTGGGGAGGGACACCCAGGAGCCAGGGTCATACCAGGGCTGTGTCGGCCCAGGAGGAGCCACAGGGCCATACTCCTCAAGCCTCCACAGTCCTGGAGTGGGCAGAGATACACTGACACGTAAGCCCTGGCCTGGGCACTTTCACTGTAACATAGAAAGCACCTGTGGGCTGGGGCAGGGACTCGGTATCCCAGGTGAGAGCTGAATGGATGAATAAAAAATTTCTTAAAAACACACCCTACGGGCTTCCCTGGTGGCACAGTGGTTGAGAGTCCGCCTGCCACTGTAGGGGACACGGGTTCGTGCCCCGGTCCGGGAAGATCCCACATGCCGCGGAGCGGCTAGGCCCGTGAGCCATGGCCGCTGAGCCTGCGCGTCCAGAGCCTGTGCTCCGCAACGGGAGAGGCCACAGCAGTGAGAGGCCCGCGTATCGCAAAAAAAAAACACCCTACATCATGGTTTTGCTTTGGAGGCAATGGTTTCTCAGCCTGTGGTGTTCATTAGAAGCACTTAGGGAGGCTTTTAAGGCCACCGATAACTGGGTTCCACCTCAGCTATCTGAGGGGATTCTGGGGACGCTAAAGACACAGAAATTTTGTTCATTATTAACCCCCTAAAGGGCTGACCAGAGGGGAAAGGAAACCCCAGGGCATCTCAACAGATAGGGTTACCAACTGTCCCAGGGCAAACCAGACAGTCTGATTTTAGAGCTGAAAGTGCCACATCCCAGAAAACCCCTCAGTCACAGGCAAACCTAGATGGCTGGTCACCCTATCACAGAAATCAGAGGATATCTACCCCATGAGGAGAGGTTTGTGAGGAAACATCTGAGGAAATGTTCCGGTCAGCTCTGAGCTGGGCAGTACAGAGACAGGGCGAATCTGACAGGTCCCAAAGGCAATGGCGGGGACAGACACTCACACGCACACAGGTGTGCACAGAGAACCAAAGTGGGAAGTGGAAATATTGGAGGAGGAAATACGGGTGATGCGGGGGAATGAAGAACAAAGAGAAGGATGAGAAGACAGGAAACACAGCTCACCCGGGCCATCCAAAGAGCTAGATGGACTCCCGTCAATGGAGCCAATGCACATTTGCTAAGGACCTGCTGTGTGTGCAAAACTCATGCAATGAGGGGATCCCAAGAAACCAGCACCTCTCTTCTGGGAAGCCTAAGGACCGTATGAGGAGTCAGCACACACATGAGACAACCAAAGATGCATCTATATCACGACAGATAAACAGAGGCCACTCAATATAGAGGCACACCTTTTCTACCTGCCATTGTCAAGGATGGAGTGTTGCACGTACGTGAATTTTCCAGATCGCTTGAAAGCAACCCTTTCAAGTGCAAAAAAAAAAAAAAAGTGTTTAATTTGCCTAACTGGAAAATAAATGTTCCCAGAGTAGGTTATACACACCTCTGCCTTCTTACAACAGACGTTATGAATCATAACATAACCTCTTCTCGATGACTCAGGCACATCACAATGAATACACATAATTGTGCAATTTCATAACGGCCAGTGGCTAGTGCATTCAATTGAACAGCTATGTGCCAGGCACCCTGAAAGACGAAGAGGACCCGGTCTCTGCCCCAGAGGCCTGCCAGGTTTCCAGTTTTTCTTCTTCTTCATTGCTCCTACTGAGTTTGCAGCCTGGCGGGGATTTACTGCCGGTACAGCTGGCCTCAGGCTAGGGAGGGGGGAGTTTGAGGTAGGGGATGGGCTAGTAGGAGAAGCAGATTGTCTCAAAAGATGGGGAAGAGGAAGATGAGGAAAGGTGAAAGCAAACAGGAGGGAGAAAAGGAAAGGACTCTGCCCCGCAACATGGGAGGCACCTAGAAGGCCAGGGCACCATTCTAACCATCAAGGAACTTAAGTACCATTGGGGACACAAGGAAAACATGCGCCCCAAGCACAGAGAAGTTACGGGCTACAGCTGATGCTGACCGTGAGGGTGGTGGGAGCCCAGAGACAGAGAGGTTACTGGGGGTGGTTAGACTCGGATTCCATAGGCTTGTCCTTAGAGATGGAAGCCAATCCTCTCATCTGACAGGTGAGGAATCAGAGGCCCACAGAGAAGATGGGTTTCACCCACACTGCAGTGGTTATATGGCTGAACCAGCACCTAGAACCAGGTCAGAGAAGGCAACACGGAAGCTTAGTTTGACATCAAGGATGTTCTCCCATGTTTTCAGTTGGAGCTGAGCAAAGGCAGAGAGGTGGGAACAAGCAAGGCCTGTGTATCAAAAATGAGCAAAAGAGTGTCCTGGGAGAGCACCACGGAGCGGGTGGCACCGGCAGTACCGCTAGCGGTTAAGGGCACAGACTCCAGGGTTAATTCCAGCTCTGCCACTTCCTAGCTGTGCGAACTTGGGCAAGTTTCTTAACCTTTTTACACCTGTTCCCCAATATGCAAAATCGGGGTGATCATATCACGCCAACTTTATGGTGTTGTTATGAGGATTAAATAGGTTGAGGAATGTAAATTTCTTAGAGCAGTGCCTGGCAGACAGGAAGCGCTCAACAAATAAAATGGTAACTATTAATGTAGTAATAATAATAGTGGGAAATGGGGTCTGGTCAAAGCATACAGCAAGCAGAGGAGTTTGAATTGGATGCTCTAGGCACCTGGGAGCCACACCGGTTACCTGAGAGCAGAAGTAATGAGTATACGGAATGTGTGATAATAACGGCACCCACTTGCACAGGGGGCATTGTTTTTGAGGCCTATTCATACCCATCATCTCAATAGGTCCTTACGGCATATTTGTGAGGCTGGCCAGCTGGGATTCATGTTTATTGTGTCATTTTATTTATTTATTTTTTGGGCCGCGCCCTGTGGCTTGCGGGATCTCAGCTCCCCGACCAGGGATCAAACCCGGGCCCCCTGCAGTGGAATTGCAGAGTCCTAACCACTGGACTGCCTGGGAATTCCTTATTGCGTCATTTTAGAGAGGAGAAACCGGAGGTACAGAAAGGTTAAGCAGAGGTGGCTGGGGCTAAGAAGAGTGAGGAGGCCATGCGGCTGTCTGGTGGAAAGGAAGGGATGGAGGGACATTTGAAGGGGGAAACTTCAGAATTCAATGACATGCTGGAAGAGGAAACATCTAAGATGACACCAAACTCTCCAGTCCTGCGGGTTAGAAGTTAGAGAGGGGGAAGCTTGGACTGCTGAGGTGGAAGTGATGTGAGAGAACACATGACATTGGGAAATGCTGAGCTGGAAGCAACGGGGAGACATCCAGGTGCAGCTGAGGAGAGATGGGCCTGGAGCACCGCAGGGGGACAGGTTGGGGGGTACTGCAGGGGCAGGGGAAGAGGGGGCAGCCGACAGCTCCAGCAGAGAGCAGGGATGGAGAAGAGGGATGAGGCCAGGGCCCGGTGAGTGAGGCGAGGAGAAGGAAGGGGAAGGAGGGAGGGGAATTAGGGTAGCAGGACAATATTCCACACCGTCACCTTAGCCCTGGCACCACATGACACACACCCCCATCACAGCCTGAGGGCCCAAAGGCTGTTGGTGGGGAGTCCATTCCCATAAGAGGAGGGAGATGAGGGGCCTTTGATGACGTGCCTTTAGACGAAGGAGAAATCACAGTAACTACAGGCATTATCTGTGCTCTGTCACAGGTCACCTGAGTCTCAGGGTGACCCTACGAGGTGGGCAGGGCAGGGCGTCTCACTGCCCTATTCTACAGACCAAGAAATGGAAGCTCAGAGAGGTGAAGGGACTTGCTCCAGCTGACTCAGCTGGCGTGGGTCAGGGTGGGGACTGGAAGCCGGGCCTCACCGAGCCCCGATGTTCAACGTGCAACCGCGCAGGAGGCCAGAGGGTGCCCACAGACCAGGTGGGCAAAGAGGAAGGGGGGGAGCCGTGGGCAAAGTCGGGTGGCCAGCGCCCTCCGACAAGGGGGAGATCGCCTCCTGCCAGCCCAACACGTCCCCTTCCAGCAGGCTTAACCTAGTGATTTTCCATTTGCTTTTTGGAACTCTGCTACCAAGGGAGTCATGAAATTTCCTGTGCTTCTCTGATGCTCTGAAGCCAAACAGACTGCCTGTATATCAGTCCTTTAAGTCTGATGCAAGAGAAAGAGCAGGGGCATCGTGACACATCACTTGAGAATCTCTGTTGGAGCAACACCCCAGGGAACCACAGGCCTGGCAGGTCCTTCTCCGGTGTCAGACCAGCAATCGATAAATATCTGTTGGTCTAGAAATGTCAGAAGGACCAGCTGTAATAAGAGTATGTTTTGGTGTGTGTGTGTGTATCCATCTCTCCTCCTCCCAATCTCCTAGGGTTTATGACGTGGCCTTCTTTCAATGATTAACAGCCAGAGGGCAGAGACTAAGGAGTCTGTTCTGGGCTTAGAGGCAAAGAAATATCTTCTGACACCATGTGGCCCAAGATGGAAACACTGATGGGGACTGACAGGGTTTGGATAGAATCTCAGAGAGCAGCTCGGAGCCCAGCAGGGAAAGAAAAGAGAAGGGAAGCCGCTTCCTTACCTCTTGCTGCCAGAGTGAGCATCTCGGAGGAAATTGGGACTGTGCTTATTAACGGAATAATTAGTCAGGTGCATGCAGATATCGTCCTGGGGAAAGAGACACAAGTCTGTGGGGTCAGGAGGAAGGGCAGCCTTCCACTTCCTCTCTGTGCCCTTCCATGGCCCCTGGGGCTTACAGAGATGGAAAAGAAAAGGGGCGTCTTAGGGCTTACTTACACTGGCAAAACAGAGGAAGTAAGAAGGCGTATCCTACAGCCTGGAGCATAAGAAACTCCCCCTCCTGAGGTTGGGTGGCGCTCTGCTGAGGGAGGACTTCAGGAGCCCTGAGGGCCTGGGGACGTTGGGGGAGGGCTGGGGGCTTGCCCACATCCTTCTTTCCTTGAGCACCACGGAATTGTTGCTTTGCAGTCAGGCCACGAGTCCCCACCTCACCTCTTCCTAGCTCTGTGACCTTGGACAAGTCCCTTATACCTGGATTTTAATTTCCTTATCTGTAAACTGGAGATGATAATCCCTGTCTCTGAGGGCTCTTGGGAGGGCTAAACGAAAGAACAGATACGCCCTGGCACATAGTAAACCACAGTTCAGCAAGTGACAGCCACATCCACCATGCCTTGAGAAGGTAGGTGTGACTCGGATTTTTTACCAGCTAAGAGAGGAGGGGAGGCGGCGTGTCCCCGAGCTCACCAGGTTGTCTGGGCAGGGGCGGGAGTAGGAGGTGGTGGCGAAGCGCGCCAGTCCTTCGTTGTACACAAAAATCCTGAGAGGGTCACAGGACGTCATGAGCACGTAAATCCGTAGGTCAAACTTGAACCCGTCGATGATAAAGGGCTGGGAGGAGAGAACAGAAGACACACGGCGGCGTCAGAGGAGAAACCCCGACTTGAAGCCCATTAGCGCCCTGTCTTGTTTTCGTGGTTTCAGCTCCAGTGAAACCGCGTTTCAGCTCGCGTTACAGAGGCCAGGCTGGGGTTGGGGAGGGGGACAAGGGGATTTAGGCCATGTGACCTTGTGCAAGCCACTAACCACACCAGGCCTCAGTTTCCTCATCTGTCAAATGGCACGAGTAACCACCTCCAAGAGCTTTCCTGGCAACAAGACAAAATAACATGAAAAAGGCCTGCGATGAAGGCCATGTTGTCACCACCCGGGGCTTGCTACCGTCGCACTTCTGCCAGAGTTCTCCCTGCAGTTGCAGTATTGATTGCGATGCCAGCCAGGTCTCCTATGCACCTTCTAGAAGGCTCCCTCCCTGTAAAGGGCTATACCTCCAGTCATGGACAGCTGGTTACCATGCTCTCTCCAGGGCTACTTCCCTCTCCCAAAGGAGGTGGGGCCTCCACAGACCCAAGGGGCTCTCCCAGCTGCCGTCTGTTAGAGGCAAGGGGCCAGCCTGGCAGCGCTAGACCAATCGACAAGAGTGCAAGGGCAAGGGCGCTCTGGCCCAGGCACACGACACGTCTCTGGTCAGAAGGCTTGGTCCGACCAAGTCCAAGGCAGGACTTGGCTTCACCCCCACCCCACCATCCCTTCCCTCTTTTCACAACCAGTCCAGTGGAGCTTCAGCCTGAGGTTGCCGTGGATGATAAATAACTAATCACGATGAGGAAGTACCTTTGAGATATAGAGTTGACAGATCATATCCTCCCCTGGTTTGATTTCCTTCACTGTCCGGGTGATGAATATACCTCTGCCCTGGCAGCCCGAATCCGGCTTACAGATGTACACCTTATTTTTTCTTGACCTGCTGTAGTTCTGCAAATCTCCCCAGCTACCAGAGCAGGAAGAGAATGAGATACACCTTTAGCGGGGGGAATCAGTGAAAATGAAGGCTAGCTCTTTATTTTAAAAAAAAGAAAAAAGTGACAAAAGCCCTGGAGTTGACAGACAGATGCCCAGAGATCTGGTTATAGGAGAGGCAGTCGAGCACACACAGCGGAGAGAAGATGGGCTCTGGAGGGAACTCAGACCTGGATTTTAGCCCCGGCAACAGCACTCACCAGCGGTGTAGCCCTTTACCGGGACTTGACCTCTCTAAGCCTCAATTCCATCATCTACACAATGAAGACAATGACAGCTATCTCACACATGACATGATGCGGGCACGGTGCTGGTCCACGCCACACACCCCACAAAGGTAACTAACTGTGATCCAAGCGCTTCGGCTCTCTGAGTTTGCAGACAAGAGGTGTGAAGTTCTGAATCTGACTCAGGCCCTGACAAATGATGTGACCTTGGATCCATCAGTCTCTTCCCCTGCTCTGGGCTTCAGCCTTTCCTCTGTAACACCTCCACTCCAGCTAGAGTGTGACAGGGCAAATGCTATCTTTGAACGTAGTTTGAAGAAAGTATATTCAGAAGAAAGAAACCAACTTCAAGGGTTATAAATCTCAGGCTCGTTATACTTCTTATTTTGCCTTTTAACTCAAAGGAACATTGTCACCACTGGAGAAGTCACATGACTGCAATGTCCCTCAGTGGCCATGAAATCTGGAGGCTCCTGTCAACCCGATGGCAAACACATTTTCTCTGAAGTTGCTGCTAAGCTCTGCAAATTGTTCCAGACAAGTTAGGAAAGGCTGGGAACTCTGGGGCGCTTGGTTTGGGAAAGCACTGGGGGGAGACGGGAGAGTGGGATTCCTGGGGAGGCCTTTGTGAGTAAGTATAATTCTGATGGCAATGCTCCTCTACTCCCCCACCTCGTCCCAAACACCAGACTGTACCCAGGCCGTGCTCACGTCATCTCACATTCCTCCTGCTTCTCGTGATGTGGTCCAGAGTATTTTAGGTACCAGGAATGGATGTCCATTTTCCAGATGGATATAGTGAGACCAGAGATGGGAAAAGGCTGACTGCCATCCACGGCACTGCCATGGGTCAGAGGTCAGGTGTCCCTCCCTGCTCCTAACCTGGGTGCTAACCATTACCTCACTCCCTCCAGAAATGCTCGAGGGCCTTAAAAATTCCAAAAGTGCACAGTGAAAAGGCTGGAACAAGTTCAAAATCAACAGCTTTCAAGGTCAGAACAAATTCTCATCCCAACTGCAGGCACAGGCTCCAAGGCACCCAGCCCCTAAATGTCATCTAATTGTATAGGCAGAGCCTTGTGTTTTCTCAACCTTGGACACACCCTTTGTTCCTTCTCTTCCTGAAGAGGAGAGAGAGATGGGAGACCCTATGGGAAGGGAAAGTAGCAACCAGGGACTCGGGGGCAAGTGGAAAATGTAAATTGGCGGTGGGGAGTGGAGAAAGGGGCGCAGGTGGGCACTCACTCAGCAGGAAGACACCAGGTCCTAGGGAAAAAGTGGAAATCTTTTGGGAATATCTTTAACATGCGGCTCATATTCCTGGCCAGCAAGTCCTTGCGGCAGATTTCAGTCGTCCCTGGGAAGTGATTGATTTTCTGCAAAGGAAGCCGGAAGTCGTGAACAAGGGGGCCCATGGGAGTACCCATGAGCTCCCCCTGGGGACAGTCATAAGACTGGGGCTCCACGGGGTAGATGCCACGCTTACACAGAGGACCGGCTCTGACCCAGATACCTGGTAACTTTTGATTTCCATCACCCGCCCCAGCGACACCGAGTAGTCAGTCCAGTAGAGAGTCCAGTCGTCGTTTTCCCCTCCCTCTCGAAGGCCATACTGTTGGGCAGCCCTACGCACTGCCGTGGCAGGTGGAGAAAGAAAGGCCCGTCAGCCGGGAAGTGGGGGAGGAGCACGTGGTGGGGAGGTTATGTTTCTAGGTGCTCCCAGACCGTACACTGAAGCCAGACAACTGGGCTCCTTGGGACTGGAAGCCGTCTTGCCCCATCTGGACACACCGTTGCCGAGAAAGGAACGCAGAGAGTGGAAAGCTCCTGGGGAACACAGCCTGTGCCCAGTGACTTCCACAGAAGGTTTTCTGGGGTGAATGTTTCACCCACCCTTGCCAGGAAGTAGGCCTCTGGCTTTCCTCCAAGCACTAGCACTGAATGTTCAGGGGATATAAACGAATCCTTAACGTGGGCCACAGCCAAGCTTAATTAGCGAGGTAAATTGACAGAAAAAACTATGCAGTGTATTTCAAAACCATATATATGCTATCACGCCCTTCTTCTCCAGTCCCTATTAATCTTAATAACTGGGAGCTGACTCCAACACAAACTCAAATGCCTTCAAGAGCCTGGAAAAAAAAAGAAGTGCCTGCAGTGACCAGGAGAGTCAGGACCAAACTAAAGCACCCAAATTCGAAGTGAAAATAGTGGACTTCCCTGGTGGTGCAGTGGTTAAGAATCTGCCTGCCAATGCAGGGGACACGGGTTCCAGCCCTGGTCCGGCAAGATCCCACATGCCGCGGGGCAACTAAGCCCATGTGGCACGACTACTGAGCCTGCGCTCTAGAACCCATGAGTGTAGAGTCCGTGCTCCACAACAAGAGAAGTCACCACAGTGAGAAGCCCGCGCACCGCAACAAAGAGTAGCCCCCACTCGCGGCAACTAGAGAAAGCCTGGGCAGCAATAAAGACCCGACGCAGTCAGAAAATAAAAATAAAATAAATAACTTTTTTAAAAAAAATCACCCTTCAAAAAAAAATAGAAAGAAGAATATATGAGTGAGCCTTCCCAACTCTTTGGGGGAATCCAGTGGGTCCCCATGGTGGGTGCCTTGAATGTAGGTGCTCACCACTCTCATATCGGCAGCTGGATAGATTGATCACCAATCATCTGGAAAAGAGAAAGGGGAAAGCACCAAGACAGAGACAGACACACATGCCAGAACAAGGGACTGCACGTAGAAACATCGTGTCCCACGTGGAGCTGCCTGATACCTAAGTGGTCACACTAAGCCCGGTTTGACCATCCCTGTTACTGAGGACACAAATCCCCAGGGTTGCAGAGTGACAGAAAACATGGGTTCAAAGTACTGTTACTCTGCCCACGAGCTAGAAATTCTGTATTGTGATTATAGCTGATTTTGCTTGAAGCTTCATATTAACATCATCGCCTCCTCAATCCTTTTACTCCAGTGGCCCATCGGGAACAGGAAGTGAATATCTTTTTGGCCAAAATACTTCGTGGTCTCCCTCCTCTTGCCCCCCCATTAAGGGAAGCTGTGAGTTAGAAAGCAAACAAGCTTTCAGACATCAATCAGTCTGAGGAGGAATTCACTCCCCCTCCAGAATGGAGCAAAAGGTATGGCAAAATATTAAATAAGAACTAGAATGTGGAAGCTGCGGTCAGATCCTAAGAAGTCGGCGTGATTCTGTTACATTTAAAGTGTACTAAATCCCCAAGACAATGAGTACTTTCTTAAAACAAGGAAATCCATCGTCTCTCCCCACACAATTTTTTAAAGGGATTCGAAACACAAATAGAATGAAGATTAGGACAGGCATGGTTTTATATTACACACCGTTATTTGATTCTATAAAACAGATGATCAAAAGTGGGTTCTTTTTATATGAACCAAAAGTGGTGTGATTTTTACTCCGCACAGTTTCTCCTTTACCCACTCCTTAGCAGCCGAGGCCCGCCCCCCTCCAGGTCCCTCCTGCTCTTACCAACATGGATCCCCATTCCTCATCTTTCAGTCCTAACCTCTTTTTCTTCCTCTTCTTCTTGCCTTGCTCCTGGGCATGCTGAAGCCCATTTTGAGCCCCAGTGTTCTCTCTCACAAAAGCCAGGGTGACGATTTCTTTTGAATCTTCTATGGAACTGTCCTCTCTCTCTTCTGAGTCTGTCCCTTCCTCTCCTTCCAAAAGCAGGCACTGGAGCATCTCCCCTGCCTGGAGGAAGCTCTGGGGAAACACGGGTCCTCCCCTGGAGAGAGGGTAAATGGAGTGGCAGTTACTCGGATCCACCTGCAGGGGGACCCCCCTCCCTTGCTCTTGTGGGCGGTGGACCAGCGCTCAGAGACCAGACAACAGGTTGCAGTTTATAAAATGCCACGCCACCTCCACAGTTGGTGCAGGCTCCAGCAAGGAGCTGATTCCAGCTTTTGCCATGACTATGACCTTGGGGACTCATTCAGCCAACACTGGCCTTGGTTTTTCCCTCCTGGGGTTTTCAGAAGCAAGCTGAGATGCTATGCATGGCACCACGCCATAAACAATCTTATTATTAAAGTGAGTGAGTGTCTGGAGACAGCTTCAGAACCAAGCCTTAAGCCTCCCTAGCTGAGGAAGTTAGTCCCCGTGGGTGCAGATGAGGTGAGGTGCTTTGAGGAGGTCTGTTAGCTATTTGGGCTCTGCACCAAACCTCCCTCCCACAATCTGCTGGCCTGAGAGTGAACACAACTGGCGCTCATGAGTGCAGGACTCGTAGCTGGTTGAACAAGATTCAAGCCCGGGGCCAGATGCAGCCCTTCGGAGACCTCAACCACAAAAGAGGCTACAGTGTCTCCCTCACTATCCAATTCAAAATAAAAGCAAGACCAAATTGTAAAATACCTACAAGGAAGTCCAGCAAAGTTCCCATTCCACCTCCACCCCTGCCGCCCCCATGATGACTTCTGTGATGTTTGCTTGAAATTTCAAATATCAAATTTTTTGACATGGTTTTTAATGCCCCTGCTTCACTAATCCTTAGGAATGTGCTTAGTCTGCCTTTGGGTACCCAGAACTGCCCAGGCCCAATAAACTGATTCATATCCTCTTCACATCTGAGGCTTCTATGATCATAAAGCCAAATTTCTGGTGCTTTCCCCTCCTCTCCTCACCTCTCCAAAGCCCGCCAACCTCCTCACTATTTCAGGCCCTCTCTCTTCTTGCTACTTACCCTGTTCTTTCCTCACAAACTCTTTGGCTTTGAAAAAAGATATTAATAATATTTTTATTATAATTTATTCTAATGTACTATTATCATTGAAATACTATAACATTAAAGGAAGCTCAGAAAAGGGCAGTGTGGGAAATCACCCGTAGCTAACATAGCAACTTTGGCCCTACTGTGTATTCTTTTTTATTCTAAATTTCTAAGCATAATTATTCTTATATGATTGTGACCATAATAGATAAACAATTCTGTATCTGCTTTTTGCCCACTTACAATCATAACATAACCATCCTTTTGGTTGTGGCAAAGTTTACATAGTTCTAATTTTTAATGGTTGTGTAATAATATCCCATTGAAGGAACGTGTCTGCATTTAACCAACCATTGCCCTATTACTGGCAATGTAAGTTGCTTTCAATCTTGCTGTTACATAAATAGCTCTAAAATGCTCACTTTCATGTTCAGAAGAGCTTGTATTTCTTCAGGATTATATTCTTAAGATATTTATCCAGAACTAGAATTACTAAGTTAATGAATATGAAAATTACGTAGCCTCTGATATTTTATTTATTTATTTATATCACCATGTTATTTCCCAGAGGGATTCCAACAATTTCGACTACCACCAGCAACGTGCAATTATAGCAGGCTCACCAGAGTCACACAATCTCTTGGGAATCATCTCCCCCCTGTACCCAACCGTGCTAATTCTAGACAACTTTTATACCTTACGGCCAGGTTTTTTTTTTAACATGAATACACCCTGCCACCTCTCTCCGCTTCTTTCTCAAACCAGAATGGGGAAGGGGGCTCTAACTCAGAGGCTACCTATGAATAATTTCATAATAAACCCTTGCATGGGCATCATTCTTTAAGCTTTCCAAAGAATTGTCACATATACGATCTCACTGAATGCTCGTAGCCACTTCTCAGAGGGACAGCAGAGTTTTTTAATGGCCAGGGATTGCCACTTGTTTCTCTCTCTTGCTGAAGAGGGCTGTCCCTTAACACCCAAGGCCTCTGTGGTGACACCGGAACAGGGGGAGAAAGGGTTGTGCTCAGCACAATTAACGATGAAACCTGGGTCTTGTGAGTCAGCTTTCCTTAGTGAACGGGCACATTCCTGGCAAAAGCTCAAGAGGACTACAGTACATGAGATCTTGACCTTGGGCTGCTCCCTTCCTGCCAGGTAAAGGGCCAGCTCCCCTCCTGTGGCCTCCACAACAGCTCCTGTTTACCAAGCCCTCCAGGAGCACTGGCTCCGTTTACCTAAACGTTAATGTTAACTTGAGGAGAGAAAACTGACCCTGAATTTGGCCTCTGGAGTTGTGAGTTGTCTTTGCCCTTTTTCGAATCCTTGCCCAAGTGGTATAAACAAGCCGTGGCCGCTTATATTTGTCTGCCTCAAAGAGAAGAACAAAAAAACAGTCAAATTCTGTTTACTTTCGCACAAGAGGGCCTCAGGCACGTAAGCAAGGAAGAGATGGAGCCCATGTATTGATACTTCTGCAGGAGCTGGTTCATCACGGCAGCCTTGCCCACCTTCCCCTGTAAACTAGGCTACCTATGACACGAGAGCCTCTTGGAAGGTACCCGAGACAGGTGCAAGACGGCAGACAACAGTCAGTGCCACGTGTAACTATATTTGCTTTCTGTTTGGGGGCTTTCTCTTCTCCCAGCTCTCTCCTTCCTGTTTCATCCCCAAGGCTAAATCCTTCTGGCTTCTCTCCAACCCTTGAAAGAGAACGGCTCTCTCAAAAGTTGCCTACCGGGCTTCCCTGGTGGCACAGTGGTTGGGAGTCCGCCTGCCGATGCAGGGGACACGGGTTCGTGCCCCGGTCCAGGAGAATCCCACGTGCCGTGGAGCGGCTGGGCCCGTGAGCCATGGCCGCTGAGCCTGCGCGTCCGGAGCCTATGCTCCGCAGTGGGAGAGGCCACAGCAGTGAGAGGCCCGCGTACCGCCAAAAAAGAAAAAGTTGCCTACCAGGGCTTGCGTCCTGAATCTAGCCTACAGAAATGTTTACTGGGCCACGGTGGTGGTGGTAGTTGTTATAGCTGTAAACTAGAAGTAGCTGCCAATAACTAGGAAATGTAGATTTCTCATAAAAACAGCTGCCAATAACTAGGAAATGTAGATTTCTCATAAAACAACTGCCAATAACTAGGAAACGTAGATTTCTCATAAAAACAGCTGCCAATAACTAGGAAATGTAGATTTCTCATAAAAATCTAGATTTCCATTCCTCTTTGGAAAAGCAGGTCCCCACTGCCTCACGCCAGCAATCAACTAGGGCTGAGCAATGGCTCCCTCTTTAGCCATTTTCCAGCCTGTCCCAGTCCCCGTCTTTCCCTATTGTCTCCGTGATTCAGGAGCCAAGTGACAGCTGTCCCTGTGCTATTATCTTCCATATAGTAGCATTAAGAGAGAGGGAACATTTTCATATGCCTCAGATCACTTCTCTCTCATTTAGGCTACACGCCTGACCCCAGACATCTGAATTTACCCATCCTCCACCTGCGCATCTCTACTTCTCTTTCCCAGTCTCAACAACTGCTCCCTGCTAACCTGGGGGTTCCTCTCCTGCCTTAAAATTTGTTCAAAAGCAGTCTTGCAGCCTCGGGGAATCAAAAGAGGTGGGGCCACAGATTCAAAGGACAAGGCTAAGGAGAATACAAAAGAGAGAAGGGGGCTGCTGCTGGCATCCTGAAATACTATATTTCCCAGTTTAAGGGCCTCTGCAGTCAGGGATGTGGCTTTAAATCACTTGCTAAGAGGCAGCTGTAGTGACGTGGCTAAGAACTCAAGATTCTGGAGTCTATCTGCCTGGATTTAAATCCCTGCTCTGCCACTTCCTAGTTGTGTGACCTCAGGCAATTTACTTATCATAACAGCCCTCTGCCTTAGTTTCCCCATCTGTAAAATGGTCTGCCCCAGCCATGGGAATTAGATGAGGTAATTCATTTGAGTTAATACAATGTGCTTAGAACAGTGCCTGGCACATAGTAGGTGCTCACTAATTGCTACCTATCATTCTCAGCTGTGTGGCCCTGGACTGTGAACTCCCTGATGGAAGAGGCTATGTCTAAATTCTCAGCTCCTACCACAGTGTCTGGCGCATAGCAGAGGTTTCTATGCTTCTTGAATGAATGGACTGGAAGGATGAATAAATGCATGAACTAGTTTCACCTAACTAAGGTTCTTTTTCCTCATTTATATAATAGAAATGTTGCTGTGAGCATTAAAAAATAAAAAACATTTTTTAAAGCATCGACCTTGCATCCTTTCATATAGCAGGCACTTAAAACACTTAGTTTCATTCACTTATAATAGTAAATACAATTTACAACCTACTTACCAAGTAACAGGTATTAACTATACTAAAGCACTTTATATACATACTGTCTCATCTCATCCTCATAATATCATATCACAGATACTCTCTTCCCTCTATTACAGATGAGAAGGCTGAAACATGGAGAGGTTAAGAGGCAGAGCTGGGATTAGAAGCCATGTCTGTCTGACCCCACCAGCTGTCTCTCCTCTATACTCCATGCACTGCCTTTTCCTCTCTGTTGATCACCTATAAATGATCGTGACCATAAAGAGAAGCAACTTACTTCTTAGCTCCCAGAAACAGTCTCGGTGACTTTAGTCCCTTAAGAATCAGCTGGTCCCACATTGTTTTCCTTAAAGCCAAGTGCCTCTAAATTCCCACTTCCAACAAGGGGCCTAGGTCTCCTCAGGTTTGACATAACCTGGGACCAGCCCTATTGTTTCTACTTCGCATTTATTTTCACTCTGTTTCTTTCCCTTCTTTTCACCAGTATCCATGCTGTACCAGGGCTCTTATTTGGAGTGTAATTAGAACATTTTCTGGTGGAAGTCCTGAATATTACAACTGGGAGGGACCTTGGAGTGTGTCTAGTTCAATCTGTTTGCTTTTTAAAGGTTTTGAAATCCCCCCTCCCAGCTACTGGAGGGGACATGCACAAAGCCGGAGAGAAGTCTGCAGAGCCAGGATCAAAGCCCCAGTTTCCTGCCCTTCTACATAGCTTTCCATTATGCCAGGTAGGTGAGCAGGCAATGAGGACCGAGGGATTTGGGGAGTTCAAAAAAGAACACTATGTTGTACAAATATATGTAGCAAACATAGAAAATACCATCTTCAGTTTTTCTTGATGACACAAGACACATTCAATTCACCTTCCCAAGTAGGAGAGTTAAGATAGTGAAGAAACCCTGATGTTTCCTTCCATTTTGGTATGGGATTTGATCTTGGGATCTTCCAAGTCAGAGGCTGCCAACTAAAGCCGGGTTAGGCAGCATGAAAATGACCTTCATTGGCCACCAGGGGGAGGGGATGAGCACTGGGATGGCTCCATGCAAACGAACACTTTGCAGGTTACTTGGAGGGACTCGTTTCCACCTCTGAAGGACTACTCATGTTGACTACTCTTCTTGGCTCTAAGGGTATTGCAGAAGGGTGGGAAATGTTTAGTGCTCTCCTTTGCAAGGCTGAATTAATATGGGTGTTCTGTAAATGGGAGGAAAAGAATCATTTGGTAGTTAAGTGTTTCAAGTTTTCGCCAAGTTTTTTCACCCTGACCTTCACAGCCTAGACTTTTCTTTCAGTCTGTAGGAATTCATATGGCACTGAAGAGTTTTTCCTACTGTGTCTGCCTGTGACTTTCCTTCTCTTCTCCCAAATAATAGGCTTTCCTGCACTCCCCTCCCCTTCTCATCTTTTGGTCCTCATTCCCCTCCTAGACGCATCCTCTGAAGGTTTTCAGTGGGTAGCCCTTAGAAAAGGTCGAAGTAGATAGGGGAAAAAAAAAAAAGGTGTGGAGGTAGGACCCCTGGATCTTGCTTTCAGCTTTGCCTCTTTGACATAGTATGTCACAAGAAGCCAGTACTTATCTCCTCCCTCATTCCCTGTCTTCTCCATCATTACAGAATCACCAGGAAGATAAAAGCTTCATATCCAGAAAAGTGCATTGAGCTTTGAAGCAGGCAGGATAAAATAAGATGCCTTCTATGGTCTTTGGCTTTTCATTCTAGCCACCCTTTGAATTTCAGCACAGGGCCTGAAGAGATCCTTAGCAAAACGTGGACTAACAAGGGAGGGGAGGGGACACTCAGGTACTCAAGGGCTTTGCCAGTAAGTGCTGAGAATGACTGACCACATTCCCTGGGAACAATAAGAATCTTGCTGACTCAGATGCCACCTTTTATTCGGCTAGAAACTGAGGAATTCTGCAAAACTGGAAGATGCAGTTTTCAGAGCAGGCTCATGCCCAGGCATTTTCTCCACAAAACGCAGTGCATAACTAACAAAGACAGATGGTTCTGGATCTAAATCCCATCTCTACCACTTACTACAAGGGCGATTGTGGGTGAGTAACTGAGTTTCTTTGTACCTCAGTTCCCTCATAAGTAAAGTGAAGATAATAATATTCATCTCATGGGGTTGCTTTAAAGATTAAATGAGTTAATATTTCTAAAGCTCTTAAAGCAGTGTTTGGCTCAAAATAAGGGCTATATTGTAAAATGAAAATATAATGGTGGCATTGGTGTATACAATAAATAACTTATTTAAGTGCCTGGCACATACCAGTGCTTAGTAAACTGTTGGCTCCCTTCCTGCGTCATCCCCAAATGGAAGTTACATTTTTCCCTAGGGTTCATATCCCAAAGAACTTTTCTCAAGCCTAGAAGAGTTTTCCTTCAGGAGGGTGAGAAATAACATCTGGAAATGAAAGAAAAAGAGGCTGGAAAGGGGGTAGGTTATTTGCAGAGGGCTGTGTTGCCAAGAAAAACAGCAGTGTCTTTCTGTTAAGGATTCTCCAGGCAAAGGAAGAAAGGTTATCAAGAGAAGGATCCAAAGATGGGGAAGGGGGAGGTGGAGAGGGTTGTGCGATTCCCAGGGATCTCTTGTATCTAAGGGACTGCTCCCTGGGGGCACCGGGTTTGGGAAATCGAGGGAGGCCAGGAAGTGAGGGTGCACACAAAGGGCGACCCGGGTTCGGGAGAAAAGCTAGGACAGGAGGGGAGTAAGGAGCTGGGAAAAGAAGGGTCGGTGTGCGAGAAAGGTCCTGGCATGAGGGTCTTGAGGATGAGAAAAGGGTGTGAGAATATTTTAGCAGTGAACTCAATATGGGGCGTGGAAGAGGGTGAGCGATACCTAGACCTGCTGAGAAGCGGTGGGCTATGGAGCCGAGAGGAAGCGGGTGCGGTGCGGGTGGCTTTTGCCACCTGGTAGAACGCCACCAGGGAGGGCAGAGGGGTAGCCCTGGGGCACTGG
The DNA here is from genome assembly GCF_003031525.2 of Neophocaena asiaeorientalis asiaeorientalis. Lineage (NCBI taxonomy): Eukaryota > Metazoa > Chordata > Mammalia > Artiodactyla > Phocoenidae > Neophocaena > Neophocaena asiaeorientalis. The sequence continues at coordinate 4,395,798 of NW_020171981.1, forward strand.
GCACCGTGGGGGCCAACGGGGACACGTAGAACCTGGTTTTCAGAGGGGAGGCACTAGGAAGCCGCGGCCTGGGGACAGCACCGAGCTTTAGGGCGCTCTTACCCGCGATTTTTACTCTCCCGTCTCGGCCCCGCTCTGCCACCCGTACCGCTCGCAACCACACTTGTGGGTCCACTGCTCGAAGGATTGAGACACGCTCCCATTGGCTGCCAGACAACCCGTAACCCCAACCCGCGCCCCTCCTAACTTGGGGTCTGCCCGGCCCTCCTATTTGCATATAGGGCTTTCCAGGCCTTCGACTGGCCCCTGCGGTAGGCTGACATGCGCGCCCATCCCGCTCCCCAATTAACCGCTCGAAGAAGGAAGCGCCCGAGGTCGCCCCGGGAGACGCCAAGGACGCGGGGACGCCGGGCCGCGCTCCCAGCGCGCGAGGCGCGACTACCGCTCACCCTACGCAGGTCCCCGCCCTCCCCGGTCCGCCCCGCCCCCGCGTCCGCGTCGGTCCGGGCCCGCGCCGTCGGGGCGTCGTGCGCAGGCGCGGCTGGAACGTCCTGGCTAACGCAGATCAGCAAGTCTACCTCCGGAGCTCCGGCGGCGCGGGTGGCGCCGAGCTAGGGGCGCCTTGCCCTTCGGGCCTCTGCGGAGGATAAAAAGCCGAAACCGGGAGCAGGAGGCACCTTGCAGAGAGCACTGGATTGAGATCTAAGTCAAGATCTCAGGTTGCTTGTGTAACCTCAGGCAGCTGACGTGACCTGAGGCCTCGCTTCTTTAGCAGTAAAATGGGTATCACAAACCTGTGATGAACAGCTCAGGCTTATTGAATCATGACATCTCCTCAGAGCGTGGGGGGTCCTGGCCCTTGCACTGAACTGGCCAATAAGAGAGGGCCGCCCAGGGCTCAGGGGTCTTGGCTTCTCGAAGCAACACCTTGACTGTCCTTAGGTGGAGAATCAGAGTAGTGACTGGATTTAAATAATTGTGGTTTCCTAACGTTTCCACCTGTCTAAGCTCAGAGTCCTGCCTGCAAAGGATTGGCAGCCAGTAGGGCCGTTTCTGCCTGGGTTGATTCAGGATTGGTGAAAGATTGAACAAAGGATAGATGTTAAGGTCTTGAACCGTAGTGATTTGGAGAAACTCCCTTACGGATTGAGCCGAGGAGTCTTGCTGCCTGTGTCCATCCCTCTTCATTCTTGAAATGTTTCCAGATGCTTAACTTGATGCCACTGAAATGTAACCGCTCCTGTAAAAAAAAAATCATTTAGTCCCAAGGAGTAAGATTTATGTAAGATTTGTATCATTACTCTCCACTGAGGGTAGAGCTCTTTTCCAGCAGTTGAGGGGAGACATGTAAAAAGGAGAAACAAGGCCATCTCAGAAAACCTGTAGTCGAAACAACTAAGGGAAGAGGCAAAGTCCACATCTCTGATGTGAAGCATGTTGGAGTTAGTCCAGGAGTGTTTCTTAGAGTATGTGAGCTTTTAGCAGATTCATTGGGAACATTCTGGTCAGTGACTATGCCCAGGACTTCATGCTATGCTGTGATAGGATACTGGAGAAACAGCAGGTGAAGGGACTAGAAAAAAACCCTTCAGGATGGTTTTTACTTTAAGGTGGAAACATTTGAGCTACAGCAGATGCAGAAAGAAATCTGAACTTTCCTTATCTGAATAATGCAGAGGTTTATAAGAGCCAGCGGTTACAACCCAGCAACACCCCCACCCCTCCAGGGAGACCTCCAGTCAGGGAGGCACCATCCCGGGATACACGGATATTCCAAACAAACTGTCTAAATAAGTCTCATCAGAGCCTTCCATCCTTTGAAGCCTTGAATACCCCCCCACACACCCTTATTAAACTGATGTATAAACCTTAATTCCTAGCTATCGGGGGAGTTACTCACTCTAGACTGCTCTCGTATGCATATAAACTGTTACCTTTCAGACCTAAATTGGTAGAGGAAAAGATTTCCTGCCAACACAGGACACTGCCCCTTTACCTGCTGATCTGCCCAGGCAGGAGGATAGAGGCAAAGGCATAGCTTAACCCGAAGCAGACACTGAAATCCTGCTACGTGGTACTTAAATTCACACTGTAGGGCCCGAGGTGGAACCAGCAGCCCATCTGCTGCTCTTCCAGAAAACTCTCTGCCATCCTGTCCTCTTCCCTCTTCCCTTTTCCCTCTTCCCTCCAGGTGGCCCTAGGCCATCTTGCCCTTCCCCCTCTCCAGGGCCTCGAGGACCCAGGTGACCATCATCGACTTGTCACTCAGCAGATGCTTCCCTAAGACCAACTGTCCCAGCTTGGTTCCCCTGCCCCCCATCCTGCCTCTTTCTTTCCCCAGTGTCCTACCAATCTGCTCTGGCAAGCTCACACTTTGGTCTCTGGTTCCTGTGGAGTGATATTGTGATGGAAATGAGGGAGAGGATGCAGGAGGGAGCTGCAAAGATTTACAGCTTCCAGAGGGCTTCCATTAAAATCCCTGACAACGGGTTATTTATGAGAGGGTTGGCTGCAGTGGGAGCTAATAGGCCAGAGCCTGGCACTGCTGTCCTTTCAGGGTTGATGACAAGAACAAACACAGGATGAATAGTAGAGCTGCCCCCACTGTAGAATAAAGCAGGCTTCGACCCCATTGGGCATCCTCTCCAGGGCCAGAGAGTGACAGCCAGGAGATCTGAGAGCATCAGCGATTTGTAGCAGACAAACCGGAAACAGAAAAATACACGTGACAAATAAGTGAGGGGTTTTCTGAGCCTGGGTATGAAGGTTGAAGCAGTGTGTTGGAGGGTCCTTCTGGTCGTTGCAAAATGTGAACTATGTACCCTCCTCTGAGCTCCAACTCAGAGGAAAGATTGTGTGAAAAAATACAGGTCTGAAACTTTTGTTTTCACTTTTTGTGCCTAAGGCACCCACCTGACTAAATAAATAGTAAAACAATAACAAACCCCTCAGAAGGTTGTTTACAGTTGACACACACTCTCAGTTTGAGATGCTTCCTTTAAGTAATTAATGAAAAAGAGAGAGTCCTGCTTTTGCTCCCCTGAACCAAGGTCCCGCCTCGAATCACTCTCTTCCTGTGCCAGTCAAAAGAAAGTCTTGGTATATGTACCAGGGAGGAAGTAGGGAGTTGAAATGCTGCCATGTATTAGGGAATGTTATAGAACTGTGTCCAATCACAGAATCAGAAGTCTTGTTAAATCAGAAGAGATCTCAAAGACCCTGGTATTTCTCTTGTATTCAGATGAGGAAAGTGAGGCCCGGAAAAATATGGTGGCTTGGCCAAGGCCTTGCAGGGTTTCATAGAGAACTGCTCCTTCCTTCACACATTCTTAGTACTGTTATTGGTGAAACAGAAACAGAAGTTGCTGTCCAGCACCTCTTTTGATGCCTCCCATTTTGGTATGTATCTGGTGGGGCTGAGAGAGCCCCTGGGAATGGGGTTACTTGACGAGGGCAATGGACCTTCCAGGCTTCTGGGTTTTCTTTGGTTTTTTTGTTTTGTTGTTTTGTTTTTAAATTTATTTATTTTATTTATTTTTGGCTGCGTTGGGCCTCTGTTGCTGCACGGGCTTTCTCTAGTTGCCACGAGCAGAAGCTGCTCTTCGTTGTGGTGCACGGGCTTCTCATTGCGGTGGCTTCTCCTGTTGCAGAGCATGGGCTCTAGTTGCGTGGGCTTCAGTAGTTGTGGCTCGTGGGCTCTAGAGCGCAGGCTCACTAATTGTGATCAGGCTTGCTCCGCGGCACGTGGGATCTTCCTGGACCAGGGCTTGAACCATGTTCCCTGCATTGGCAGGCAGATTCTTAACCACTGCACCACCAGGGAAGCTCTCCAGGCTTCTGTTTTTATCTCGTCCTTCTTCATCTTCCCTCTGCCTTCTGGGGAAAACAGCTTTCCTTGAAAGGAGCTATTCATGGTTGTTTTTAGGGCACCCTTTTCTTGGCATAGATGCTCTTAGAAACAAGTTCCATAGAAAGTGCCCTGACTGCAGCTGAAATAACAGGCACATTACTTGAACAATTTCTATGAGCAAGGCAGTTTGCTGGGTGCCATGGGAGACACCCAGACACATGCACTTATAAGTGCACTGCATGTAGCAAAGGATCCTCTGCAAAGTTGCCTTTTTATTTTTCTTCAAAGTGCTTGGAACACTCATTTCCCACCAACACTCCTTTTTGGTGGGCCAAACGATATTTATGTGTGTGACATGGGTATATAGTATGGATTCCTCTCACTTACACATTGCTGTCATTTTATAGGGTAAAAATAGTAATGATAGTCAAATTCAAGAATTACAAAGCAGTTAAATAGATGTAGAATCTTTGCTTTTTAAAAGTTGTTTAGGGAATTCCCTGGCATTCCAGTGGCTAGGACTCTGTGCTTCCACTTGCAGGGGCATGGGTTCAACCCCTGGTCAGGGAACTAAGATCCCACATGCTGCACAGCACAGCCAAAAAAGAATATAAATAAATAAATAAAGTGTGTTTAATGCATAACCTAAATATTCAATGGTTAGAGAATGGGGAAGTAGACTGTGGTAGAATCACTTATGTAACAACAACCAAAAAAAACCCAAAACCAATCATTATGAAGTTTTACAGCAGTATAAAAGAATTTTTTACCTAATAGTAGTAAGTGAAAAATAATTTTATAAAGGCTGTGACTATAATTATGTCAAACATGTATTTGTTTGCATTAAAATTTTGAAATACTAAGAGAATGTTCACCAAAAACGGTAAAACCGGGGCTTCCCTGGTGGCACAGTGGTTAAGAATCCGCCTCCCAGTGCAGGGGACATGGGTTCGAGCCCTGGTCCGGGAAGATCCCACATGCCACGGAGCAACTAAGCCCGTGGACCACAGCTACTGAGCCTGCGCTCTAGAGCCTGCGAGCCACAACTCCTGAAGCCTGGGCGCCTAGAACCAGTGCTCTGCAACAAGAGAAGCCACCGCAATGAGAAGCCTGCGCACTGCAACGAAGAGCAGCTGCCGCTCACCACAGCTAGAGAAAGTCCGTGAGCAGCAACAAAGATCCAATGCAGCCCAAAATAAACAAAATAAAATAAATTAATTAAAAAACAAAACAAAAACAAAAAAAAGATTAAACCATGATCCATACTGGCATAAAAGTGAATGCATGTTAAAGATGTTATTTAACTTATTCACTGAAGATAGTCAAGATAGTCAGATCGTTCAGCTGGTTCAAAAAAAGCAGTACAATTTGTCTGATAAAAAGAATTGCCAACACAAATAATCAATAACCAAACTATAATAGGAATATAAAAGAGTTGTATTGGAGCCAACCAGGAGACAGCCTCTCAGATAACTCTGAGGAACTGCTCTGGAGAAGCATGGTTTTCAGCACAGTTTTATATCTTGTCAGAACAAAGAACATCAAACAAGTCAGGGATACATTCCTTCAAGGTTTCCAGGAAAAAACAAAACAAAACAGATCAACATGTACACAGCAAGTCAGTATGGCCTTAGCACCTGGGAAGGGAGTCTTATCATCAGAAGAGTACCAGCACTGGTGTCCCAGGAACTTTATTTTTAACATGGATATTCTTTACTTCTGGTCAATGTCCCCTTTTCTTTGATGAGTAAAGCAGATGCATAATGTATGTTTGATAGGCCACAAACGGTCTGTATTAGTTAGCATAAAATTCAACTTAAATCATCTATAAGCCAGAATGACGTCCCCATACCTCTATGTGAAAATTTCTTCCATTATTTCCCGCTTTTGATCGTAAATCTTTTTTTTTTTTTGCGGTACGCGGGCCTCTCACTGTTGTGGCCTCTCCCGTTGTGGAGCACAGGCTCCGGACGCGCAGGCTCAGCGGCCATGGCTCACGGGCCTAGCCGCTCTGCGGCATGTGGGATCTTCCCAGACCGGGGCACGAACCCGTGTCCCCTGCATCGGCAGGCGGACTCTCAACCACTGCGCCACCAGGGAAGCCCAAAAGCCAGTAGTATTTCAGATAAAAAGTCACAAAAATCATAATCACATTTACCAATTAGTCAAATCCCATGTAGTTGATGTTTGTTCTGCTTGAGTTTAGTTTTTCCTTTAGATTTGTTGACCATGCCTGGTGATTGAGGATGATGGTGACAGTAATCATTTTAAGAAGTTTGTAAGATTTTTTTAAAGATTCCTATGATTGGGAATTCCCTAGAGGTCCAGTGGTTAGGACTCTGTGCTTCCACTGCAGGGGGCACAGGTTCGATGCCCAGTTGGGGAACTAAGATCCTGCATGCCATGTGGCATGGTCAAAAAATTAAAAATAAAAAAAATTTATTTTAAAAGATAAAAAGAAGACTCCTATGATTTGCTCAGTGAAATGGGTGCCTTGATCACCGGAGACTGTGGAAAGCATACCCCACACGGAAAATACATTTTCTAACAGTTTCTTTGTCCTTGGGAGGATGTCAGCTTTGCAGCAAGGGAAGGCTTTAACCCATCAAACAAAAAGGGGGTTGCCAGGGAGCCAGGAAGAGCCAAGCAGCTGTATTGGGTTTCCCATAGCAGCCCCAACTGTTTAATTTACAGCTATTGTTTACCCATCTTAATTTCTCTGATTTGGGAGCAGACTGTTGTCATGTTACAAAGACATCAAGATGGCAAAAGTCTGACAGCAAGGGGTTCATTTTTGCAAAAGCAGAATGGACTTTATCTACACGTGCCATAACCTTTACAGATTCTGTTGTTGTTGCCTTTGTATGAAAGTCAGCTAGAGCATTTCCCTAATACTTCGGTTCAGTCCCTTTAGTGTGAGCCTCAATTTTGATGACTAATGACATTTTTATGTGAGGACATATAAGACTTCCAGGAGGGACTTCGCTGGTGGTCCAGTGGTAAAGAATCCACCTTCCAATGCAGGGGACACAGGTTCGATCCCCGGTCAGGATACTAAGATCCCACATGCCACAGGGCAACTAAGCCCGCCAGCCACAACTACTGAGCTTGTGCGCCTCAACAAGAGAGCCCACGTGCTGCAAACTACAAAGCCAACGCTCCCTGGAGCCCACATGCCACAACTAGAGAGAGAAAACCCACACACCACAACTAGAGAGAAGCCCCCGCACCACAACAAAGACCCCACATGCCACAACTAAGACCTGAAGCAGCCAAAAAAAAAAACACTTCCAGGAATTTCACATAATTTCTGGAACGTTTATAATATATATTTATATAGGCATAACATAAAGGAGGCTTAATGTTACCTTTTATTTGACAATGCTTCCCATGTAATTTAACATAACAAATAAGCCCAATTAGTTTAATATCTCCCTTTGAGACACTTTAGGACAAAATTACTTTCTTTTCCCTTAACAAAATTCATTTCCATTCCTCATACCATTTTTTTCTGGCTGCATTGGGTCTTTGTTTTTGCACGCAGGCTTTCTCTACTTGCGGCGAGCAGGGGCTACTCTTCATTGAGGTGCGCGGGCTTCTCATTGTGGTGGCTTCTCTTGTTGCAGAGCATGGGCTGTACGCACGCGGGCGTCAGTAGTTGGAGCATGTGGTCTCAGTAATTGTGGCGCACGGGCTTGGTGGCTCCATGGCATGCGGGATCTTCCCGGACCAGGGATCGAACCCATGTCCCCTGCATTGGCAGCTGGATTCTTAACCATTGTGCAACCAGGGAAGTCCCTCCTCATACCTTCTTTTACTTAAAACACACACCTATTTTCCTTGTATACTGAAACGTTTCCCATATTATTTCTAGTAGCTTTAATTACATGTGTATTATAATTTTTAGCCCTTAAAAAACCTTAGTTGCTAGATTAAGAAACCAAGAAGCAAGCAACTGTGAACTGTTTGTCATACCAACATTTCCTGATTGGTGAACTTATGAATATATTTCCAAACCTCTAGAAACATACATTTTCTCTTCCAATAAACCCAAACATCTAAGAAGACAAAGTAGGTAAACTTAGACTTGCTTAGCAATTAATGTTTTAGTATTTTATCGTAATTGGAAATGATCTGAATATTCAATGAGTTCCATTATTTAAATTAATTTAGCAAAACCCAAAAATCTGGAGAACCTATTTTTAAGTAGACATACCAGGGAGATCCCTGGTGGTCTAGTGGTTAGGATTCTGGACTTTCACTGCTGTGACCTGATCAGGGAACTGAGATCCTACAAACAGTGTGGTGTGGCCAAAAAAAAAAAAATAGACATACCATAAAATGTAATTATTCTCGGGACTTCCCTGGTGGCACAGTGGTTAAGAATCCACCTGCCAATGCAAGGGACACGTGTTTGAGCCCTGATCCAGGAAGATCCCACATGCCATGGAGCAACTAAGCCTGTGTGCCACAACTACTGAGCCTGCATGCCACAACTACTGAAGCCTGTGTGTCTAGAGCCTGATCTCTGCAACAAGAGAAGCCACTGTAATGAGAAGCCCGTCCACTGCAACAAAGAGTAGCCTCCGCTTGCCACAACTAGAGAAACCTCACGAGCAGCAACAAAGACCCAACGCAGCCAAAAATAAATAAAGAAAAATTTTAAATTAATTAATTTTTTAAAATGTAATTATTCTTAATCACCTAAAAACTCTTATCCTATTTGTCTCTATTTTATTACTTATGAAAATATCATCATACCAAGTTAATTTTCTTGTTGACAAGTTTTATAACAGAGATAACATAAGTTTATTGACTTTCAGTAAACCCAGGCACATTAAAAGTATTATACTTAATGTTGATGACTCCAAAGACATGCCTGTATTAATAAAACCAATAACTTAAACTTGTTTTCATTCATTAAAGATTAATCTTAGATCATGTGATCCTTTAAAAATTGGGGTTAGTTTTTCATTACATGTAGAAATATTTGATTTGTAAGTGCTTACTTTTAAGTCAATTAAATAGAGCTCTTTTACAAATTAATTTTGATAATATCATCTGAAGGTAGAAACATCATATTTATAACACACACACAAGACACACGTATAGACAGATAGACACACACAGAGATCTCATAGTTTTCTTGCTTGAGTTTAAAAGGCCTCTCTCCTCCCTTTCTCCCCACCTGCCTTTTGTTTTCAATTTTAGTTTCCAGTAATTGAGCCAAGGCTGTAGTCTCAGGCAATGTGGGCTGTGTTTGCATTTCAAGGACATGATAAGAGTTATAACTTCAAGTTTTCTCCTAGGAGTACTTTTGTTCTCTCAGGGTAAGAATTTTGAAAAGATGTTTTATCAAGCCAGATTTCTTTAACTGCACATGCAAAAAGCAGTTCTGGAATGTCAAAAGAGCTCCATCCTGGCCATTTTAGGGTTAGATAAGTACTTGCAAGTATTGGCTCCGTAATTGTACATGAAGCCAACAGTTCCAGTGGGTCGCTGTCTGTCTGGGAGCTGATAGGTTTTAGAAGCATAGTTTCTCACTTTTTTTTTTTCAGTACGCGGGCCTCTCACTGTTGTGGCCTCTCCCGTTGCGGAGCACAGGCTCCGGACGCGCAGCCTCAGCGGCCATGGCTCACGGGCCCAGCCGCTCCGCGGCAAGTGGGATCTTCCCGGACCTGGGCACAAACCCGTGTCCCCTGCATTGGCAGGCAGACTCTCAACCACTGCGCCACCAGGGAAGCCCTCCCACTTTTTTTTTAAAGTTTAATTTTACTATAAAGTACACATCTTTCCAATTTTAAGCTACATTTTTTTAAAAAGGTCAGCTGACATAGTTCACTCCAAAGTTCTTTCTAGGTCCTTTGCCTAGAAATTCTCCCTAGGTCCCTGCCTAGGAATTTTCCCCTAGGTCCTTTTGTCTAGGAATTCTCCCTAGGTTACTTTCACCTAGAAAATGAACTGTTACCCCCTTAAGACTACGAATCTTAAGATAACAGCTCAAATAAAAGTGACGGACCATTACTTAATGAAAGGATATCCAGATATCAGGAAAAACTCACCAAAGCATCTGAAGAGTGCTGTGAAGCAGGGGTGGAGGGTGGGAGTCTCCTCAGGGGGCTTGGTACCAAGCACCAGCACAAAGTAGCATCCACGTGACCTCAGGCCAGTTTTTCTGATATCCTGCCAAGAACTCCAAGCATTGTCGATGTAAATAATTAATAACCAAACTATAATAGGAATAGAAAGGAGTTGTAGTTCAGCCAAACTGAGGACTATAGCATAGGACAGACACAGCCCCTCAGATATCTCTGAGGAACTGCTCGGGAGAAGCATGGTTTTCAACACAGTTTTATATCTTGTCAGAACAAAGAACATCAAAAAAGTCAGGAATACATTCCTTCAAGGTTTAAAAAAAAAAAAAAACACCAGATCAGCACATACACAGCAAGCAGTATGGCCTTGACACCTGGGAAGGGAGTCTTATCAAAGGAGTACCAGCATTGGTGTCCCAGGAAGGGAGGCGTGTACTTTTTATTTTTAACATGGACATTTTTTACTTCTGGTCAATATAACCTTTTCTTTGATGACTAAAACAGATGTATAATATATGTTCGATAGGCCACAAACAGGCTGTTGTAGTTAGCATAAAATTCAAGTTCAATCATCTACAAGCCAGAATGATTTCCCCATACCACAATATGTGAAAATTTCTTCCATTAGAGTATTGAAAGGAGGGACTTCCCTGATGGTCCAGTGGTTAAGAATCTGCCTTCCACTGCAGGGGATGCAGGTTCGATCCCTGGTCGGGGAACTAAGATCCCACACATGCTGGGCAACTAAGCCTGCACGCCACAACTAGAGAGAAGCCCACACGCCACAACGAAGAGCCCGTGCGCCGCAACTAAGACCCAAATGCAACCAAATAAATAAATAAATAAATACTTAAAAAATATATATTGAAAGGAATTGCAAGCAGAGGTAAAACTGATTTTTTTCCACAAGGAAAGGAGGGAAAACAATCAAGCCTCTGTCAGACAAGTCAGAAATTACTTGTCCACAAATTACTTAAAATTTACAGAATTGTGAAATAGTTCCCGTGAAATCAATCTGAATCAGCTAATTAAAGGAAGGGTTTGCAACACACACATTTTTCTCTACAGATGGCAGTCTTAAAAACATGGGTGGGATTATAGAATTTTTTTTTAGTTTATTTAATGTAATTTTAAAAAACAAATATATCTCTCCCCAATTTTTTTTTAACATCTTTATTGCCAAATTTTTAACAGGACATTCCAAAGCACTTTAAATATTAACACCCCCTGAAGTGCTTAGTAGGTGATTTGATTTGCCAGAACATTTTAGAAACGCATGGTTAATTTGAGGCATACCTGGCTCCTGTTTCTGTCTCTCTCTTTTTTTAAAAAAATTTTATTTATTTATCTGTTTGCGCCGGGTCTTAGTTGCGGCATGTGGGCTCCTTAGTTGTGACAGGCAAACTCTTAGTTGCAGCATGCATGTGGGATCTAGTTCCCTGACCAGGGATCAAACCCAGGCTGCACCACCAGGGGAGTCCCTGGTTCCTCGTTCTCCTGAAGTTTATAAAATACCATACTTGACCTAATTAATAGTCTCCTTCTTCCCATTGATTACTCATTCCTTCTCTTTCTCAAACCTGGGCATACAAGCTATCTCTGCTTTGCAAGTCGTCAAATTGCAGAGTCTCTAAATGGTTACAGAGACAGCAAGCTTTAGTGATAAAAATTCCTCTCACCTTCCTTTTCCATGGAGTCGAGAGTCCAAAGGCCAGAGGAGCCATTGCTACTGTACAGGACTGGGCAGGGCTGGAGCTGAGGGCAAAGGTGAAAGTAGCAGCAGCTACTTGGGCACCTTCTCCTTCCCAAAGTCCACACCCCTGCCACCCAGATGCTGCAGATCTGCACTAGCCAGGACAATGATCACGTAGACCTAGTTAAACTTACATTAAAAGAAAAAATCCAGTTTCCAGTTGTAATAGCCACATTTCAAGTGTTCAATACCCACACGTGGCAAGTGGCTACTGGATCAGATAGTGAAGTAGCGAACATTTCCATCATCGCAGAGAATTCTACAGGACTGCACCACTGAAGATGACCACTCCCTCCTTCCATCTCAGATTTCTCTCCTATCACTTTTTCTGCCTGCCACGTTTGTTATTCAAATAAATCAAGCATCTGACAAAGACTGTCTCTTTGACCAAACTCCAGTTAGGTGCCTCTGAGCACTTTTCTCAACTAGGTCTCAACATTTGGCTTCTGTGTCTAATCCTTGCCAAGTCCAGTTTTAGCAAAAATCCTAAGTCAATTTAGAGGGAATCCCCTACCCCTGATATCTGATCCATCCCTAGCTTGCCCTCAGCAAAAATCCTATTTAGTCAGTTTAGCAAGAATCCCCACTACCCTTGGTGTGTCCTCTTGGTAATTTTTCATCTACTGACCCCCTCACTCTGCTTAATGGCTATAAATTCCTACTTGTCCTTATTGTATTTGGAGCTGAGCACAATCTCTCTCCCCTGTTTTAATGTTCCTATTGCAACAGTTCTGAATAGTCTTCCTTACCATTTAACAGGCTTCAGAATAATTTTTTCTTTAACACCTCTTCTATGAAACCTTCCTTCTTGCCCCTAGGAAAAATTAATTCTCTTCTATCTTAGCACCACGTCAATTCCTCTTCTAAAGCCAATATCGTGGTATTAAACTCATTTATGTGTTTTTCGTCCCTTATGGATTACTGAACTCTCGTGAAAAGTATAGTGAGTATAGTAAGGGTACACTTGAGTCAGAATGCTGGGTTCATAGCCTTCTAATGGCACTTACTAGCTGTGTGAGCTTGGGCAAGTAACTTTATTTCTCTAAGCCTCAATTTTATCATCTCTAAAATGGGGATAATAAAAGTGCTTCTCTTATAAGAATTAAATGAGATAACCCACTGTGTCAGGCACAGACAAATTACCCCAAACCCCAGTCTTTGTTCGACTCCATACCTGGAAGTTGAAGATAAAAGTGGAAGATTTTCTCTGTAGGTCTGAATGTAAATTCCCATTTCTTCAATATTCAGTTATAAAGGGTTGTACTTGCAGGCTTCCCTTGACACTTCTATTGGAAATAAGTAAATCAGACTAATTAACCTTTTTTTTTATTCTGTGCTGTCAAATTTAGCTCTCTAAGCTATCAACAAAACAACCTATTGATAAGACAAAAGTGAGTTTATTCTTACTGCAGTAAGGAAGACTAGTATCTTGACAGAGTTGTAATAGTGGCCGACAGGTGGCAGGACAAAGTAGTAGTATTTATTGAGAATTTGAAGATTGGGGTGGGGGTGGGGGCGGGAATCTTTCAGTGCAGGTGCGGGGGGCGCAGGATTTGATTAGAATTGGGCAAGGGTCATGATATAATAGTTTAGGACTGGAGGGCACAGCAAGGATTTTGAGGCCAGCGGTTCTAAGAGTCTTGGAGTGTACAGAATTGTCAAGTGATACTTCCTATTGAAAAGCTGATGGTTCTTTTAGGAAGTTCTTAAAATGAACAATGGATTTATTTGCATTTTTAACTTCCAGGCAAGAGTGTTAATAGTTGTCATATTAACATAGACAGTAAGCTGCGTGTGTGTAGGAGGTGTCAGTTCTCAGTGCTTTTAAGAAAGCTAAGTAAAATTAATGGAAATATATCCAAGATTCTAAGGTCACCCCTGTAGATAGAGTTTTAAAGGGAAGAGTATTATTTTGGTAACTCAGAAGGTGATCTGAACTTTCAGTAGAAACCCCACTCCCAGGTTTACTCATCATTGCCCACCATCCTTTCATCTCAGTTGAGTGCCACCAGTCTTGTGAGAAGGCAGGATTAAGAATGCTCACTCTCCTGCCTGAAACCTCAAGTGGCTTCAGGGGCATAAATCCCTGGTTAGATGACATGGAAAACTTTCTCTCCAGATTTAGACAGATGCTACTCCCTGGAGAAGGGGCACTTCTGAATTTAACCTTCCATAGACAGCATGTTCAGTGTTAAGAAATAATTATCCTGGGCTTCCCTGGTGGCGCAGTGGTTAAGAATATGCCTGCCAGGTCTCCCCTGGTGGCGCAGTGGTTAGGAATCTGCGTGGCAATGCAGGGGACACGGGTTCAAGCCCTGGTCTGGGAAGATCCCACATGTCACAGAACGACTAAGCCCATGCACCACAACTACTGAGCCTGCGCTCTAGATCCCGCGAGCCACAACTACTGAATCCTGCGCCTAGAGCCCGTGCTCCGCGACAAGGGAAGCCACCACAATGAGAAGCCTGCGCACTGCAACAAAGAGTAGCCGCCACTCCCTGCAACTAGAGAAAGCCTGCACGCAGCAACAAAGACCCAACATAGCCAAAAATAAATAAATAAATTTATAAAAAAAAAAAAAAAGAATATGCCTGCCAATGCAGAGGACATGGCTTCGAGACCTGGTCTGGGAAGATCCCACATGTCACAGAACGACTAAGCCCATGCACCACAACTACTGAGCCTGCGCTCTAGATCCCGCGAGCCACAACTACTGAATCCTGCGCCTAGAGCCCGTGCTCCGCGACAAGGGAAGCCACCACAATGAGAAGCCTGCGCACTGCAACAAAGAGTAGCCGCCACTCCCTGCAACTAGAGAAAGCCTGTGTGCAGCAACGAAGACCCAATGCAGCCAAAAATAAAAATAATAATTTTTTTAAAAAGAAATAATTATCCTGACACTTGATAAAACAGTAAAAGAGACTTTAACCAGGACTACTGCAATAGGGGAGAGAGATTGCACTCAACTCCAAATACAATAAGGACAAGTGGATAGAAAATTACTAAGAGGAGACATCAAGGGTGGGGGAATTGTTGCTAAACCTACTTACAGGATTCTTGCTGAAGGCAGGCCAGGGTCTGATCAGATATCAAGGGTGGGGAATTTTCTCTAAACTGACTTAGCAGGATTCTTGCTGAGTTTATTCTTACTCCGATTAGAAAGAGCACTACATTAACAGAGTTAACACTAAAGAATAATTTCTTTCTGGAGGGGTAATGATGAAACACAAACTGGGCTACCCAGGGAGGCTGCTGGGTCTCCTTTAGGGGCAAGTGGGAGGCACGATTAAATGACAAAGAGATTCTCATCTATAAGATTCTTAGTGAAGTTTTACGTGGAGCAGGAGAAAAATGAAGATGACCTCTCAATGGTCCTTCAAATGTATGGAGTTTTCACTCAGGTCTAAAAGAAAAAAAAATTTTTTTTTAAAGGAAGGTAAATGGCTCTTTCTAGGGAAAGAAGTAGGCTCCTTGGAATGTGATCTTTGTTCCAGACTGGGGAAAACCATACAGGGCTGCGGAGCAACCCTGGGGCCCAGTCACCTAAACACTACAAGTCCCCAAAAGCACCGCGGTGAGGGCGGGGCTTGCTGACCGTTTCGACGTAGCGGGCGGGGTCAGACGGGACCGCTCTGCCCTGGGCTTTCAGCCCCGCCCCTGTCCCTTTCCCCGCCCTGTTGCTGTGGCGCCGCCGCTGGCTGCAGCCCCTGGTGAGTCCCTGGAGTGAAGGTGGGCAATTAGGGAGAGTTGGGCCCTCGGGTTCCCCGACTTCACACATCCAGTCCTGAGAAAGGGCCATGGGCGGGCAGTGGTGCAGCTGGTTTCGGTTTTCACCTCCTTCCATCTTTCTAGGGTGACCGTAAGGGAGAGTGGCGTCATGGAGCCCCTGGAGCCCCTCCGCGGCCTTGGAGGGTTGAGGGCAGTTTTTTCCCCGAGTAGGGCAGGGCTTCAGTGCCCGGGGCCGGGTGGGCGGCTCCTGGGGCAGAAGGAACCCTCTGACCCGATTGAGGGTCTTGAAGTCACGATGTCATGCCCCCGCCTCTCCGGCCGAGGTCGTGCTGGTTCCTTAATCCCCGTGCTTGACGTAATTGGTGGCTGTGGCCGAGGGCGGACCTTGCCCCGTCACCCTAGGCAAGTTACTTTCTCTTTGGGCCTCAATTTCCCAGTCTTGATCCCTGAAGCCCCCTTCCTTCAGTTGAGGCCGTTTGTAATTGGAGGAGATGTTCTAGACGACCGAGAAGAAAGAGCACTTGGGGTGCGGTGACCTGCTTCTTTACGTTGATCTCCGGTAGCCCCTCCCTCTCCACCATCCCCCCATCTTCCCCCCCAATTTAGTTTGGGGCTAATGTTCCCACTCTAATTTATTATGATTTCAACCCCTCCTGGACATTTAAACTTTTTTCTATCACTTGGATTCTTTGCTTCTGATGTAAGCCAACAAGTGGCCATGGTTGGAGCTGAGTAGAATAATACAAAAGCTATGTATTATAACATCTCCACTATTGCAAAAACTGTTAAAAGCAAAAAACTTTTAATACAATAGGTCTTTGTAGATTATGTAGAGCACATGATTAAGGAATATCCAGGTGAGTCACTTTCACAGATACTTTCAGAGGGCCTCTATTTGAAACTCTACTCTTTTGCAGAAATGACAGCTGTGGAGTGGAAAGGACCCTAAGAAAGGTAGTAAGAGTTACATAACACAAGTCATGTGGTCTTTGGAGTCAGATAGTACAAATAGGGCTCTTTAAAATTTTTGACTGTGCTTATTAATATAATACCATGCTTCCTCATTTTCTTAGATGAAAAGATAAACTCTTTCATTTCCTTTTTCCTTCACTTGGGATCATCATTATAGCTGGAAAGTTCCTTAGAGATTTTCTTGCCTGATCCATGTGTTTTACAGATGAGGAAACTGAGGCCTAAAAAGAGGTAATGTGACTTGGCCAAGATCTCAGAGCTAGTTAGTGGCAGAACTAAGACAGGAACCCAGGTCCCTTGGCTCCTAGCTTAGTCCCCTTTCTACTACACTTCAAACACTGTCACTACCCAGGTCACTTCAAGGGTTAGCAGAATCACCCTTTTCACAGAAAAAGTATAAAATCTCAGTAAAGTAAAATGGAATAAAATGGAGATTTAGTCCACAGCTTGGAGCTTTTCGCAGTTTCTCCTGGTTGCCCAGAACAGTTTTTCTGTTCTTCCCTAGTACTGTTGGCACTGTGGTGTTGTGGTATGTGGGATGAAGGCTGCTTAGAATAAGCCGGGCAGCTAATCCAAACAGTTGTTACTGAATTAGGTATTAAAAGTCTCCTGGGGGTACAAAATTTACTTAAGGCACTAGAGAGATTTTAGGTAAGGAACTGGAATGAACATGGAAAATTTGGATTAGAGCAAGTGTCTCTCATAATTTGAGGACCAGTGACTGTGTGTCTGTGCTTTTGCTCCCCATCTCAGGGCCATCTACACATCCATAATATCTATTGTCAGTGTTCTCTAAAGGGTAGTTTTGTGGAAGCATCTATTCCGGGGCCAGGGGGAGTGGAACTCAAATCAGTTCGTGCATTTTGCTAATTGCTAGTAGTTTAGAAACTTAAGTAAGCAGAAGGATGAAGGGATTAGGTTGAATGTGTGTTTAGTTTTTACTTATTTTTGTTTTTACTATTCCCAAATGAAGAACTGATTGGCATTTCTCTCTCGGCTGTGGATTCATTTGGTTTCCTTCTTTGAACTGATTCAGAGAAACTTATAATCTGTAGTCTTCACTTCTCTTGAAACATGTGCCCACTGGTATAAAAGGCTAATGTAAAAATGTTGGGCATTCTTTGTGCTAGAATTTTAGTTTTTGTTGCTGTCATTTTATAAGGTTATTCTTTGTGGTTCAGCACACATGAGGAAAAATCTTTAGGAAAATTGGTGAGTTGATTTGGTTGAATATTTGCACTGTTAGAACCTAAACCAGAAAACTTAAAAAACGACAGAAAGCTTAACATTTTTCAATTTTTCTGCTAAAAAGCATATCAGCGTCGTTTACAGATTCAAGAAAGAGCAGGAGTAGAACTGGCTTTCTGTTCCTTCAGGAGAATATAAGAGAATCTGTGCCCTCATGGAACAGTCCTGGGAGTACTGTATTAGACTTGAGAAGCTCATTAGATGAAAATGTGTCAGGTTTTCTTAGAAGCCAGGAGCCAGTTCAGGAGACTCATTTTAAGATATATTGCCTATTATTGCCTGCCTCCTCTGAGGACCCTAATCATTTTGGAAACTGAGCTGAAAAAAAGGAAAAAGTAACAACTGTGTCAGAGTCCAAGTAAAGTGCCTCTGACAGTTTGTGGAATCTCTGCATTATTTTCCCACGTTTGATGGTTTGTTTTCTGGTTTTGGTTTTGGTTTTTTTTGCGGTACGCGGGCCTCTCACTGTTGTGGCCTCTCCCGTTGTGGAGCACAGGCTCCGGACGCGCAGGCTAAGCGGCCATGGCTCACGGGCCCAGCCGCTCCGTGGCATGTGGGATCTTCCCGGCCCGGGGCACGAACCCGCGTCCCCTGCATCGGCCGGCGGACTCTCAACCACTGCGCCACCAGGGAAGCCCTGATGGTTTGTTTTTAAAATTTTCTATTTGTTTTCCCTGGTCACTCGTTATATGGCCAGTCTTTGATTTGAGGGTAGGAGTAAGGAATTAAGTGGAATACCATTCCATGACTTCTAGGGAGCCTAATTCATCCCACTGCTTTTTAATGACTCTAGGTTTCTAAATTTAACATTTGCTCTTTTTGTATTTCTTCTCTCTTCCTTGCTCTGTGGATATTGCCAGAATTAGAAGTGGATGGTGGACAGGTTCTATAGTGGGAAGAGTGGTTAAAAGAGGGGAGCTGATGCTTAAATCATTCTAATTTTCCTTCCGCATCCTTCCTGCCCGCCCCCGCCACAAACAGTCATTTCTAGACTGCTTTGTCAGAAAGACAATTTCCCAAGCCGTTGTTGGAGCCCATTTCTCCCAGGGAATTTTATCGCTGGGAGGGAGGATAAGCTTTAAGGATCACTGACCTTAAAAATCAGTAGATAGCTTCCTTCCAGGAAAAGTTGAATGAGATACCTCCTCACTGACCCAGTGTAGATTGACATGGTTATGCTCTAGGTTTACCCATGGCCTTTTCTAAAAGTTGTCGGCTTTGGTAAGAAGCAGAAAAGCCACTATTTTTCTTCACTCTACCTCCTCAAACCCTTCTGCAGTCTTGGCAGAAGAGTTTTTTATTTCGAGAATGATTGAGTTCCAAACACCCGGAGTGCCATTGGGTGTCCCCTGAGTCCTTCTGGGAATGTGATGAGGTCTCTGAAATGGAAAACTTCATGGAGTCTCTTATATTTTTGATAAGCAAGGAACCAAGGCTGTTGACTTTTCCAGACAGATGTTAGGTTTTCAGATGAATGACAAGAGATGAAGGTTCCATTGGCTGTGCACTCAGGCCTCAGAATATGAGCTCTTTCGTGTCATTTTGTGTGTGTATGCTGTCCTTTCTTCAGTGAGATTCTGTCAGGATCTCAGTTCCCCAACCAGAGGTTGAACCCGAACCACAGCAGTGAAAGCCCAGAATCCTAACCACTAGGCCACCAGGGAACTCCCTCCTCACCCTATTTTAGAAAAGAGAAAGCTGAGAAACAGCTTCTCCAAAGGTACCCAACAAGTTAAGAGCAGGGCCAAAGATAATAATTAGCCCCACCATCATTCACAGCATTGTTTACCTACAAAGCCCCTTCCTTTTACTTTTTGATGAATTGCATATGTATCTTATTCGTTCATTTATTCAGTGAGTACTTAGCAATAAGTGATTGCTATGGGCTAGGTGTTTTGTTGTGTATGTAGTGGTGATAGTGTTACGAAGGAAAAGAACAGGGAGTATGGTGGTATTTAGGTTAATTGAGAGACAGGCCCTGAATTCACTCTTACCTGAGTGTTCTCATGATCCACAGTAAAGGACAGATTAAGTCACATGCTCAGATAAATGGTGCTCCAGGCTTAGGACACAGGGGCTATGCTGGCCTCAGTGTGACTGAAGACCACTAGGAAAGACAGGGGTCTGCGAGCTGAGAAATCTCCCTGCCCAACCTCCCACAGCCTCCAGCAGATCAGTAGTCAACGGCTTATCATGAGGAACAAGTACTGGCCTAGACTGGAATGTGACCTCTTTCTTCCTTAGAAAAACAGATCTGAGGTTTGAGGTTGAGGATGTGGCCAAACTGTGTCACAAACCAGAAAGCTAGTACATTTCTTAGTTCCTTAGCTCAGTCTCGAGAACAGACAGTTCAGTGCCTCAAAGTCCTCTTACCTTCTCTGTGAAAAAATTGACTTCTGGGGGAGCTGGAAGAGGAGGCCTGTTTGCTTAGAGTTCAAAATAAAACCAGGAAATAAGTGGGGTGGGGCAGAGCTAGAAGAGCTACTGTGTTTTTCTGGTTATTGTACTTACTGTTTTTTTAAGGGTGTGTGTGTGTGTGTGTGTGTGTCTCTGTGTGTGTGTGTACGATCTTCCAACACGTTCTAACAGCTGAATTTGTAAGATACCATGTAGTAGTATTTGCAAATGTACAGCCCTTTCTTCATCTGCTGTGTAGACCTGCAGTATTGTTTTCATTTCCCAGTAGAACTCTGGGTTGAGAAACATAGACTCACTAAATGCATTTAGAAGACAGGGCATGTGGCTTTTGAGGTCCCAACAATTCAAAACACTTTGTTTCTTTTGTGTATTGTTTTTATCTCCCCAATAGTTCCCATCCTTGATCACATTTTATCTGTACTATGACCTAGAAAGGTGAAATACAGCTTACTATCCCCATTTTATAGATAGGAATCCAAACTTGCTTGCTGTCCTCCATGGGCTGCATTTTTCCATTCCTTTGCTTTTATGCATGCATGCATTCGTTCATCTGGAATTTCCTCACCCCCAAACACATTTGTCAGAATTCTAATCTTCCTTGAGGGCTTATCTAGGATTCTACTCACTCCTCGAAGCTTTTCTTCATTTTCCTAACCAGTTTCATCTCTCTCTCGAACCCAAGAGCATTTTGCACTTATTTGGCAGTCACTTAAATTCTCATCTAACCTCCATATCGGATTGGGACTCTTTTGAGGGCAAAGACTGACAGAAAAGAAAAAAAACACAAACGTAATAGTCACTAACATCTGTTAAACCCTCTCTTTATCCAGACTTTGTGCACGTGCTTTATTCTGTCACTCCGCCTTTACTTTGTGTGAATTGCCTACTCTATGGCAGGTACTGATTTAAGGACTAGACACTGCACATTGTAGGCATACCTATCTGCTTCACAGATACTATTTTTTCTTTTTTTTTTTTTTTGCGGTACGCGGGCCTCTCACTGTTGTGGCCTCTCCCGTTGCAGAGCACAGGCTCCGGACGCGCAGGCTCAGCGGCCATGGCTCACGGGCCCAGCCGCTCCGCGGCATATGGGATCTTCCCGGACCGGGGCACGAACCCATGTCCTGTGCATTGGCAGGCGGACTCTCAACCTCTGTGCCACCAGGGAAGCCCACAGATACTATTTTTTTTTTTACAAAATTGAAAGTTTTTGGCAACCCTACCTTGAGCAAGTCTGTTGGCGCCATTTTTCTAACTGCATTTGCTCACTTCATGTCTCTGTGTCACATTTTGATAGTTCTCACAATATTTCAGACTTTTTCATCATTATTATATTTGTTACGGTGCTCTGTTATCAGTGGTCTTTGATGTTACTTTTGGAAGTTTTGGGCATTTTTTAGCAATAAAATATTTTTAAATTAACGTATGTACTTTTTTTATACATAATGCCAATGCACACTTAATGGACTACAGTATAGTGTAAACATAACTTTCCTATGCACTGGGAAACCAAAAACACTGTGTGACTTGCTTTATTGAGGTATGTGCTTTATTGAGATGGTCTAGAACTGAACTTGCAATGTCTCCGAGGTATGCCTGTGTTTCAATTAATGCTCACAAAAAAAGAATGAGGTAGATGTTATTAGCCCCATTTTACAAATGAGGAACCATGCGCAGAGTCCAGTTAAGTAAATTACCCAAGGGCATGCGTTTAATAGGTGATGAAGCTGGAATTTGAACTCCAACATTTTGATTTCTGAAGCCATGCTCATCACCACTGCATGTCAAATAATCCCCTTCTCTCATCCCTATCTTTCTTTCTGCACCCATCCCCAGCTCCTAGCAGAGTGCCTTAATGTATAGAAGGACCCGATAATTACAGGATAAATGAAATTGAATAGAGAAGCTGAAATCTAGAGAAATTGACATTCCAAAAGTCACAGGGCTTGTTGGAATGAAAAATCTAGAATCTAAGTCTTAACAGTTCCCAGCTCAGGAACCTCTAGGCTGCCTTACTTAAGGCATTTAGAGGAAGGGGAGCAAACTAGATGTGAGCAGAGAACAAGGGTATGTGAGGGTGGTGGTGCCTGTGGTGAAGAGGTCACAGAGACTCAGAAAATTCTTATAGCACAGGAAGTTATGAATGCAGAGTGGCTCATAGTGAAACCGAAAGCAAGTTGTGTGATCCCAATACTTGTCAGGCTTTTGCTTTAACTGACTTGCCCCGAACTGAATGTTCCCTGGGTGAGAGCCCAGAAATTTCCAGCATTTCAGACAACCCTTTTTGAGCCTTATTCTATCCCATATCTCATAACAGGACCCCTACCATGGAAGAGACAATAGAAGATCCCCCCACATCAGCTGTCTTGCTGGACCACTGTCATTTCTCTCAGGTCATCTTTAACAGTGTGGAGAAGTTCTACGTCCCTGGAGGGGACATCACATGCTATTACACCCTCACCCAGCATTTCATTCCCCGTCGAAAGGATTGGATTGGCATCTTTAGAGTAAGTGGTTAATTTAGTACCAAGTGACTGGGAACTAGAGGTTCATCTTAGTTACCTGAGTGTGTGTCTGTCTCTGTATTATAAGCATTTTGCATATATGTGTGGCCAATGTTAAAATCCTAAACTAAGCTCCCTAGCACTTCTCCCTACACACACCAGCATGTGCTGTAGGACTCAAATTTTAATTTCAGTCTTAAGCTAAAATAAGATAGCAAATCATACAATCCACAAGTTTTATTCTACTTTCAAAGACCAAATGTAAATGTTTTTTAAATTATCCTATTTTGAAATATTCATCTATGACTTGACTGGGGTCGGTGGCCCCATATATAATTTCTGTGAATTTAAACGTCACTTGCTTACTTAGTACAATGTTTAATTTGTTTTAATATAAGTATTACAAATCTGGAAAGGATGTTGAAAATTTACCTTGTCCTATATCTTGCATCCAAGAAGTTTGTTCCTGACTAAGCGTGTCTTGCTTCTTTGTGAAGATTTCCAAGAACGGAAAGTTTAAGAGCTCCCTCGGTGTCCTCTTCCAGTGTCTAATCGCCCTGTCAGTTCAAGTACAGAAATGGTACTTTTTATTATAGTCAACTTACTGTCTAGCTCCTCTTCTTTCCCCCTCTGTATCTCTGTCTCTGACATCCCCTCACACACAAACACACACATGCACACTCTTACTCATTGACTCACTCACACACCATAATGACAAATCGTCCTATTTACAGAGACAGAGATAAAGGTCAAACGTAAGTAACTTACACTGCTGAGTCCCAACATAAGTGACCTTTGTTTTGACACCTCAGTATGTCATGTGCTTGTTTACCAATGCTGTCCATCCTAAAATCAGACATCGTTCTTGAGTGCACTGTGTAGGAGCTGATGCTAATTCACATTTCCTCATCGAATTCCTTTTCCTTAATTGTTTGGAATTCCAAGCTAAGTGATAGAACGATGGAAGCTGTAGGTAACAAGGCTGGTGTTTAGAGGTGGGGGCAGTGGACAACCGGAGGGACAGCCGGAGCAACTTCCAGTGAGGACTTCACTCTAAACCAGATGAGAGTCTTATGCTTTTAATTTATTTATTATTTATTTATTTATTTATTTATTTATTTTTGGCTGTGTTGGGTCTTCGTTTCTGTGCGAGGGTTTCTCTAGTTGCGGCGAGCGGAGGCCACTCTTCATCGCAGTGCGCAGGCCTCTCACTATTGCGGCCTCTCTTGTTGTGGAGCACAGGCTCCAGACGCGCAGGCTCAGTAGTTGTGGCTCACGGGCCTAGTTGCTCCGCAGCATATGGGATCTTCCCAGACCAGGGTTCGAACCCATGTCCGCTGCATTGGCAGGCAGATTATCAACCACTGCGCCACCAGGGAAGCCCTATTTTTATTTATTTATTTGGCTGTGTCAGGTCTTCGTTGCTACACGAGGGCTTTCTCTAGTTGCGGTGAGCGGGTGCTACTTCTTGTTGCAGTGCGTGGGCTTCTTATTGCAGTGGCTTCTCTTGTTGCAGAGCACGGGCTCTAGGCACGCGGGCTTCAGTAGTTGTGGTGCGCGGGCTTCAGTAGTTGTGGCGTGCGAGCTTCAGTAGTTGTGGCGTGCGAGCTTCAGTAGTTGTGGTGCACGGGCTTCAGTAGTTGTGGCACGCAGGCTCAGTAGTTGTGGCTCTCGCGCCCTAGAGTGCAGGCTCAGTAGTTATGGTGCACGGGCTTAGTTGCCCCGCGGCATGTGGGATCTTCCCGGACCGGGGCATGAACCCGCGTCCCCTGCATCGGCAGGCGGACTCTCAACCACTGCGCCACCAGGGAAGCCCAGCAGGTGTATTCTTAACCACTGCACCACCAGGGAAGTCCCGAAAGTGTTATTCTTTTTAAAAACAAATGTTTAAAAGCATTGTTTTTAAATGCATCTATACTTCATTCATTTCAGAGGTATTGCGTACCACAATAAGGAAATTGTGGTTAACCCAGAGAATGGCCTCTGATGTTCATTGTCACAAAGCTGTTGATTTGAACACCTACCCTAAAGTGTGCAAGCAAAGTTTAAGACTAATAAAGAGAGAACACAAACTTCTTGAGAACATATGATGTGCTAGGTCTTTGATGAGGGTGTGTGTGTGTGTGTGTGTGTGTGTGTGTGTGTGTGTGTGTGAGTGTGTGTGTGTGTGTGTGTGTGTGTTTTCTAATTTAATCCTTACAGCACAGCAGCCCCCTGAGGTAAGTAGCAGTATTGCTTGTGCACAGATGAATAAGTGAATGTACTCAAGATGGTGACCTTCCCAAGGTCTCTTAGCGGTGAAGCAAGTTTGTTTGACTCCCAAACCTCTGCTTTTCTTCCTCTTTTCTGCTGAATTCCTTGCAACAACAGATGGTCAGTTAGAGAATTAAGGGCTGACTGTAAAGTTGTGTACTTCCTAGCTCACTTCTAAAGTGCTCCTGGTGTTCTTGCAGTGCAGTCTTAATCATACCCCTCAACTCCTCGTCTGCCCTAACACCACTGGTTCCCAGCACCAAGCAGGCACTCACAAAATGTTTCTGCACGTGTAATATGCTACATCTTCTCCATAGAGTGAAAGCTACCACCAGTGATAAAGCCTAAAGTGGATGGGAGTTAGCTTTTCTTCCTTCAACGTAGAGCCCTGCGCTCCATACTCTCCTTTACCCGGGCATTTATGCGATGTTCCAGGGTTCCGGGGAGGGGAGATGTCATAGCACAAGAGGCAGGCTGCGACTAGGACTGCTCAGATGGAAGAGCCAAGGACAGAAATCGCAGTGGCTAGAAGTTGCTTCCTTGTTCCAAGGCAGCAGTAATTCTTAGGCCTTCCTAGATGATATTTTGGTCACAGTGCATTAAGAAACTCCAGGATGTGAATGAAGACTCCATAAAATTCCTGCTTCCTGTACCTCCACAGGTTTCAGTGGCCCAGAGGTGCTTACAGCAATGGTGTGGGTGTTAATGAGACACTAAAACATGCCCTAGTATGTGTGATGCACTTACAGCCTTTTCAACCCTGCTCTGATTCCTTAGTATATGAACATGGAATTTATTTTTAGTTCTTTTTCTTCCCACTGGGCTCAGGCAGGGTCACAATATGGCAATAAATGTAATTTTGCTTATTTGCTGAGTATTCTCCCCTTGAAGACACAATGGCTCCTTTTCTATTCTCCGGTATACTCTTATCTTCCAGATAGGATTTGAGCCGTCTTTTACCCCTCTTCACATTTAGTGAGAATATTTTCCACTTAGCCAGCTTTCTGCTCTGAGGCATATTTTACAGTATCCTTACATCTTATGAGTTACTGCATTCCATACCTAGAAGGGGCCTTTATGACTACCAGATTGCTGTTGTTATCTTTATCACCAAAAAGCCTTCATTAAACATGCATTAAGAAAAACACTGAAGAAAGAAAACTCTACAGATTGGACTCAGTTATCTGGTACCTCATAGTCTAAGAACACTCTTGCATCCAACCCCAACACACACATTATTTTTAAAATGCACTTTGAGGGGCTTCCCAGGTGGCGCAGTGGTTGAGAGTCCGCCTGCCGATGCAGGGGACGCGGGTTCGTGTCCCGGTCCGGGAAGATCCCACATGCCACGGAGCGGCTGGGCCCGTGAGCCATGGCTGCTGGGCCTGCGCATCCGGAGCCTGTGCTCCGCGATGGGAGGGGCCACAGTGGTGAGAGGCCCGTGTACCGCAAAAATAAATAAATAAATAAATAAATTTTAAAAAATAATAAAATAAAAATAAAATGCACTTTTAAACGCAGTGATATAACCGGGTTGGTATAGGGGACAAGACTGAATTGGACACAGGAGAGGACGAACCAGTGGAGAGGGCAGATCAGAAGTGCTTTCTGATTAAGAAGTTCCAAGAACACTGTTGTAGGAAAATAGCGGGATCAAGGTTCACAATCCCACAACTTTTTTCCCCGATCACTCTCAGTTCTATGTCTGACTTGGAGATACAATATTTGGAACTCTTGTCCTGGGTGTTGAATGGCCAGTTTTTGTTTCCTTCTAAGACAAGTAATTTAGACTGTGTGTGTGCATACCAGTTTTTAATTGTATATATAGTTATCATAAGTCAAAAAACAAGATTTGATCCATTGTGGGTAGATCTTATCATAATGAACTTACTCTATTGTAAAATCAACATAACAAAAAGTGCATTTTACGAAGACAGGGCCCAAACCTGAGCACTTTCAGATGCTGAACAAGAGCCTCTTGTCATTGCAGGTGGGATGGAAGACAACCCGTGAGTACTACACCTTCATGTGGGTTACTTTGCCCGTTGACCTAAACAGCAAATCTCCCAAACAGCAGGAGGTCCAATTCAAAGGTGAGAAAAATACTGGATCAAAGGTAGAAGACAGCTAGCAGCCAAGACTAATTAATTCCCTTGAGCTTGAGCTTTCTGGGTAGATAAAAGACTTCCGGATTTTTAGTTTTCTGAATAGACCTTATTTTGGATTAAAAATCATGTTCTGTTTTCAGCTTATTACCTGCCCAAGGATGATGAGTATTACCAGTTCTGCTATGTGGATCAGGATGGTGTGGTCCGGGGGGCAAGTATCCCTTTCCAGTTCTGTCCAGAAAATGAGGAGGACATCCTGGTTGTTACCACTCAGGTCTGTAAGCATCTCATCTCAATCCCTTCCTGCCGCTAAGGGTAGCAATCCCAGGATAGGGTAGAATTTTAGTCAGTAAGCGTTTATTGAATGTCTAACAGTTAACTGTTGGGAAAATTTTATACAGTACCCATTCAAACCCACCATTCCTAAGGGAATGACTTAGGAATGTTAATAAGATTCATTACAATAGGTGATCTCTCCTTTCTCTAAAACTTCTGTAACTCAGGTGACATTCAGTTATTTAACTTTCCCAGTTACGTAATTTTTGTCATCTGCACATCTTATCACCATAGTAAATTTTATAAGCTCCTTTGAGGAGAGACACAGCAGGTATTCTTCTTTGTATCTCTCAGATTCATTTGCTTACTCAGTTATTTAACAGGACACCTACTTCCGTCCAACACTCTGGTAGGCACTAGGGATGTAGTGAAGAATCAATTAAAATCCTGTCCCAGTCTCAAGGAGCTAAGTCTGAGAGGAGAGACAAACAATACTAAGTGTTTGCAAGAAAAAACTCTGTTCTTTTGTCATTACCCCTTTTAACTTTTTGTGGCCTTCATTTTGTTTATCTTTCTTTCTTGGTAATGGCAGCCTCAATGCTGCAATTATACAGACACACCTCTCTTACCCCGCTTCCCTACATACTGAGGGGCTGCTTCCACTTGGGGTACACAGATGTCACTACAGTGAGTGGGAATCAGCTAGACCCTAACCATCCCAGCCTATGGGAATTTTCTGCTAGAGGGACTTGAATATCCATTGAGCTATAAAGGGCCAAACATGAGCTTATGGAACGTTCTTTCGTAGGGTGAGGTGGAAGAGATTGAGCAGCACAACGAGGAGCTCTGCAGAGAAAACAAGCAGCTGAAGGACAGCTGTGTCAGCCTCGAGAAGCAGAACGCAGACATGCACGCTAGGCTTCAGAAGAAGCAGGTATGGCTGCTGGTTAAAGGTGAACTTGGAGGTTGGAGATCAGAATCCTTTTCTGTTTTTCTTGTGATCTCACGCCCTTATACTAATATCT
Source organism: Neophocaena asiaeorientalis asiaeorientalis (assembly GCF_003031525.2). NCBI lineage: Eukaryota > Metazoa > Chordata > Mammalia > Artiodactyla > Phocoenidae > Neophocaena > Neophocaena asiaeorientalis. Next base: position 4,424,030 of record NW_020171981.1, read on the forward strand.
GGCACAGATTTTAGTATATTGGAGATTTCCTTTTTATTGTTTACATATTGAAATGATATTTTCATTTAATGAATTAAATACATATACTATTAGTAAAATAATTTCATCTATTTCTTTTTACTTTTTTTAATGTTGCTACTAAAATTTTTAAATTATGTATGTGGCTTTCATGAATTAATTGGACAGCACGTTTCTAGGAGAAAAGCACCTTTATTTTGCCCACTGCTGTGTCTGCAGTGCCAGAACAGTGTCTGGTGTGTAATAGGCACTCATTAAATATTTGTTTAATGAATTAATGGACAAATATGAGCTCCACTAGAAGAGAAATTAGGTAGATGTATTTTTTCTTCCTTTTTTTAATTGAGTTGTAGTTGATTTACAATGTTGTATTCGTTTCAGGTGTACAGCAAAGTGATTCAGTTTTATATATATATAAGATACTTTTCCCGTATAGGTTATTACAAAATATTGAGTATAGTTCTCTGTGCTATACAGTAGGTTCATGTTGGTTATTTATTTTATATATAGTGGTGTGTGTAATGTTAATCCCAAACTCCTAAGGTAGATGTATTTTTAATATGGAAAGAACATATTAAGAACATTTTAATATAGAAATCCTTTTACTTGGATATTTCATTCACTGCTGTGTCATGCTATATGCCTGACATATAATAAGTGCTCAATAAATATTTGTTGGCTGCCTGAGATACTAAACACTGTCTTAGAAATGTTAAGTCCCTTTGATGTTTCAATCTACAGGAGGAGCTAGAAACCCTAAAGAGCATCAATAAGAAATTGGAACAGACAATGAAAGAGCAGAAGGACTGTTGGGAGACAGAGCTTCTTCAGTGAGTGTGCCTCTTGAATGGGAGGAGCTGCTGTATTATAGACACCCTTAGGCAGGGTCCGATTAGACTTTAGAACAGTCTTCCTGTTACGACAGTGATAGGTATGATTCTCCCTCGTTGATTCATGAGCTCTTTGACTCTAGGTTAGAGAATTAGTATCAGAATTGTAAGGACAAATGACCTGAATTCAAGTATTAGCGTTAAGTATTGAACACTTGCAGTTTGAGGTCAGGAAGCCAAAATAGGACTGAAGAAGAGACTAGTGGATTTAAAAATAACTCTGCAGGCTTAGGGCCAAGGCAGCCTTAAATCGTTTAAGGTCTGGGGGAGCTGACCTAGAATCAGTATTTTTTTTCACTTAGTCATCTCCACTTCCACAGACTGAAAGAACAAAACCAGAAGATGTGCTCAGAAAATGAAAAGATGGGAGTCAGAGTGGATCAGCTTCAGGTAGGTAATGCCAAACCTTTGCCAAAGTATATTTTCTTAGCCTTGCCACCACTCCACTGTGGTGGCCCAGGAAGATACAGCTCATTGTACTGAGTGCCTAGTGGTGGATCTCTCAGAGCATCACGCTACAGTTTCAGTGTGTGTGTTTTCCGTTCTTGGCCCTCCACACCCTTTTTAACTTTTCTTTTAGCTACAAAATCTTTTCAAGCAAAATCTTACTAAAAAGCCTGGAATGTAAAGCAGGTAGCAGCAGAACTCTCTTTTTTAGGAAGCTGTGCCTTGAAGAGGGGCTTTAAAGGGTGGTTTGTCAGATTTTACTCAGTTGAGTCTTAGATTCTCAGGTGTAAGGTAGAGCTGAAGAGTGAAGAAGTTCTTAGGGATATTTGGCAGCTGGGAGTTGCTGGGGAACACACATCTCCTTATGTTACTGTACATTTAAAAGCCTTCTTCCTGTTTAGTTTTCCTTCTTTTTTATTTTGGTTATATTCACTATTTTTGCTTTAGGCCCAGCTGTCAACTCAAGAGAAAGAAATAGAGAAGCTTGTTCAGGGAGTTCAAGATAAAGCAGAGCAGTTGGAGGACCTGAAAAAGGAAAATGGCCAGCTCTTTCTCAGTTTAACTGAACAGGTAGAGTCATGGAACAAAATATTTTTAGGCATTTGTGAAAAAAATATATACATTGTTCTTTCTTTGCTCTATCATATACCTGGGTGTCACTGGCTGTGGGAAAGGTCTCGGGGGAAGCCATCTGAAATGAGGTATCTAACGGCTTTTCTCAGAAACTAATAAGAGAAGACTTGCTTTTCTCTCTGCGCCCTGCTCGCTCATTAGCTTAGCAGGCCTTTCCCCAGTGCGTGCGCACATGTGCTTGTGCGTGTGCGTGTGCGTGTGTTTTCCCAGCAGTGGTACTGAAATCTGTTTTTGTGCAGAGGGAACACCGGAAGGAGCTCGAACGGACAGTGGAGGAGATGAAGCAGAAAGAAACTACTGCAGCGAAGAAAGAACAGGAGTTAACGGCATGTCTGTCTTTGGATGGCTATGTGGGAGGCAGCCTAAAGAAAGGAAGGGATAGGGCCTATTTTCAGGGGATGGACAGGATAAATGACACAGATTAGAATAGCATTTACCTCTGGACTTTCTTCTCTCTATCCAAAGGGACAGAGAATCTGCCATTTATAGACTGTTTAGGAGAGGTGGGCATTTCTAATATGTGACGAGTGAAAAGGAATATTGGAAGTTAAACTTCACGAGAGGTTGTAGTAAATAGAGCCTTGGGCTAGGAGTCACACAGAATAACCCTTACCCCCTTCTTAAAGAGTTTCTGTCGGGGCAGACAAATTAATGATTGTCAAATGAGCTCTACAATTAGAAGATATTATAGTAGTCAAACAAATTTTGTTATAATTAATATAATGTTAGCAATTATCATCATTATAAATTGTTCTGAGCTATGTAATATAGTAATAATGAAAGCCTAATTGACTAATAATTTCCTATAATATATTGTTGGAAACAAGGCCTCATGGTGATCACAGGTACCTAGAAGCTCCATTTTCTGAACTGTTGTAAGGACATGAGAACTCCTGATGTGTGGAGAATATCCAGTTATTGGGAATGTAACTCATATCCTCTATGCATCATTCATTCATTCAGTCATTATCTAATTGATCATTGAGTACCTACTGTATATAAGATACTGTGTATTTTAGCTTATATAATAAAGAATAGATGCAACAAAGTTTGAAAATCATCAACTCACAGATTAAGTATAGCTCACAGGAATGTTTTATTTGTTCTAGATGGTGTTTTTTAAAAAACTGATTTGGTGAACAGCACTTAAAAATGGGAACATTTCCCGTTAAAAGAAATTTGTATTTCCAGCTTCTTGAAAAATCAGAGGCTCTGGCAACATATGAGCCGACACTCCCGCCCAGTAGCAGTATCTGGAGCTGGAGCTGCTGACCCTTTAGATGGGTCATGAGTTCCCCATGTGGCTGCCGTCCTCACTGTTTTGTTGCATCCCACTCCTTCATTCAGTTCCATTACTTGCCAGGCCCCTATTGGCACTTTTGAGTTTGTGACCTCTGATGTAACAAAGAAATCTGCTTTAAATAATCTACAGCCATTCAAAGGTTTGAACCTCCTTGGTTTTCATGGAATACTTTGAAAGATCCAGGGGCTCCCCAGCTGTCTGATAGCAATTCTTTATTCCTCATGCATCCAAAAGTCCCCTAACTCTGAGGACTGTTTATCTTAGGCTTCAGGAGCCTAAGAACAAGAAAACAGCAGTGGAGGAGCAGCTAGTACAAGAGGTGGAACGCCTAAAGGCAAAGGTAGAGGCGGGGAAAGCCTGTTTCTTAGAGAAGTACAAAGAGTGTCAGTGGCTCCACAAACAGATCAGGCAACTCAGGGCTGCCGCACAGGTAGGTGACAGATGAGGGGCCCAGGAAGCAAAGGGTGTGAAGGTTTGTGGCTCCTGGACCAAGCCCAGAGGATTGTACATCCTTGTTAAGGAGAATACACCCTCTGCTAAAAAGAGGTATGGAGTATGGGGCCAGAAACCAGCCTGGAGATCCCCAGAAATAGAGGCCCCAGCTCAGCCATGGGTCTCAGGGAAGGTTTTTTGTTTGTTTGTTTTGTTTTTTGCAGTACGCAGGCCTCTTACTGTTGTGGCCTCTCCCATTGCGGAGCACAGGCTCCGGACACGCAGGCTCAGTGGCCATGGCTCACGGGCCCAGCCGCTCCGCGGCATGTGGGATCTTCCTGGACCAGGGCACGAACCCGTGTCCCCTGCATCGGCAGGCAGACTCTCAACCACTGCGCCACCAGGGAAGCCCTCAGGGAAGGTTTTTATAACCATTGAGCAGGTTTCTGTACAGACTCAGATAGTGCTTTCTTATTTCTGCCTTTTGAGGAAGTGAACCAGGACCAGAAGAGCCAGCAGGAGCCATTGGGGGTGGGGAACCAGGGGCCTGCAGTCAGTACTGTCATCGGGTAGCCCCCTTTCGCATTACTACCTCAGGGTCGGCTAGAAGTGCACAGCAGTTTGGGCACCAGCATTCAAATAAAAAATCTTGAAAAAAAACCCCACAACTGGTAGGATTAGCTTAAAGTGTTTTTATGAGGTATTCGCGTGTGTGTGTATATAGGCAGGTGTCGGGAAGCGCTGAAGCATGCCTGTGAGTTTTGGCTCCAGGAAACTAGTCAGGTGAACCCATCGTACTGGGAAGCCCAGAACCGCAGTCTGGGTTCCTTTTAGCCTTGGATAAATGCCTTCCAGGGTTCCTTCTTCCTCAGTGTAACTTGAGTCCATATGCCTATCTTCACACTGGGAGGGAGTCACACCAGCCTAACTCAGTGCTTTACGCTGTGTTGGGTGAGATGTTTATTCAAGACAAAGATGATGATTGTTTCCATGGTTGCGTGGGGTTTAAAAAAAGCTCAGTTTATCCCTAATTCTGTTAAGCCAGTCTTGAGGTTTCCCCCAAGCTAACTTTTTCTCTCTTTGGTCACTTACTCCCAGCTAAACCAAACGAAACTGGCATCTTGATGCCAGCCCAAGCCTTCAGGCATTTTGTGTTAAGTCATTTTTCTGTAAGTCAGCATCACCTCCATGGTACCACTCCTCCCTACCCCCATTTCCTTCTCCACCACCTCAGTCCCACCACTTTGGACAGCCAGATCCTCTTTGATCTTGTTTTACCCCACCTTGGATCCAGACTGCAATAGGTGGTCCTAATCCTAATTTTTTTTTTGACAGGACCAGAACTTTGACCTGTCAAAAAGACTGAGTGAGAACAAGATTCTATGTAATGTTCTGCAGAAAGAGAAAGAGAGAATGGAAGAAGAAAACGGTGTAAGTGTGTAAAAGACTTCTTAAGGGAAGGAGCAGGGTGACCCAGAGATGTGGTGATAACATAAAAAGTTAAACAAAAGAGCCCTTTCTGGGACATTGGATGAGACAGTTGCTCCCAGACAAAGAGTACATTTCATCTGGTTTCCTTATCTACCGCAAAACCCATTCTTTGTTCTGTAACTGAAGCTTGTTTGGCATGGCAGTAGTGACCTTGAAAGGAGCAGCCTTGATGAAGATCTAACTTATTATTTTTGCTTTTAACTCCACAGCTATTCTAAGTATTGTCTTTGGGGAGTAATATCCTACATCATTTTTGTGCTAGCTGAGGGACCCTTTTCCTTCAGCACAACTTTTTTCTTTTTCTCTGCTGCCAAACCAGGAGCAGAAGTGGTGGTCTCTACCAGTGCTGGACCCATGGTAGGCCCCAAATAAATACTATGCATTCATTCATTCATCAGTCCATTCTTTCATCCAACCAGTATTTATTTTCTGCTGTATGCTAAACACATTATTATTGATCGATTGAGGATGATGGCAGCAAATAAGAAGGTTGAACTTGAAGTCATTCTTACGTGCTTGCTGGCATCAAAGAGCAGGTGTCCATGCATTCTGGCTGCTCCTCCGATCTACACCTCCAGCCATTCTCCATCTCTACCCTCTCCATAACCCTTCTGGGCTGTGCCTTCAAGTGATCATTTCTACCTTTGATTATATCATTTATGCCAATGTGTTTCAATTTTGCAGAAAGACTTTGGGGTCTGTTTCTGGTCCTGTCATTCTCATCCTCTTGATTTAGTTAGCGGTACCTTGACTTGGAAATAGTCGATGGGGTGGGGGAAGGGTGTGCAGCGGATGGGGAGGAAGAATGCACACAACTTGCAGCGAGAAGAGAAAGACCTGATATTTGGGAGCTTTGTTGGGAACTACAGTAAAACCCTCTTAAGATGTTAAGAGGAAATTTACTGATTTTCTTTTTTCTAAGAACTTTAAATGCTGCCTGTCCCCCTTGTGGCTTGATCTCTTACATTCTTTCTCTCTCTCACATTCCCTCCCTCTCTTTTTTCCTCCCTCTCACTCTCTGTTGGCATATCCATTTAATGGGATAAAACATGAAGAGGGAAAATTACATCAGATGAATATTCACACTATGTAAGAAAATTGTTCTAGGAAGGAGACTAAAAAGCATTCTGCTCTCAATAATGTGTAACAATTTCAGTCTTAATATAGCTCCCACCACCCTCACATATCCATACGACTTCTGTACCCTCTTCAACTGGTGTGTATTTAAAGATTTAAAATTCCTTTTTGCATTCATTCTAAACAAAATTCAATACATATCTAAATTCAGATATTAAGAACTCAGATCTTTGGAATACTGAGGCTGCTGCTTCCCCTTTTGAAGAATTATGGTTTATCATTTCTTGGGCTTCTCCAGTGCCACATTGTTAATTGAGAACTACCTGTAATGGGCATCCCTGGCCAGTTCCTTGTGGCCATTTGTTGTTGTCTTTTAACATGTCTCTGTAAATACTCTATCCTTAGCTTTTGAAGATGGAGAACAGCACACTGCTGAGTTACATGGGTCTGAATTATGACTCTTTGCCGCATCAAGCGCCTGCTTCGAATCAAGGAGGTGCGAGACAAAACCCAGGACTTGTCTATGGAAACCCATATTCTGGTAAGACAACTTTGCCATTCGAGCTGGAGGCCCCTGCTTGCATCCCTTTCCTCCAATAAATTTTTTTTTTATCTGAAATGCTAATTAAGACCAGCCTCATTGTTAAGACTTGTTGGGCAGAAGCTGAGTACCCAACAGAAAGACTGCCAGGCAAGAAGTATTAATTGAGAAATAAATCTGAATCTAGAAGACACAAATAAGATCATTCGCCTAGAGGCAGCAGACACAAATTGAGTCCCGTGGCTATATTCCAAATATATGAGTCAGAGCAATGTCTCTGTGTAGAAGATATATACATCTAAAGCTGAGGAAGCTAATTAAGATTTGGAAGTGGAAGCACAAGAGGCGGACTGTGCCACCCAGGATGGGCTGTTAGGCAGCCACCCCCGTGGCCTGACCAAGGGTAGCAGGGATGTGCTCAACAGAGACTCCTGAGTGGTTTGGAGGACAGGAAATGGGGTGACAACCAGTCTTGCAATTGAAGGACCCGGGGTCAGATGTCTTTGCCAAACAGGGAACTTTCCTCCTTTTGTGTCTCCAAAGCGATATGAGACCTCATTTGCTTTTTTGCGACAGTTTAAAGCAGTCCTGTTCTCTTTTTTTTTTTTGCGGTACACGGACCTCTCACTGTTGTGGCCTCTCCCGTTGCGGAGCACAGGCTCCGGATGCGCAGGCTCAGCAGCCATGGCTCACGGGCCCAGCCGCTCCGTGGCATGTGGGATCTTCCCAGACCGGGGCACGAACCCGTGTCCCCTGCATCAGCAGGCGGACTCTCAACCACTGCGCCACCAGGGAAGCCCAGTCCTGTTCTCTTAACAGTCACAGTCTGATCTTTGCAACAGGCAGGGGTACAAGTATATTTTTCCTTACAAGTATTTTTAAACACTTCATTTAAAAAATGACTGTGTGGATTTGGTCTTAAAATCTATTCTCAGACTATTTCCGTGTTAAATTGTTACTGTTTTCATTAAAATCTCATTTTCTCCACACTGAAAATAGGTTTATTGTTTTTTTCTGATTATATAATGGCTACTGAAAATGCCACTTCATTATTTTTTCCTCTTTTCCCACTATCCTTGACCTAGATCCCCTCTATCAAAGTAGATGGTATATATGAGAGCTAAAGAATCAGAAGGGGAACAATGAGGGTTACAAAAAACAGCTGCTAGAACACAGCTGGAGAATGTATCCTAAGGATGCATTTCATTGAGTGCAGTCTTTTTTATTACCTTCAGGTATCCAAGAAAGTCCTGCCCCCAGCCTGGTAAGTATTTGATTCCTGAGATTGCCCACAGCAAATCTTTGAGAAGATTTCCCTTCCTGCTCCATCCAGTTCACGGGAGAACCGTAGGGAGACTGGTTCACCGTGATAATCCAAGTCAGCAGGGTCAATTTGGTCAGTGCCGAAAGCTGAGAGAGCCTGTTAGGGCGGGGAGAAGAAAACACAGTTCATCCGTCAGTGTTCCGCTGAAGAGTTTTCACCTGTGAATTGAGTTTGGTAGAAGGACTAGGGCGGAGATATGAACCAGGCAGGTAGCCAAACGAGGTATGTCCAGTGCCCCTTCCAGGCAGTATTACATCCTTTCAATCCTGGGGTTAGAGAATGCCCCAGTGAGTGTCTCCCAATGTGAATTTGTTCATTCATCCTCTATTTCTTGATCACCTACCATCTGCCAAGCATGATGCTAGGTGCTGAGGATATAGTAGGAAGTCAGACACAGCTCTGCCGCATATAACTTACATTCGGACTGACCTCTTTGCTCTTCCTCCCAGCTCTCCATCAAGAAATGCCCCACCTGCAAGTCAGACTTTCCTGATGACTTGTTTGACCACACCTTGGAGCAGCACATGCAGCCCTGTAGTTTGAATTGTCCAATTTGTGACAAGGCCTTCCCAGCAAAAGAGAAGCAGATCTTTGAAGACCATGTGTTGTGCCACACTCTCTAAGTGTCCCAGCCTCTTGGATCTATACTGTACATGGATTTTATAGAGCAGAAGCTTCTACTATGAGTTATGACCCAAGATCCTGCCTAACCTGAATTATTAGGGATTTACTTAGTCCTGCTGCCCTATAGGTGGAGTCATGTCGATTATCTGAAGCATAGTGTTAAGGGCGGTTACTTCCATCCTTGTGGGTTTTAGTACCTTTTAAGTCACATAACTCCAGCTGTGTCAGCCTCTCAACTAAAATGCCCATTCTTGCGAGGGTCTCCAGCATAAAGGCCCTGGGATGGAGCTGACCTGGCTGTTCACAGGAGGCCTGACTCGAGTACTAAGTGAGTAGTTTTCTGGGTTGTCCCACTGCCATTCAAGGTCAGGCCTTGAGTGTGTTTGTACTCAGTCCTCAGTCCTAACCCTGGGGCTGGTGACTGATCAGAGGTTGAGAATTTCTACCTCCTCCTCAGGCCTCCTTCTCCAACTAATTTAGAATAGTCAAAAAAGGCATGGCAGAGAACCCAGACATCCAATTTGGATACCAAGGTTTTCTCATCTTGATTTCCCAGCTCCCGACGGAAGCATTCCTGAACAATGGACATGAAATATTTCACTCACAGAAAGGCTTTCTCTCTGGATACCTCTGACTGGCATTTTCTACTCTGGTTTTTTCCTGTGCACATAACTATTATTGTTGTAAGTCCTTTCTTAATGGTTAGTGGGACTTGTTAGAAACTGTATGGGTTTGCAACTTTCTGAGCAGGTGAGTTTGAATATGGATAAGTTAGAATAAGAACTATTGTTAATCGCTTTAATACTAAAAATAAACTAGTCTTCTACTTCAGGGACTTTGGTAATTTAAAATAAACCTTGAGTTCATGTTTTCTTTATTTTTAAGCTTGTGGGGAAAGTATAATAAAAGGATTGTCGGAATTATAGACCCCCACCAAGGATTCCTCTTCACCTGTCTTAACTAGTCAACAAAAGAGTGTCCTGGTCATTATCTTGAGGTGGAGAGGGAGGTGACGAAGCATTAGTTTGAGAAATCTGGAGCCCTGACTTTCTTGTTCTAACTTTCTGTGCATTTTTGAAAGGGTGTGGATTTGGGCACCTTTTGTGAACTAACTTCAATTCCCTCCATCCAGATCTGCCTAATTGAACTATAAGAAAGCAATTCCATTTTCTCCACCCCAGGGACTGAACAAATGGAAATGACTCCCAGGCAGTCAGCCAGCTGGTCACCGTAGAGACTTTTACAGAAACTTCTCAATGATGTGAAACACGATGCTGTGCACCAGGTTGAGCCAGTTATAGCTCTGCATTCCTTCTGCGGTTTTCCCTGACGTGACTGAAGTTAGGCCTTAGACTAACTGTATTGTCCTAGTCACAGCTCCTCACCTTTATTTCTCCTTTGATAAAATGAAGATGAGACTGTACTCCCACTGCTTCTCCCGTGTCACCATTTCAATATGATGTCTCTTGGACTCATACGCCTTTGCCCTGTAAGAATCAGATGTGACATTAAGACAAAGTCTAGAACAGAAATATAGGACTTCCCTGGTGGCGCAGTGGTTAAGAATCCGCCTGCCAGTGCAGGGGACAAGGGTTGGATCCCTTGTCCAGGGAGTTCCCACATGCCCCGGATCAACTAAGCCCCTGTGCCACAACTACTGAGCTCACATGCCGCAACTACTGAAGCCTGCGCGCCTAGAGCCCGTGCTCCACAACAAGAGAAACCACGGCAATGAGAAGCCCGTGCACCGCAACGAAGAGTAGCCCCCGCTCACCGCAACTAGAGAAAGCCCACACGCAGCAACGAAGACCCAACGCAGCCAAAAAAAAAATGAATGAATAGAAATATAACGGGGAGACGGTAACACAGTTTTTCTGGCAGATACCCTTCCTGCAAAATTTCTGTTGCTCCCCAGATAGTTCCAGTGAAGAATTGCAGTTTCATTTATTTTATACTAGTCAGCTCTTAATTAAGCACACGAATGGAGAGGAGCAGTGGTGCACATAACCCAAATCAGCGAATAGCATTTTCTGGTGAATTACCCACCCCTTTGCCCCTGCTACCCTGAGGGTTACCGTGATTATCAACAGCAGCAGGAGCCCTTCCACAGGCTTGGTACAAAAAAGCAGTTGAGGTGTTAATGATCCTTTTTGCTGGATGTAAAACAAAGCATCTTTAACCACTGTTCATTATCCCCAGCTGCTCTTACCAAGGCTTTGAAGGGGAAATGACGCTCCAGGCATCTACTAGTGGTAAAGGAAACAGTCATTCTTACATAATCCAATCATCACCCCAGCCTTTCTCGTCTATACCTCTTACACCCACAGATTTTAAAGCTGGAAAATTCCTGCAAGAAATAACAGCTTGTGGGAGCAAATTGGATTTGAGAATCTGTGTACTTATTATGGCAACAAGTTTTCCTTCCTAGTTCATTTTCTCTTTTCTAATATTAAAATGTTTTTGCGTTACCTTAGCACACTCACTCACTAAGCAGTGGGGAAAAAAGTCACCCTGGCATACATGAGTGTGAGTGGTGAAGGAAAGCTAACCTAAAATCAGAGAAGGGAGAGTTGGCAAGATATATGGTAAACTTAGACCCCTAAGAACACCTGTAGCTTCAGCCCTTTTGCCTCGTCTTGCTAAAAATTGGGATGAAATGGAACTGCCTTGATGTTTAAATATGATCCTGTGATTCGAGTGATTTTCTACAGTGGCTGTGGATTGCACTGAGCTAAGCATTCTCTAACCTGGTCTCCTAGCAACAAATGCTAATGAGATGGTAGGCTGTGGCAAAAGATGCCGTCCATTACCTAGGGAAAAAAGCAAAGTGGACTCGGCATAACAGAGCTCAAACCCGAAGAGATAGCACCTAATTCCCCTGAGTTAACCAACAGTAGGCCACAAGCTTGGGGAAATTACACTGAGATCTCCTTAATTGATCTCATATAAATATTAAAATAATGGCTTTATAAGCATGTAGTGCTTTATAGTTTAGAATGCATTTCATATAGTCCATGTATACTTTCAGTAACCCTTTGAAACAGAGAGCTTTTTTAAAATTTATTAATTATTTTTGGCTGCATCGGGTCTTCTTTGCTACGCGGGCGGGCTTACTCTAGTTGCGGTGAGCAGGGGCTGCTCTTCGTTGCAGCGCGCAGGCTTCTCGTTGCGGTGGCTTCTCTCATTGTGGAGCATGGGCTCTAGGCGTGCGGGCTTCAGTAGTTGTGGCACGTGGGCTCAGTAGCTGTGGCTCACAGGCTTAGTTGCTCCACAACATGTGGGATCTTCCCAGATCAGGAATCAAACCCGTGTCCCCTGCATTGGCGGGCGGATTCTTAACCACTGCGCCACCAGGGAAGTCCCTGAAACAGCTGTTAACTCCCATTTTTATAGATGAATAAGATGAAACATGGGACTTCCTGGTGAAGAGCTTTGTTTCAGGGAAGTCCCTGAAACAGCTGTTAACTCCCATTTTTATAGATGAATAAGATGAAACATGGGACTTCCTGGTGGTGCAGTGGTTAAGAATCCGCCTGCCAATGCAGGGGACACGGGTTTGAGCCCTGGTCTGG
>NW_020171981.1:4436455-4485757 GCF_003031525.2 Neophocaena asiaeorientalis asiaeorientalis
AATTAAAAAAAAAAAAAAGATGAAACATGGAAAAATAACCTGCTAAAAGTGGAAACAACCCAAATGCCCGTCAATTGATGAGTGGGTAAATATGGTATAGCCATACAACGAGATATTATCTGGCAATAAAAAGGAACGAAGTACTGAGATGTCACAACGTGGACGAACCTTGAAAACATGCTGTGAAAGAAGCTAGTCACAGAAGATCACATACTGTATGATTCCATTTGCATGAAATGTCCAGAATAAGAAAATATTCTATGGAAATAAAATAGACTAGTGTTTTCCTAGGGCTGGGTGTTGGGGGAAATGGAGAATGACTGCTAATGGGTATGGAGATTCTTTCTGGGGTAAAGAAAATGTTCTAAAATTTATTACAGAGATGATTGCACAGCTGTGTGAATATGCTAACTACCACTGAATTATACCCTTAACAGGTGAATCGCGTGCTATGTGAGTTATATCTCAAGTTGGTATGTTTTTAAAAGGTTAAAAGGATGTCTTTTTTTTTTTTTTTTTTGGCCGTGCCATGCGGGATCTTAATTCCCCAACCAGGGCTCAAACCAGTGCCCCCTGCATGGAGAGCGTGCAGTCTTCACCACCAGACCGCCAGGGAAGTCCCTAGGATGTCTTAAATACAGATACAGAGCAGGTTCAGCACTGTTGACCTTGGTTAAATCACACTTGTCAGTACAACCCCTGCCTCAGCAGTGTTGGGTTCTCCCCCTCTCTCGGGCTGGAGGCAGCGCTTCAGTTGTGATTAGCAGGGTCAGGCCAATTAATGGTAGCCTACCATCTGGCCAGCAGCATTGGTGGTCTCTGGGAATATCTATTTTGTGGAGATGAACGGACCCAATAAAGTTGGGATAAAGAGTCACCAGCTCACAAATCCCAGGTAATCATATTAAGGGATCCAGCCTGCTCTGCCTAGTGTTATTACTTTCTCCCTGTGGAAAGAAAGAATATGACACTGGGGAACTAAGTCTGTCGTTTACCCAGTCAGTCAACGTTTAGTGAGCACCCACAGTGTGCAGAGCTAACACAGGGCCAGGATTTTTTTTTTTTAATAGAAAAGTTCTTCCCTCGAGAGATCTGCAAGATTAATGAAGACATTCTGTCTGCCCTCTGGGAGCCCTCAAACTGCTGGGGGAGAGATTCTCAGGTTTCAGGGGTCTCCTAATCTGTTGGGGAAATGAGATTAACTGCCCAATTTAAGGACGCAAAGATAAGGGACATCATCTCGCAAACTGAAGACACGAGGGCTATGGGACCTGAGTGTTAATTAAGATGTGAGCAAGGCCCAAGTTAATGATGTCTTACGTGAGTGTGCTTTGGAAGAGGTTGAGGGACAAAAATGGCAGACCAAAATGGGGAGGGTATCCTGAGGGTCTCTACAAAGGGGGAGAGAGAAGCCGCTCCAGAATGCAAAGAACCTTTAAGCAAAAGTACTAGCATATAAAAAGAAACAAGTTTCTGTCCTGAAAGACGCTCCAGTCTAGTTGAACCACATCTAACAAGCTCATTTGAGCTCAGAAGGGACAGGAGGGAGGGTGGCGAAGGGTGTCAGTTTTAAGGATATAGGACTGTCTCAGAGCCCCAGGCTTAAGATTCCCAGCCCTCAGGGCTAGAGTGCTAGGTGATACAGAGACATCATCCCTTGCCATTTGTTACCCTGCTTCTCTGCCTCTGAGTCAAACCTTCTCTTTCACTCCAGTCTGATTCTCTGCCTCCCAGACTGCATGATGGAAAATGGTTGCTGCTTATCTGAGTTTTTAGGCTATACTCTGCTTTAAAAAAAAGAGTTGTGAAAGGAAAGGATGGGAATCTCAGTCCAACTCTAGATTCCCTGAGGGAGGGACTTGTTTGGCCCTGCTAGGGTGAACCAATGCACTCACTCCTTTTTCAGTCAACTGTGGCCAGAATGTGCGGTCACCCTGCACCAACCTGGCAGCTCTGAGTCACTGCAGGGATGGGAAGGGGGGTGCATGGGGAGAGGAGAGTACCGGAGAAGATGGTCTGAGCTGAGCATGCAACAGATAATTGCAATAATTTATAACAAATGCTGCGGGTGGGAGGATGGGATTCAAATCTGATTAAAGGATGAGTGGCCTTTAGGTGGAGAAAACTGGGGAGGATGCCATAATAGAGCGCAGGATGGGGACTTCATGGTGGTCCAGTGGTTAAGACTCTGCACTCCCGATGCAGGGGGCCCAGGTTCGATCCCTGGTCAGGGAACTAGATCCTGCATGCTGCAACTAAAACAGCCCGCATGCCGCAGCTAAAATCCCCGCATGCTGGGCTTCCCTGGTGGCGCAGTGGTTGAGAGTCCGCCTGCCGATGCAGGGGACACAGGTTATGAAGGTCCCACACACGGCAGCGAAGATCCCGCATGCCACAGCTAAGAACCAGGCACAGCCAAATAAATAAATAATTTCTTTTTTAAAGGCAAAGGATGGAATACTACCCAGCAATAAAAAGGAGCAAACCTGGCACATGCAATAACTTGACTGAAATCTCCACAGAATTAAGCTAAATTTGAAAGCATTTTAAATTACATACTATATATTCTGTTCACTTAACACTCTTGAAATTTCAAAATTATAGAAATGGAGACTAGGCTACTGATGCTGGGGGTTAGGTAGAAGGGAGGTTGGGGTGTGAGGGCTATGTGAGGAAGGGGTCCTTGTGCTGTATCTTGACTCGGGGGGGTGGATCCACAAACCTACATGTGATAAAAATGCATTGAACCAACTATGTAATGAGAACCAGAAAAATGGGAAATTGAATAAGGTAGGTGAATTGCATCAATGTTGATATCCTGGTTGTGATATTGTACTAAGGTTTTGCAAGATGTTGCCACTGAGGGAAGCTGCATTAAAAGGTGCATGTGAGGGTTTCCCTGGTGGCGCAGTGGTTGAGAGTCCGCCTGCCGATGCAGGGGACATGGGTTCGTGGCCCGGTCCGGGAAGATCCCACATGCCGCGGAGCGGCTGGGCCCATGAGCCATGGCTGCTGAGCCTGCGCGTCCGGAGCCTGTGCCCCACGACGAGAGAGGCCACGACAGTGAGAGGCCCGTGTACCACAAAACAAAAACAAAAACAAACAAAAAAAAAGGTGCGTGTGATCTCTCTATTATTTCTTACAATTGTACATGAATCTACAATTACCACAAAAGTAAAGGTTTATTTTCTAAAAAAGAGCAGGAGCTTCAAAAAGCAGGTCATGACAAGGAGATTGCAACAATCCGTGTGATGAGAGCACGGCGTTCCTAGTGGGGCAGAGTGAGAAAGGAGGAGGCTGGAAAGAAGGTTAAATCCAGCCTGGGAAAGGCCTTGTATACCATCCTGAGGAATAATCTGGACTTGGTCCTATTAAAGGCAATAGAGAGCTTTTGAGGTCTTTTAATAGGGGAGTGATGTAGTCAAACATATTCTAGAATGATCCCTGTGGTTCTAGGTTGTGGAAGCACTGTGGAGAATGGATTGGTTGTAGGGATAATAATCAGGGGAAGCTGGGAGGAAGGGAGACCAGTTAGGAGACCACTACAGTGGTTCAAGAGAGCTCAGGAGGGCCTGGACCAGACAGTGGAGATGCAGAAGGGAGGGAAAACCAGAGCTATTTAGGAGTTGAAGTCAACAAGACTTTTGTGATCAATTAGGTGCCAAAGAATGAGGTTATATTAATTTCCATAACAACACTAACTGGGTGCCTTAAAGCAACAGAAAGTTATTCTTTCACAGTGGCAGATTCTGGAGGCTCTCAGAAGTCCAAAACCAAGGTGTTGGCAGGACCACACTCCCTCCCGAGGCTGGAGGGGACAGTCTGTCCTTTGAGTGGCTGTTGGCATCCCTTGGCTTGCAGCGTCATGTCAGTCTCTGCCTCCGTGGTCACAATACCTCCTCTTCTCAGTGTGTCTCCTCCTCCAAGTGTCTCTTAAGGGCACTCCTCATTGGATTTAGTACCCACCTAGATAATCCAAGATGAGCACCTCTCAGGATCCTTAATCCCATCTTTCTTCTTATAAGGCAGTATACTTTATCCATATAAGGTAGTAATTATAAGACATGGACATCTCTTTTCAACCTGCTACAGAGAGGTAGGGAAGAATAGATAACTACGATTCTGACCCAGACCACCAAGATAGACGATACAGAAGGAAGAGTTGCTCTCAGGCAGAGAGTTTAAGTTTTAAGCATAATGAATCTGAGGAACTTGCAGGAATAGACAGTAGATGATTGGAGAAATGTTTCTGCAAGAAGATGGGTTGGGGGACTTACATGGTGGTCCAGTGGTTAAGAATCCGCCTTCCAATGCAGGGGACGTGGGTTCGATCCCTGGTGGGGGAACTAAGATCCCACATGCCACGGGACAACCAAGCTCGTGCGCCACAACTGGAGAAAAGCCCGTGTGCCACAGTTAAGACCTGATGCAGCCAAATAAGAAGATGGGTTGGAGCTGCAAGTTGTTACCGACACAGGGCGGTGTAGCTGCAGCCATGGGAATGAGTGTGCTAACGTGGAGGGTCAGTTGATGACAGGCCCTGAATAACATCAACTTTAGGGGCTAGGCAGCCATCTAAGAAGCAGAAGAAAGCTGCCACCTGAAAGCCAAGGGGTGAAACGGCTTCAGGAAATGAGTTCAATAGTGTCAAATACTAGCAGGTAAATTAGGTGCAAAGGAATCATTAACAAAGGAAAAGAAAAACATATGGAAAGAAGACGTGCAAGTGAAGTATAAGGTGATGGAGGCCTAAGTAATTGAGTCAGTTTTAGCTATATCAGCAGGGCTAGAAAGAAACCTTTGATTTCAGGAACTAAACGTTGACAGGCAGATGCGCTTCTTTTCTCTCTTTTTAAAAACCAGTGTTTGCTCATTAAAGAACATTTGAAATGCATGAAATAGAAATAAAAGAAATATAGTTCCATCAAGCAATCACTATTAACATTTCCATCCAGTTCTTTCTATGCATAGGTGACCTTAAAAAAAAAATTTAATTATTTATACGTGTGTGCTCCTGTGTGTGCATAGCCACCTGCCTTGATTTCAAACATAAGGATCCTTCTCTAAACCCTCCTGGAGGATCTGTCTCCAGGTAGGGAGACTGAGTTCTGGACCTTGGGCGAGCTGCAGGAGCCTCGGCCTCCCGACCCGGGCCATCTTCCTGCACCTCCTCCCGCAGAAGCTGCTGCACTTTTCTCTGGGTCAGTGTTTCACATCCGTTGTCAGAGGCTAATCCTTTCTCAACATCTGGTCCCTGGGGTGTTGTTCTCTGCTCCGATACCTCTGATACCACCTGGTCTCTCTACAAGCCCCCAGGGCAGAGGTGCTTTCTCCACCTTACTGCTTCTTGGCGTTGATCCTCCTCTCCTTTTTGAATCCTATACCCTTTGCCTGAGCCAATAATCTCCCGCCAGTTACAAGAAGAAGCCCCCTCCACCTGGAAGCCTTCTCTGATTACTGAACACACAGGTGCCTGGTAGATGCTTGTTGCCTCCTGTTGAATTCGGTGACCACTGCCTAGTCTTCAGCCAGCACAATCTAGTCCCTGCCATCCCCTCTGTGCTTTTGTAGTGAAATGGTCGATTCCCCAAGTCAATTCCCCAGAATCTGCCAGGGGGCCCAGAACACATTCTGACCAAATGTCCGGCTCACCACCATGTGCTTCCTGACTGCTGCTTCCTGCTGTCAGTGTGTGGGAGCCCAGAGGACACACTTTTATTTGAACAGCATGTCGAGATAGACAGGGCTGAGAAAACCAATGCAAAGGTGTAACAAAATATACTGCAGAGGGTAACTAGAAATTCTTTCCAATGTTTGTGTTTTGCTCCCCACCACTGGCTGGAAAAGGCATTTTCCAATTGCATTTCTTTTGATTTATGCCTGGCTTGTTCCTCTAATTAGCTCCCAAGAAAAGGGACAGACTCTCTTCTCTGTTCCTTCCCCTCAGTGCAAATCTCTGACCTCAGGAGTCATCACATATTATTTAAATCCAAGATACACTGAGTGTTTACTACCAGTTAAGCGCTCTTGTCATCCCCTTTTATAGAGGAGGGAGCCAGGGCTTAGTGAGGATGAGGACTGGACGAGGGTGGCGCTGCTGCAGGAGGCCAAGCTGGACCGGGGTTTAGGTTTGTAACACAGAATCCTGCTGTGGGGGAATGGGTGGGGTGGGTGTGGCGCCTGAGGCCAACTTCCTCTAGCCCACCCATTCTGCCCTTTGCAATAAAGTTCATAGTCCAGGAAATCCCCTGCAAGTGACAATGACTCTGAAACTTTCCCGAAGATAAAAACTGCTTGGCCAGGGCCCCACTCACCACTCGCTATCCCTTCAGCTGATGCTTAGTGACTCTTCCTTTGCCAGTAGTCAGGCTTTCCAGCTACCTCCAAGTCAGGACAAATTCTCTTAAAGAGGCCCTAGGGACATCCAGGCTCGGATTCAGGCCCATCCCCCATTATGGAGGACCCATCCCTGCCACCCCACCCAACCCACTATCCCTTCCTTCCTTCCTTCCTTCCGGGGGTTTTTGCAGCTCAGCTCTCACTCGGCCAAAGGGAAGCAACTGCTAATGTTAAGCAGTAAGGAGACTTAAGTAGGGGCCCGGGAGGTACTTTTTAAACAGAAATTTACTCAGGTTCAGGAAACAGCTATAAAGGGCATCTTGGCAATGCAGGCGCTCCATCTCCTGGTTGTAAACCCCAGGCAATGCCATACGGAGTGTCTGTTTATCAGTTGTCATGGATTCAGGAAGCCACACAGACCTGCCCATCACCAGGGCATCCCCAGGCCCTGCCTCCAGAAATGACCACCCCTGAGTTGAAATCCACTCTTGGAAAGAAACTGAGGAGGGGCTTTTACAATTTTCTTAGGCTTCACACCCTTTGTTGTTAGGAAGTTCTTTCTATAGCCAACTTCAGTCCCTGTTAATATATTCTGAACAATAGAATTGTTTTTGTTGTTGTCCCCCATTTAATGTGAATAAAATAATAGGCATTGAACGTTTGTATGACAAGCATTGTATTAAGCACTTTGTACTTGGTCATTTTAATTCCCACAAAAAGCCATTAATCATTACTGTATAAACAGTTAATGATTAAAGGTATCATTAATATACCCATTTTACAGATGGGGCACCAAGACTTAGGTTGAGTAAATTACCCAACATCATCCAATGACAGAGTAGGGATTTGAATTCAGATAGTCCCAACTTCAGGGCCCATGTGCTTAATTAATAATTAATGCTCCGTATCTCCCTACAATTTTCCTTTCCCCAAATGGAATCGTTCCACCTGCATATATACCTGTCCACAATATTTCCCCTTGAGGCAGGCAACCTAGAACTGGTCCCAAAGACCCTGAATAGAGTCATATTAGGGACCAGGGCCATGGAAGCTTTCCATTCCATCTCCTAATTCAATCTCTGACCACATCCACACCAGCCTTTCCCCTGTATGGCCCCATCTTGTTAATATCCTTCTTAACAAAGTGGTTCCTCAGCCTAACTGGAGGACTGTGAGCCATTCAGGAAAGCTCCAACAGACCAGGAGCTCTGGTCACAAGCGGAAAATAAACCCCTCTTTGCAGAGCAGCTGTATTTGCTAATTAAAAATTACTTCAACAGGGCTTCCCTGGTGGCGCAGTGGTTGAGAGTCTGCCTGCCGATGCAGGGGACGCGGGTTCGTGCCCCGGTCCGGGAAGATCCCACATGCCGCAGAGCAGCAAGGCCCGTGAGCCATGGCCGCTGAGACTGCGCGTCCGGAGCCTGTGCTCCACAACGGGAGAGGCCACAATAGTGAGAGGCCCGCGTACCGCAAAAAAAAAATAATAATAAAATAAAATAAATAAAATTACTTCAACAAAATGCCATAAGGAAAAGATACCTGGGAAGGCATTATGCTCTCAGTAGTTTTGGTAGGAACTCAGCATTGAATTCCAACTGAGGAAACAGCAGAGTAAAACACTGTGATCAGCTCCTGTGGCTGGGTTCTCCCTCACACATCACATAGACCACCACATCCCTCCCTCATTCTCTACTCCACTGGGCTCGTCACTGCCCCAGCCCCATACCTTATGACCCCATAGAGTAGGCAGGCTTGTGGTAAAGAGCCCAGACTCTGGAACCAGACAGCCTGGCAGCAACCTTCAGCAAGTTACTTAGCCTCTCTTGGCCTTGGTTTCCCCATTTATGAGTGGTAAATGAGTTAAAATGTTCAAAGCATTTAGAACAGGGTCTGACACATTGATTGGGAACAATAAATGTTCCACCCTTCCGTGTGATTCATAGCCCTGTAAAATTGGGCAGGCCACTTTGAAAAAGGGCATGATGTAGTGATTAAGAGCACTTGGTTTGAAGTCAGATAACCTTGCCCTTGAATCCTAACTTTCAACAACTTATTTAACCTCTCTGAACCTCAGTTTCCCTATTTGTAAAATGAACCTAATAACATCTACCTCTCATTAGGATTGTTGAGAGGATTAAATGAGACAATATATGTAAGGGGCTTAGCACAGGGTCTGGATGGAAGTAAGCACTCAATGATTGGCCTTGGTTACTATTATTATTAACTCTGAACTTCAGCCCCTTCATGTATGACTTGGAGACACCACTGCCCTATGAATTCTGTGAAGCCTGAAGGACATGCCATCTAGTTTCCCCTCCACTCTCTCCTGCTCTTTTAGGATGTTCCAACTACTGCCTGTGTGACACTCACTCACCTGTCAAAGCCAACTCAAAATACTGCCTCTTCCCAGAAGCCTTCCTGGGCCCCTACCTAGTGCTTTAGAGCCCCTGACTGGTTCTGACTTGAATTCAGAGTCACGTGGTCCCGTTCTTGTCTCCTGCCCATTCTACCCGCTGAGCCAGAAGTCCCAGGGGACAGAACCTCTTCCTGTTCAATATCTTCCCAGTGGAGAAGCTTAAACCACCCCTCTGCCATCTTACCTTGAGACCAAGAAAGATGTTGGCTGAGGTCAGCCTTTGTTACTGACCAGGCCTGGGTAGGCATGGCTCCAGAGCCCCCAGCAGGAAGGGGGGAGGCAGATGTGGGTGTGCGGGCCTTCAGCCTCAGACTCATTGGGTAGCTGAGCTAAAGAGAAGGACCCTGAGCCCTCTGGTGGGGAGTCTGGGCTTCCAAGTAACATTCCATTCCGCTTACTCCCTCCCAGGGCCTTTTCAAGGGCACCAAGGGCACTCGATGCTTTAGGACTGCCCACATAATGACAAAAACTAAGATGCACTCACATGCCACATGAAATGTCATTTATACATAAACTGTGTACAAGTGGAACTGCAGTTAACTGGTTGATGTTTTTGTCTTATAGCCATTTATTTAAATACGAATTTTCATTTTGCAATTTTCTTTGTTCATTTTGAAACCAAAAACTTTTTTCCATCTTTCAACCATAGTCCCTAGGCCCTAAGCCTATGTCTAAGGTATGGGCCGGCAGTGCCTGGTTAGAGTCCCAAATCCCAGTGCTTGTCAATTCCTGGGCCCATCTGGACCGCCCGACCATATCTATCCACCCAACTATCTATCATCTATGTAGCATCTATCTACCTACCTATCTATCCATCATCATCTATGTAGGCTGCCTAAAGTAATAAAGGCAACTGGACAGAGGGTAGAAAAGCCGCATGTGGTGTGAGACTGCCCTCTAGAGGTTGCTGCAGGAAGGTGCAGGTGGGGAGTCCCCTCAGCCGTCAGGCTGAGATCAACCCCACCATTCACTCACTCACATTTATTGAGCGCCTACCTATACCAGGCGTCCTGTACGCACGTTGGGAACAAAGGGTAATAGGAATAAAGTTCATCCCTGTCATCTGGGAGGTCACCATTTTGTAGCGGTGACTACAAACACAATTACAATTCAGTGCAATGACTACTGTAATATATGTGTGTACCAAGTTCCATGGGAGCACAGGGGGGATGTGAATAAGTCTGGGACAGTAGGGGAAGGGTCACCACAGGGGAGGTGACATTTTACTTGGACTTCGAAGGATAAGTAAGCATTTTCCAGGCAGCGCTAGACAGGGAAGACATTCTGGGCAGAGGGAACCGCATGAGCCAAGGCAACGCACTGTAGAACTGTGAGCTTGTTGGGGGGCAGTGAGAGGTGCCCTGCAGCTGGAGTGTGCATAGCATGGAACAGTGCAAGACCCGCCTAGAGAGGCAGGTGGCGCCAGATGGTGACGCAGCTGCCGTCTGAAAAACAGGGACATGCTACTCTGGCCAGGACCCTGTGCCCAACAAGAGGGAGGAATGTCTCTCCATTCCCATGGGTTTGGTTAAGGTCTTGCATTGGCCTCCTTGTTTCTCCCCTGCCCCTCACATCACTACCTAAGGATGCTTCTAAATCACAGTCAGGTTGCTCCTGATATCTGCCTGCTTAAACCTCTCCATTGGCACATCAACAGGCACAGGGCAAAGGCCAGACTCCCAGCCTCACATATAAGGGGGTGAGTTTGGGGCTCTTCCAAGGAGAAATTTCTTTACATAATGGGGGTTTATTACGAGGCTGCACGAGGAAGGCAGGAGGACAGGAGTCTCAGCCACCAAACAACCAGGCCGTGCAGTGACTGGAAGGCGACTGAGCAATCCCGAAGGCTGCAATACAGCTGTGAGGGAGACAGTCCTTTACTGGCAAACATGACACATTCCTACAAAAGTGTATGAGAGTGATATGTCCGAAAGCTGAACAATAGATTCGTGTGTTAGAAGAAAGAAAGTTCTGGCCCCAGGGAGCAAAACAAAAAAAATATCTCAAAATACCTAAACATGGTCCAGAAGCAGAATAAAATAGTGACTAAGAGTATCGGTCCCGGCACCAGGCTGCCTGGCTGCATCGCTTATTACCTATGAGATTCTGGGGAAATTAAGTAATTGACTGCTCTCTGCCTCGGGCTCCTTTCTATACTAGTGCCCATTTCATACATTTTTGTGCAGATTACAAGTTTCACACGTGTCCTGTGTTTGAAATAGAGTGTCCACATAGGAGCCACTCAATTAACATTCTCTATTATGATTCATACAGGCCTTGGGGCAGAGAGGCCGAAGTACCCCCTGAAGTACTACTCTCCACTACCTAGTCTCCCTGTCTTCTGGTTGGTAATGGAAACCCCACCCTCAAGGATAAGTGGTAGTCCAGTCAGAGACCAGATTTCATCACCCTGGCCGTGGCCACGTGACCGAGTTCTGGCCAATAGGAGGCAAGCGATACTGAGGTACCCAACTTCTGGATCCCGTCCTTAGAAGGAGAAAAGGTGCTTGCCCTTCACGTCTCCCCTTCCTGCTGATGAGAAGTGGCTTAGACACAGAGACGGAAGCACATGCTGAAGGTGACAGAGGCACTCCAAAAGCCCCAGGCTGCTCCCTTCTTACTGCTACATGAGAAGGAATTGATCTTCTGTCTTACCTAAGCCACTGTATTAGGACCTAAGCCACTGTAATAGGGGCCTCTGTTACAGCAGTTTAGTGTATACCTTTAATGAATGCAGTATCTTTTTCTAAAGTAATCCTTCCCCGTTAGAAATGGGCAAGAGGCACAAAGAGATAGTTTACTCACATACATCAGAGTAAAGCATCTAAAACTGGCCTTTAAATAGATGAAAGTATGCTCAATTTTACTCATGAAGAAGAGAAATGCAAATTAAAAGTACACCGTAACCCCATTTCTCATTTATCAGATGGACAGAAATTCAAAGGCTTGACCACATACTCTGTTGGCGAGGCTGTATGGGAAACACACACTTTCATATTTTGCTGCTGTGACATAAGACAAATACATCTGGTCTCTGCCACTGTTGCCTGACACTGAGCCCTAGGAATTTCCTGAGTGCAGGGGTGATAAGCCCCTTTCAACTTTACCTGAATGTATGCTAGTGAGGTGACTCTTGGGGGATAGGGGCCGGTTGCCAGAGGCATCAACCACAAGATCAGAGGGTTGGAACTTTCAGCTCCATCCCACGCCCACCTCTGGGGAGGGGAGAAGGTCTGAGGATCAAATTAATCACCAATGGCCAATGATTAAATTAATCATGCCTGTGTAATGGAACCTCCACTAAAATCCTAAATGAATGGGTTCAGGGAGCTGCATGTAGAGGTGCTGCGTGGCTGGTGCACGTGGAGAGGGTGGGGGAGCTTCGCACCCCTTCCTCACATACCTTGCCCTGTGAACCTCTTCCGTCTGGCTGTTCCTGAGTTACATCCTTTATAATACACCAGTAAGAGTATGCAAAGTGTTTCCCTGAGTTCTGCGAGCCATTCTAGGAAATTATTGAACCTGAGAGGGCTTCCCTGGTGGCGCAGTGGTTGGGAGTCTGCCTGCCAAGGCAGGGGACACAGGTTCGATCCCTGGCCTGGGAGGATCCCACATGCCGCAAAGCGACTAAGCCTGTGCACCACAGCTGCTGAGCCTGCACTCTGGAGCCTGCAAGCCACAACTACTGAGCCCGCCAGCCACAACTACTGAAGCCCGCGCGCCTGGAGCCCGTGCTCTGCAACAGGAGAGGCCACGACAATGAGAAGCCCGCGCACAGCAGCAAAGACACAACACAGCCAAAAATAAAAACAAATAAATGTGGGAAGCCCTGATTTACAGCTGGTCGGTCAGAAGTATGTGAGGCCTGGACTTACGACTGGTGTCTGAAGTGAGGAAGTAGCTTTGTGGGCCTGAGCTCTTAACCTGTGGGGTCTTGGGGTCTGCTCTAACTCTGGGTAGTTAGTGTGTGAATTGAATTCTAGGACACCCAGTTGATGTCTGCAGAGAATTGGAGAATTGGTTGGTATAGGAAAAAAACCCACACATTTGGTGTCAGAAGTATTGTTGGTGTTTAGAGGAAACAGTTTTCCTTTAGCTGGTGGGAGTGCAAAATGGTACAACCCCTATGGAGGAGGATCTGGCAATATCTAACAAAATAGACATTGACCCTTTGACCTGGCAATCCCACGTCAAGAATTTACCCTGAATATAACCCTCCAACACTATTTTTTTAAAAAATACACACAGGTTTTTCAGCATTATTTGTAATAGCAAAGTATGAGAAACAAATGCCCAAACATAGGAGATTGGCTAAAGAAATTCTAGTACATCCCTGCAGTGGAGTACTAAAGCAGCTATAAAAAAGGAACAAGAAAGTTTGCTTTGAACTGATACAGAGTCACGGTCAGGATGTATCATTAAGTGGAAAAAGCAAGATACAAAAGAGTATGCGGATATCCCCTGCTTCTCAAAAGTTCACTTTACACCACTTTGCTTTTACAGAAGACCTACATTAGTATCTGTTTTTGCTAACCAAAAGAAATCTGAAGAGGATTTTTGCTTTAAGAAAAAAGGTGAAAGGGGGGACTTCCCTAGTGGTCCAGTGGTTAAGAATCCACCTTCCAATGCAGGGGACGGGGGTTCGATCCCTGGTCTTGGAACTAAGATCCCACATGCTGCGGGGCAATTAAGCCTGCGAGCTGCAACTGGAGAGAAGCCCACCCACCGCGACAAAGATGCCACATGCTGCAACTAAGACCCGAAGCAGCCAAATAAATAAATATTAAAAAAAAAAAAAAAAAAAGGTGAAAGGAAATTCCCTGGCGATCCAGTGGTTAGTGCTCTCACTGCCAAGGGTATGGATTCATCCCTGGTCAGGGAAATGAAATCCCACAAGCCGCCTGGAGCGGCCAGAACAAAAGAAAGAAAGAAAAGCGCTCAGCTTTGCAGCTAGCTGGGCAGCGGGAGTGGCGCCACCAGGCTCCTTCCCTGGGAACTACACTCAGCATCTCGGCATCAAGCCACTGTAGCTTTGAACGAGTCTGTGAGCATCTGTGATTTATCTCAGTTTATTTTGTGCATCCCATTAGCAAGATGCGCCCGAAGGTAATTGTTTCTTCACTTCACGCCATTTTATTTTATGAAAGATTTCACAGGAACACTCTACTTTCAGATAGCAAGGGAAACCTGTATATGTATAGAAGACTACCTTTCATATAAAAGAAATATTCCCAGTCACAAATGGGATTAAGGAAGGGGGAGGGAAGAATTAGTATTAGCTTCAAAGAAAACTAAACAAATGAAAGAATGAGACAATTACTTCCAGGCAAACCAAAACACTGCATAAGAAAGGAAATGTAATTATAGTATAATATATGGCTTAGCTGGGAGTCATAGTTATTTAGTCATAAAATGTAAATGTTGAATTAACCAAAAATTATGATATGTGAAGTGTGGAGGTGTACAAGAGGAGAAACCAGGAATTGAAGGGAGCTCTATGCTCATCTACCATAATAATAAGTAAAATGGGTAATGTCTAATGTTGAGAAATTAGGCATTAACGGTATACGCATATTACTTAGAAATATGGTGGTAATACCAGAGGAAACAGCTAGAAATGTTAGATGAAAATAGTGGCCTCTGAGAAGTAGGGAGGGGTCAGGCAGGGAATTGATATTTTCCATTATAAACCTTTTAGTATCATTTGCTTTTTTTTAATATCTTTTTTTAAATTTTTATATTTATTCATTCATTCATTCATTTTTGGCTGCGTTGGGTCTTTGTTGCTGCGCGTGGGCTTTCTCTAGTTGCGGTGAATGAGGGGCTACTCTTCATTGCAGTGCACAGGCTTCTCATTGCGGTGGCTTCTCTTGTTGCAGAGCATGGGTTCTAGGTGCACGGGCTTCAGTAGCTGTGGCGTGTGGGCTCTGTGGTTGTGGCTCACAGGTTCTAGAGTGCAGGCTCAGTAGTTGTGGCACACGGGCTTCATTGCTCCGCGGCATGTGGGATCTTCCCAGACCAGGGATGGAACCCATGTCCCCTGCAGTGGCAGGCAGATTCTTAACCACTGCACCACCAGGGAAGTCCTCATTTGCTTTTAAATGGTGACTGTGGCGTGTGGGCTCTGTAGTTGTGGCTCACGGGCTTCATTGCTCCGCGGCATGTGGGATCTTCCCAGACCAGGGATGGAACCCATGTCCCCTGCAGTGGCAGGCAGATTCTTAACCACTGCACCACCAGGGAAGTCCTCATTTGCTTTTAAATGGTGTAAATATATTATGTTGACTTCAAAAACATGTTTTTCACTTAAAAAAAATAAATGAAAAGTTAAGAACAGGAGACTCCATACCAGCAGTAAAAGCTAGTAGAGTGTGAAGGGAACTGGGGAACCCACTTCTGTTCTCACTTGGTCAAACCACATTCTATCCCTCTGATGTCAGCAAAGACCGCACACAGGGGAATATTACTGGCAATTATCTGACCCAATCCTGAGATGTTTGGGTTTTAAAAACAGAACAAAGGACTTAACTTGGGTTCCCCCAGAAGCAGACCCTGAGTCTGTTTTTGAGGACAAATAGTGTTATTGGGTGGTAATCCCAGGAAGCATGGGCAGAGATGGGTGTGGGGGAGTGAGGGGAGGAACACAACACAAGATGTGTTCCACAGCAGATGATTGCTGTGGGCAGCTGGGGCTCAGTCCTTACAGAACCCACCTCAGAGCTGTCCCAACCACGAGTGAGAAAGCTGGGGTATTTATCCACCAACTCCTACCCGCCATTGGTTGAGGGCCACCCCCAGAGCTGTTAACTCCCACCAGCTGCCCCGTTTCCTCCTCACTTTAACAACAGAGCCTCAAGTGGGAAGCTGCAGGAGCGTGATGTCGAGAACCACGTGTGTGGAAGGGAAGGTACATGAGGGGAGAGCGGACGTGGAAGGAATGTGGAAGGGATACGGGAGGGACACTGGCGTTGTCTGCTTTTCTTTTTTTTTTTTTTTTTTCTGCTTTTATTTGGCCAGGGGTGAAGCTTCTCAAGAAGGGGCTGGGATGCACTGTACCGTGCGTCCTATAAGAGGGGAAAGGGGGGAGAGCTGAGGGGACGGAGAAAGCTGAGCGAGAGGGACGCCCACATTAAACACCCTCGTTTCCAAGGCTTAGGATGGGAAGACCCTTCCCTTTTATGGTGCGAGGGAACACGTAACAAAGTTAATGCTCTTTTTTCCCATATTCTACTGGTCTTTTCAGCTCCTTTAGTCATTGTTGCCTGGTGTGTGTTTCATGAAGGGAAGACAGGACATCACTTTACAGGGGTCTTCTGTCGAGCTAGCCCAGATTTCTAGGTGGAGTAACTGTTAGTCACCCCCTGATGGTGTCAGCTTTGCCTAAAGACTCTTCTGTCACAGCCGCCAGGCAAGTACAGCAGTTCCAGGCATAAATCCAGACGACAACGTCCCGAGTAAGAAAAACGATTAGTTATCCTTCTTGTATCTCTTTCTTAGAAATCCCCTGGCAGACTTCCCCTCATATATCATTGGCCAAACTTGGGTTTGATGTAGAGGAACCAACCATCCTGGTTTGCCTAGGACTGAGGGTTTTCTGGGCTGTGGGTCTTTCATGCTAAAACCAAGATAGTGCCCTCAACATAAAAACAAAAGCAAACAAACAAAAAAATGATTTAAAAATGGGCAGAGGACCTATTGAAAAATAGATATTTTTTAAAAAAAGACATACAGATGACCAACAGACACGTGAAAAGATGTTCAACATTGCTAATCATCAGGGAAATGCAAATTAAAACCACAATGAGATATCACCTCACACCTGTCAGAATGGCTATCATTCAAAAGACATCAAATAACAAGAGTTGGCGAGGTAGAGAACAAACGTCTGGACACCGAGGGGGGAAAGCGGTGGGGTGGTGGTGGTGCTGTGATGAATTGGGAGATTGGGATTGACATGTATACACTGATGTGTATAAAATGGATGACTGGGCTTCCCTGGTGGCGCAGTGGTTGAGAGTCTGCCTGCCGATGCAGGGGACACGGGCTCGTGCCCCGGTCCGGGAAGATCCCACATGCCGCGGAGCGGCTGGGCCCGTGAGCCATCGTCGCTGAGCCTGCGTGTCCGGAGCCTGTGCTCCGCAACGGGAGAGGCCACAACAGTGAGAGGCCCGCGTACCGCAAAAAAAAAAGGATGACTAATAAGAACCTGCTGTATAAAAAAATAAATTAAATTAAATTAAAAAAAAAACCCAAACAAACAACAAAAAAAGAGTTGGTGAGGATATGGAGAAAAGGGAACCCTCATGCACTGTTGATGAGAATGTAAACTGGTGCAAGCACTATGGAAAACAATATGGCGGTTCTCCAAAAAGTTAAAAATAAAATTGCCATATGATCCAGAAATTTCACTTCCAGGCATTTACCTGAAGAAAACAAAACTTCTAATTTGAAAAGATATATGCACCCTTATGTTCAACCTAAGTGTCCATTGATAAATGAATGGACAAAGAAGATGTAGGGCCATATACACACATATACATACATATATACATACATGTAATGGAATATTATTCAGCCATAAAAAATGAAATCTTGCCATTTGTGACAACATGGATGGATCTAGAGACTATTATGCTAAGTGAAATAAATCAGAGAGAGAAAGATAAATAATGTACGATCTCACTTATATATGCAATCTAAAAAACAAAACGGAAACAGACTCATAGATACAAAGAACAAGCGGGTGGTTGCCAGACGGGAGGGGGTAGGGGTTGAGTGATATAGGTGCAGGGGATTAAGAGGTACAAACCCCCAGTTACGAAATAAATAAGCCGCAGGAATGTAATAGGCAGTAGGAGGAATATAGTCAATAATATTCCAATAACTTTGTCTGGGGACAGATG
This sequence comes from Neophocaena asiaeorientalis asiaeorientalis, assembly GCF_003031525.2. NCBI lineage: Eukaryota > Metazoa > Chordata > Mammalia > Artiodactyla > Phocoenidae > Neophocaena > Neophocaena asiaeorientalis. Next base: position 4,454,114 of record NW_020171981.1, read on the forward strand.
GTTACTAGACTAACCATGGTGATTGTTTCATAATGTCAAATCACAATGTGCTACACCTGGAAACTAACATAATATTGCATGTCAACCACATTAAAAAAAAAAGGAAAAGAAAAAATCCAAGACAGTCCCATGCAAACTGGGACAGTTGATCACCCTAGCTCCATGCTATAATACATGTCTTTGGTGTCCTGCTCAAATTCCCTTTGCTGGGCTGGGGATTCCCCTGAGGGTTGACTACTAATGACCCACAGATTGTCTCCAACTCCAAAGAATTGCCTTCAGCTGAACGAGAGCCACCTTGCTGTGGAGGTTACACCATCACCACCACAGCCCCTCCTCAGGGGAGCCTGTAGCCAGTGATTAACTGATGGGGGGTACAAAAGGTTGGCCCCTGGTTCCAAGATGGGAGGAACTGTGTGGTGCACTCCAGAACTCCCCATGGACTCAGATTGAAGCTAATCTCCAAATGAGACCATGTCCTTGCTTCCCAGATTCCCTCATTTCCCTTGTCCCGAGGGCAGTCCGTCTAACAGTCAAGCATCCCTGTCTTAGGCTGTGCTCTAGTGAACCCAACAGAAGACACTCAACCATTGCTAAGCCAGTCAACGACAAGGGCAATGGAATTGCCATGGTTCACTTCAGGTTCTGCCACTGGAGTTGGGATAAGGTCCCCTTCCACTGACACATGTAACACCGTGGAGAAAAAACACCAGTACAAACTGCCCTTCAGAAGGAAGAAAAGGAAGACATGGTTATTAGTCAGGCAATCAAACCAACAGGGGCGCCCTAGCAAGTCAAACTCTTGGGAAAGAATGGAAGTAATCCGCTTACATCTTGGGCTACACATTGTATAAGGAGCAAAGTTTGGGTTTTATGAAATTTAAGCTTTTACTCCCTGTGAAACACCTCTATATCTTTATAATAAGTCCTCTTATTTTAAAAACAAACTAACTTGCAACCAAAGAGTCCTAGGTGACATAGAAAGGAGCATCCAGAGTAGGGTTCATTTCACAAAACTTGAGAGATACCGTGCACTTGGCTGAGTTGGGCAGAGGGGTGCGAGAAAGAATATGTGACCACAGAAAGGGGAGCTGGCAGTCCTTGCTACGTGGTAGTGAAGTGGTTGGTTAAGCTCTTCCCTGGTGTCTTTTTTTTTTTTTGATAGTTTCTCTTTTTTTATTATTGAAGTATAGTTAATTTACAATGCTGTGTTAATTTCAAGTGTACAGCAAAATGGTTCAGATATATATATATATGAATATATATATATTCTTTTTCAGATTCTTTTCCATTATAGGTTATTACAAGATATTGAGTAGTTCCCTGTGCTATACAGTAGGTCCTTGTTGGTTACCTATTTTATATATAGTAGTGTGTATATGTTAATCCCAAACTCCTAATTTATCTCCCCCACCCCTTCCCTGGTGTCTTTTGGTGCTCAGTCCATGTGTCCACTAAGACCAAGGCTTCAGATGACCTGACAGCAAGACACAGTGTGTTGGCCATTGTTTGTGGACTTCAGTAAGGTGCAGCCAGAGACAAGCTGTTATCCAGCAATGGCCCAGCTGACCAAAGATGGTAAAACCCCGGGCGACCTGACGTTGCAGTCAAGATCAAGAATTAGCCTTGGGGAATATAAAATAGCTAGCTAGTGGGAAGCAGCCGCATAGCACAGAGAGATCAGCTCGGTGCTTTGTGTCCACCTAGAGGGGTGGGATAGGGAGCGGGGGAGGGAGCCGCAAGAGGGAGGGGATATGGGGATATATGTATGCATATAGCTGATTCACTTTGTTATACAGCAGAAACTAACACAACATTGTAAAGCAATTACACTCCAATCAAGATGTTAAAAAAAAAAAAAACGACTTAGCCTTGGGGGAATTCCCTGGCGGCACAGTAGTTAGGAATCTGTGCTTTCACTGCTGAGGGTCCTGGTTTGATCCCTGGTCAGGGAACTAAGATCCCACAAGCTCCATGGAACGGCCAAAAAAAAAAAAAAATTAGCCTTGGAATGGGAGTTTGGGATTAGCAGAGGCAAACTATTATATATAGAATGGATAAACAACAAGGTCATTCTCTATAACACAGGGAACTATATTCAATATTCTGTGACAAACCATAATGCAAAAGAATATGAAAAAGAATATATGTATAACTGAGTCACTTTGCTGTTCAGAAGAAATTAACACAACTTTGTAAATCATCTATACTTCAATAAAAATTTTTTAAGAAATTAGCCTTGGGCTTCCCTGGTGGCGCAGTGGTTAAGAATCCACCTGCCAATGCAGGCGCCACGGGTTCGAGCCTTGGTCCAGGAAGATCCCACATGCCGCGGAGCAGCTAAGCCCGTGCGCCACAACTACTGAGCCTGGGCTCTACAGCCTGTGAGCCACAGCTACTGAGCCCGTGCGCCACAACTACTGAAGCCCGCACGTCTAGAGCCCGTGCTCCGCAACAAGAGAAGCCACCACAATGCCAAGCCCGCGCACTGCAACGAAGAGCAGCGCTCCCCCACACTCGCCGCAACTAGAGAAAGCCCGCATGCAGCAAAGAGAAGACCCAACACAGCCAAAAAAATAAATTAAAGAAAATAAATACAGAAAATTAAAAAACAAACAAATTAGCCTTGAATCCTGCTGAATTGCTGTGTCAGATTTTCTGATTCTCTATACCTCCCCACACCCAGGAATGAAGTTAGAGCATTGATTAGAGAAACTGTAAGATCTTAGCTGTTGGAATGAAGGTATTGATCGATTCATTCAGTCAACAGATGTTTGTTGAGCACCTACTCTGGGCCAGGTACTATTCTAAGCACAGTGAATGAACATCCCTGCCCTCAAGGAGCTCATGTAGGAGGGAGAAAGATGATAAATAGTAAACATAACAATTACATTTGTCTGTAACAGTCAGTACAGAACAGTATGTTAGAAGGTGCTGAGTACTGTGGAGGAAATAATAGAGCAGGCTAAGAAATTTGGAGAGAGAATAGGGAAATGGTGGTTGCAATTTTAAATAGAGAGGTCAGGGCAAGCTTCACTGAAAAGGCAAGATTTGAGTGAAGACGTGGAAGAAACTAGGGAGTGAGTTACCTGGACATAAAAGGGGAAGAGCAAGAATATGCCTGGGAGTTCAAGCAACAGCCAAAAGGCTAAGGGGGCTGGAGCAGGGTATGGGGTGGGGGGACTTGTAGGACAGGTCAGACAGGTAGTGGGGGACCAAGTGGGATGGAGTTTGGGCTTTTACTCTGAGAGAAATGAGAAAGCCTTTGCAGGATTTTGAGCAGAGGAGTGACACAGTATACTTATATCTTAAAGGATCTCTCTGGCTGCTGGGTCGGATGAGGATAGATGATAAGGAAGCAAGTAAAAGCTGGGCAAGTGTTCGGAGGTCTCTGCAGTAACCCAGATGAGAGAATGAAGGCGGTTCAAGCTAGAGCGGTACCATTGGAGGTGTGATTAAGTGGTCAGATCCTGGACGAATTTTGAAAGCAGAACCAGCATAGTTTCCTGGGATCGAATGTAGGGTGTAAGAGAAAACAGCTTTGTTGGGAAAAAAAAAAAACCACCACCAAACCTCAGATCTCTCCAAACCATCTTTCATTGAGCCCCCTCTGCTGGACAAATGTGAAATTGCCTCCCATCTTAAAAGACCTTCCCCATGGCAGTGGAACGCGAGGTTGCAGGGATGACTGACCTTCGAGGGCAGATTAGAGGAGCAAGTCAGACACCTCCACCCTCATTATTCACCATCCATACCCTGAAGCTAAAGCATGAATTGGAGAATTGGTATAGCTGAGCAGAACCCCCTAGGCAGGCCCAGCTCTGAATCTTCACCAGGCCTGGATATTATCAAAGAAAGACAAGATTCTTAGTTTGGACTTTGTAGCAGAGAACTCCCAAAGGAAATGCTCAGGTCACCAAAATTTTATGGGAATTGTAGTACCAGAAAAAAAAAAGTAATGCTGGCAAATAGAGGCCTGAGATGTTCTTAAACCAAGTTACAGGAAGACTCGATCCCAAACCTCATAAAAATGGTACCAGCAATAATAGGAAGTAGATGTTTCCCTAGAGGAGACCCTACCCACTGGTCCTCTTTGAAGCAGTCCTGAAGGATGCTGGTTATATCAATATAAAGGAAGTCCTCCAAACAGGTAGATCATAGGAACCAAGGAAGTCACTCCACTGCTCAAGAAGTGAGTTATACAATGACGCCAATGTGATTTGCTGTTGCATCATTTACCTATACAGACTTGTCCAACAAGATACAGCACAGCCCCTGGACCGGTGGCCAAGTATGGTGCTTTCATGGAGGCCTCCCACTAAACCCTTTTCTTAAGAATAGCTAATGTGATTCTCCTTTTTTTTTCCCTTTCCCACTATTGCATATGAGTAGTGGTTACTGGTAGGTACTACTAATCAGAATTAAAATTGGGATTTTGTATGGTCAGTAATATGTAGGGAAATGTACCTTATAATTGATGCTAATGTGAGCGTGTATGTTTAGGAATACGTTGTGTTAGAAAAAATTCAGTAAATTTATATGAACGTGTCTTGGTCAGCAAAATGCTGGGAGATGCAAAACTGATTTAAAAAATAAATTGTACCATTTGACTTTTTTAAATCATAAGAGAGAGGGAGGCATTGGGCTAGAAAGTGGAAGAATTTTGTGCAAAGATAATGACTGAGATCTTTAAACTGAAGGTCTAAGTTATGGACAAAATGGAATGCAATCCGTCTAGTGCTCCAAAAGGTCTTGGCACTGCACCTGCATAAATGAACCAAGTGTCCATGAATCTGTCCTGATCCTTGCACCATCTGAGACCTCTGCTGCATGGAAGGAAGCCCAAGTGTGCAGAAGGTGGGGCTCTATCTATTGTTTAGTCCATAAATAACAGGATGATGTGGAGCCACACCAAGGTAAGATCGAACCTGAACTAGAAGATTAGATAGACATCAGTGGGAGGTAATACACTTGGGGAATAGCTGCCTCATTATGGTGCCTCTGGCTACTAGCTGGACACAGATGATTTTAGCTTTGGGAAGAAGGTGAGTAGTGGTTATTCTTGAAGTGGTTAGGTCATGTTAGAGGGCTCATCTTAGGCTGTACTGGGAGAAAGGTGCTGGGGGGATAGGGTTTAGAATGTAGTGGAGACTTTCCAAGGTATCTGCCTGGCTAATGGGGGTCTTAGCTTCCTCTTCTCTAGTTACTGCCCTTCATTTCTTGATATGGACTCCAACAGTCACGTTTGAAAGGTTTCTTTATGTCTAAATGCATGTTTTGTAATGTTTTGATTTCTCATTTAATTACATTGTGGTCGGAGAATGTGGTCTGTGTGACACTGATTCTTTGGTATTTACTGAAGTTTGTTTTGTTATTTAGTAAGTGGTCAATAAGTGTTCCATGTGTGCTTGAAAAGAATGTGTACTCTTTAACTGCTGAGTGCAGAGTTCTATATAAGCTCACTTAATGAAGGGAGTTAATTGTGTCATTCAAATCTTCTATATCCTGGTTCATTATTGGTCTGTAGATCTGTCAGTTACCGACAGAGATGCATTATCTCCCAAAATGATGCTGAATTTCTGAATTTCCCCTTATAATTATGTCAATGTTCACTTTATATGCATGTTATTAGATGTATACACTTTATTTTATTTATTTATTTATTTAATTTATTTATTTTTGGCTGTGTTGGGTCTTCGTTGCTGCCCGTGGGCTTTCTCTGGTTGCGGCAAGTGGGAGCTACTCTTTGTTGTTGAGAAGTGTTACCCCGGCTTCTCACTGCGGTGGCTTCTCTTGTTAAGGAGCACAGGCTCTAGGCACGCGGGCTTCAGTAGTTGTCGTGCATGGGCTCAGTAGTTGTGGCGCACGGGCTTAGGCGCTCCGCGGCATGTGGGATCTTCCCAGAGGAACAGGGCTCGAACCCGTGTCCCCTGCATTGGCAGGCAGATTCTCAACCGCTGTGCCACCAGGGAAGCCCAGGAAAGTTTTTCTTTATCAACTGAATCTGTTTGATTATCCCAAAATACAGTTCCTACTGGAAAGGCAAGACAAATGCTTGTTTATTTTCCTTTAATTACCAATTTTCAAAGTAACTGTTTGTTTGTTTGTTTGTTTTAGGCCATGCCTCACAGCATGCAGGATCTTAGTTCCCCAACCAGGGATCAAACCTGCACCCCCTGCAGTGGAAGCACAGAGCCTTCACCAGTGGGCCACCAAGGAAGTCCCTCAAAGTAAGTTTTAGTTAAACAGTCATTTAAAATTATGACAAATAAGTCTGTTCTCAAACCCACTCTAATCATCTTTCACTCCCACCAATCTACAAAACTTTCCTTGTTAAGTTGACCAATGACCTCCAGGTTGCTCCACCCAGAAATAAAGCCTAGTTCTCACTGATCCGCCTGTCAGCAGCAGTTGAGACAGTTGATCACTCTCTCCTTGAAACATTTTCTTCATTTTACTTTCAAGACACCACTTTGCCTAATTATCCTCCTACTTCCTGAGCCATTCCTTCTCAGACTCCTTTGCTAGTTCCCCTCATTTCCCTGACCTCTTAAGATTGGACTTCTCTATCTACACTCATTCTTTTTTCAACTTTAACCGAAAGGTATGTTTTTATTGTTAATTTATATATTTGATTTTTCAAAGTAAATGTAATATATATTCATTATATACAATTAAAAATTCAAAAAAGAAAAAGATTAATTGAGGCATTGTTACTTATAAACTAAAAACCCAGAGGCAACCATTGTTAACAAATGTATTTTTCAGATTATTAGGTTCTCTATTTAGGAGTTGTGAAATGCCATTAAAATGTATTTACGTCACCTTGGGGACTTCCCTGGCGGTCCAGTGGTTAAGACTCCGCGCTTCCACTGCAGGGGAACTAAGATCCCACATGCCTCGCAGCCAAAAAAAAAAAAAAGAAAACAAACGTATTTACATCACCTGAAACTAACAGAACATTGTAAATCAACTATATTTCAATTAAAAAAAATTTTAATAGTATTTACATATCACTTGGATGTATTTTCCTCCATATTGTAGTGTGTGTGTGTTTTGATACACAATTTTTGTTTAATTTTTACACATATTTTAAAAATTGTGGTAAAATGTACATAACAGGGCTTCCCTGGCGGCGCAGTGGTTGAGAGTCCGTCTGCGATGCAGGGGACGTGGGTTCGTGCCCCGGTCCGGGAAGATCCCACATGCCGCGGAGCAGCTGGGCCCGTGAGCCATGGCCGCTGAGCCTGCGCGTCCGGAGCCTGTGCTCCGCAACGGGAGAGGCCACAACAGTGAGAGGCCCGCGTACCGCAAAAAAAATAAATAAATAAAATGTACATAACAAAGTTTACCATTTTAATCATTTTAAAATGTACAAATCAGTACCATTAAGTACATTCACATTGTTGTGCAACCTAAAATATATATTTTTAAATCTCTTTAAAATTTTTCATAATTCAATTACTATGCAATTCACCCATTTGAAGTGTACAAAGGTTTTAGTTTATTCACGGAGTTGTGCAATCAGCACCACAAAAAGTTTCGAACATTTTCATCACTCTGAAAGAAACCTCATACCCTTTAGCAGTCACACCTTCTTCCCTCCAGCACCTGGCAACCACTACAGATTCTGTCTCTGGACAAATTCCATATAAACAGAGTCACATAATATGTGGCTTTTTGTGCCTGGCTTCTGTCACTAAGCATAACGTTTTGTTTTGTTTTTTAATATTTATTTATTTGGCTGTGTTGGGTCTTAGTTGCAGCATGCGGGATCTTTGCTGCGGCACGCGGGATCCTCATTGCAGCTCACAGTCTTCTCTAGTTGCGGTGCGTGGGGTTCTCTCTAGTTGTGGTGCATGGGTTCGCTGCCCCATGGCATGTGGGATCCTAGTTCCCCAACCAGGGATCGAACCTATGTCCCCTGCATTGGAAGGCAGATTCTTAACCACTCCAACAGGGAAGTCCCAGAACAATGTTTTCAAGGTTCATCCATGTTGTAAAATTTATCAGTATTTCATTCCTTTTTATGACCAAATAATATTCCATTGTATGGATATGCCACATTTCATTTATCCATTCATCAGTTGATGGAAATGTGGGTTGTTTCCAGTTTGGGGCTATAAAGTTGCTATGAACATTTGTGTACAAGTTTTTCTATGGACATACATTTTGATTTCTCTTTCATTTCTGGGTGTATACCTAAACTGGAATTGCTAGGTCATATGACAATTCTGTGTTTTCAGAAAATGCCAAACTATTTTCCAAAGTGGCTGCACCATGTTGTTTCTACCGACAGTGCATGAGGGCCCTGTTTTCTCCACATCTTCACCAACACTCCTTATTATTTGTCTTCTTGAGTATAGCCATCACAGTGAGTGTAAAGTTGTAGTTCATTGCAGTTTTGTTTTTTGGCTGAGTTGCTGCGGTTGGGCTTTTCTCTTTTTTTTTACTGTAAAAGTTTTGAAATTGGGAGATATGAGTCCTCAAATTTTGTTCTTCTTTTTCAAGATTCTTTATGCTGTTCTGGGAACCTTGAATTTTCACATAAATTTTAGCATCAGCTCTTCAATTTCTGCAAAAAAAAAGCCAGCTGAGATTTTGATAGAGATTGCATTGAATCTGTAGATCAACTTGAGGAATATTGTCATTTTAAAAATGTAAGTCTTCCAGCCCAGGAACCTGGGATGTCTTCTTTAATTTCTTTCAATAATATTTGTACTTTTTAGTGTACAAGTCTTATACTTATTTTGCTAAATTTATTCCTGATCATTTTATTCTTTTTGGTGCTATTGTAAATAAAATTTTTTTCTTTTAAAGATTTTTATTAGAATATAGTTGATTTATAATGTGTGTTAGTTTCAGGTGATTAAAATTGTTTTCTTAATTTAATTTCTGGTTGTTCACTGCTAGTGTATGGAAATACAATTGATTTTCATGTATTGATCTTGGGCTCTGCCACACTATTGAACTTATTAGTTCTAATAGATTTGGGGGAATTTCTTAGGAATTTCTATATACAAGATTATGTCATCTGCAAATATAGTTTTACTTCTTTTCTAATATGGATATCTTTTCTTTCTTTTTCATTTCTAATTTCTGTACATTGGCTAGACCTTCCCATAGAATGTTGAATAGAAGCAGTAAAGCAGAAATCTTTGTCTTGTTCCTGATCTTAGGGGAAAGCATCCAGTCTTTCACTATTAAGTATGTTAGCTGTGGGGTTTTTATTAAAATAAATAGGCCAAGATCTTTCTTTTTTAAAAAAATTTTTATTAAATTTTATTTATTTATTTGGCTGCATTGGGTCTTCATTGCTTTGCACAGGCTTTCTCTAGTTGCGGCAAGTGGGGGCTACTCTTCGTTACGGTGCGTGGGCTTCTCACTGCAGTGGCTTCTCTTGTCACGGAGCATAGGCTCTAGGTGCGCAGGCTCAGTAGTTGTGGCTTGCAGGCTCTAGAGCACAGGCTCAGTAGTTGTGGTGCACAGGCTTAGTTGCTCCATGACATGTGGGATCTTTCCAGACCAGGGATCAAACCCGTGTCCCCTGCATTGGCAGGCGGATTCTTAACCACTGCACCACCAGGGAAGTCCTAGTTGTGGGTTTTTAATAGATATCTTTTGTCAAGTTGAGGAAGTTCCCTTCTATTCCTAGATTACTAAATATTTTCATCATGAAAGGATGTTGGATTTTGTCAAATGCTTTTTCTATATCTATTGAGATGGTCATGTAGTTCTTTATTCTATTAATATGCTGTGTTGCATTAAGTGGTTTTGTATGTTAAACCAACCTTACATTCCCATTCAGTCATGACATATAATCCTTTTTATATGTTGCTGCATTTGGTTTGATAGTATTTTGTTGAGGGCCCTTGAATCATGTTCATAAAAGATATTGGTCTGTAGTTTTCTTTTCTTGTGATGTTAATATCTGGTTTGGGTATCAGGATAATACAGGTCTCATAGAGTGAGCTGAGAAGTGTTCCCTTCTCTTCTATCTTTTGTAAGAGTTTGTTAAGGACTGATGTTAGTTTTTCATTAAATGTTTGGTAGAGGGACTTCCCTGGTGGCGCCATGGTTAAGAATCCGCCTGCCAATGCAGGGGACACGGGTTCAATCCCTGCTCCAGGAAGATCCCACATGCCGCGGAGCAACGAAGCCCATGTGCCACAACTACTGAGCCTGCACTCTAGAGCCCGCGAGCCACAACTACGGAGTCTGCGTGCCACAACTACTGAAGCCCACGTGCCTAGATCCCATGCTCCGCAACAAGAGAAGCCACCGCAATGAGAAGCCTGCGAGCACAGTGAAGAGTAGCCCCCACTCGCCGCAACTAGAGAAAGCCTGCGCTCAGCAACGAAGACCCAATGCAGCCTAAACAAACAAACAAACAAACAAATAAATAAAAACTTTAAAAATGTTTGGTAGAATTCACTAGTGAAGCCATCTTGGCACTCAGCTTTCCTTTGGGGATTTTTTTTTTTATTACTAATTCAGTCCCTTTACTTGTTATAAGTCTGCTCAGATTTTCTGTTTCTTCTTGAGTCAGTTATAATAGTTTGTGTCTAAGAATTTGTCCATGTCATCTAAGTTATCTAATGTGTTGGCATATAATTGTTCACAGTATTCCCTTATAATCCATTTTATTTCTGTAAGGTCAGTGCTGACATTTCCTTTTTCACCCCTGATTTTAGCAATTTATCTTCTGTTTTTCTTGGTTAGCCTACCTGAAGGTTTGTTAATCTTTCCAAAGAATCAATCTTTAGTTTTGTTGATATTTTTATCTATTCTCTATTTCCTTTATTTCCACACTATCTTTATTATTTCCTTTCTTCTGCTTGCTCTGGATTTAGTTTTCCCTTCTTTTTCTAGTTTCTTAAGGTGGAAGATTGGGTTATTGATTTGAGATCTTCCTTATTTTTTAATATAGGTGCTTACAGCTATAAATTTACCTCTAAGCACAGCTTTAGCTGCATCCTATAAAGTTTGGTACATTGTGTTTTCATTTTCATTCATCTCAAAGTAGTTTCTAATTTCCATTGTGGTTTCTTCTTTGACCCACTGGTTTTCTAGGAGTTTATTTTCTAATTTCCACATATTTGTGAATTTCTTCTTTTGCATCATATAGATATTTCTAGTATGTCATCTGAATTCTCTTGTCTCTTTTACAGTATTTTTTAAGGTTATTTTCTTAATGGTTGTCCTGGAGATTACAATTAACATCTTAGCTTAAAATAATGTAGTTCAGATTAATACTGACCTAATTTCAATAACATACAAAAACTTTACTCCAGTATAGCCTAATTCCCTCCCCCTCCTTTGTACTATTATTATCATACAAATTTCCCTTTAGATATTATAAACCCCATTAACACAACTTTATAATTATTGCTTTATGTAATTGTCTTTTAAATCAGGTAAAAGAGGAAAAGAGTTACAAACAAAAATACATTTATGGGAGTTCCCTGGTGGTGCAGTGGTTAAGAATCTGCCTGCTAATGCAGAGGACATGGGTTGGAGCCCTAGTCCGGGAAGATCCCACATGCCATGGAGCAACTAAGCCCATGCGCCACAACTACTGAGCCTGCGCTCTAGAGCCCGCAAGCCACAACTACTGAGCCCACGTGCCACAACTACTGAGCCTGCAAGCCACAACCACTGAGCCCACGTGCCACAACACTGAAGCCCACGCGCCTAGAGCCCGTGCTCTACAACAAGAGAAGCCACCGCAATGAGAAGCCCGCACACCACAACAAAGAGTAGCCCCCGCTCTCCGCAGCTAGAGAAAGCCCACACGCAGCAACAAAGACCCAACGCAGCCGTAAATAAATAAATATAATTAATTAATTAATTTAAAAAATACTTTTACATTTACTTGTGTATTTACTTTTGCTAATGCTCTTTATTTCTTCATGTGGATTTGAATTACTGTCTAGTTTCCTATCATTTCAACCTGAAGGACTCCCTTTAGTATTTCTTGTAGGCAATTCTGCTAGTAGTGAATTTTCTCAGTCTTTATCTGGGAATGTCTTAATTTTTTCTATGGTTTTTGTGTGTGTGTGTGTGTGTGTGTGGTACGCGGGCCTCTCACTGTTGTGGCCTCTCTCATTGCAGAGCACAGTCTGCGAACGTGCAGGCTCAGCGGCCATGGCTCACGGGCCCAGCCACTTTGCAGCATGTGGGATCTTCCCAGACCGGGGCACGAACCCGTGTCCCCTGCATCGGCAGGCGGACTCTCAACCACTGCGTCACCAGGAAAGCCCCCCTTCTATGCTTTCTGAAGGATATTTTTGCTATATATAGAATTCCTGGCTAACAGGGTTTGTTTCTTTGTTTGTTTTGGCCATGCCACGCAGCTTGTGAGGTCTTAGTTCCCCGACCAGGGACTGAATCTACACCTTGGCAGTGAAAGCACAGAATCCTAACCACTGGATCTCTCAGCACTTTGAATATGTCATCCCACTACCTTCTGGCCTCCATACTTTATGGTAAGAAATCAGCTGTTAATCTTATTGAGGATTCCTTTGTCCATGATCAGTCATTTTTCTCTTGCTGCTTTGAAGTTTCTCTCTTTGTCTTTGTCTTTTTACAGTTTGGCTCTGACGTGTCTAGGTGTGATAATTGCTAACTACTTACTGATGACTTCCAAATACATATTTCAAGCCCAGACTTCTCCTGGACCCCAGACTCATATATTCAAATGCCTACTTTTTGTCCTCACTTGAATGTGTAACAGTCACCTCAAACTTAATATGGTAAAATTGAAATCCTAATCCCACTTTCCCAAAAATATCCTGCTCTAAACATAGTCAAACCTTATCTCAGTTAATGCCAACTCCATTATTCCAGCTTTTTAAGGTAGAAACCTTGGAGTCATTCTTAATTGCTCTCATTCTCTCATTCTCATCATCCATTAATAGCAATTGTTGTCTCTACTTTTAAAATAAAACCAGAATCCTATGATTTCTTACCACTTCCACTGGTCCAAGCCACATCATCTCTCATCTAGATTATTACAATAACCTCCAACTGGGGTCCCTGCCTATCCTGGTCAGTACTGTTTTCTCAGAATTACCCTTTTAAAACAGAAGTCAGACTATGTCACTCCTCTACTCAAAACCCTCTAATGAGTCACCATTTCATTCAGAGTAAAAGTCAAAATTCTTACAAAGCTAACATTTACAAGACCTCCTCTCCCACCACCAGTATCTCTCTCATTACATCTCCAGTGATACTCCTTCTTGCTCCCTCCTCTCTATTCAAACTGGTCTATTTCTACTCCTAGAATGTGTTAATCATTCTTCTGCCACAGCACTTGCTGTTCTTTCTGCCTGGAATATGTTTCCCCCAGATATCCTCATACCTTATTGCCCCTCTTTCAAGACTTTTTCAAATATTACCTTCTCAGTGAAACTTTCTATTGTAGACAAATTGTTTTTCTTTGTGGTAACTTTTAATATCTTCTCTTTGTAGAGTGGTCTGTAGTTTGACTAAAATGGGAAATGGGATTTTTCTTTTTTTATAGCTATCCTACTTGGGATTGGTTGAGATTTCTAAACTATAGGACTCATGTTTTTTATCAGTCTGTAAACGTCTCAACCATTATATTTCAATATTTATTATTTCCCATTCTCTCTGTTCTCTCCTTCTAATATTCTAATTAGGTGGATGTTAGCTCTCATTTTGCCCTCCATGGCCCTTAACCTCCTTTTCATATTTTTGATCTTTTATTTCTTTGTGCTTCAATAGGAATAATTTTCTCAGACCTGTTTCCAGTTTGCTGACTTTTCCTTCAGCTCTCATTAATCTTTTGTTTAACCTATCCATTAAGTTTTTTCTTAACTTCAAGTACTATATTTTTCATTTTTTGTTTAATTCATTTCTTTTTTATTATTTATTTACTTATTTTTGCTTTTTACTGAAGTATAGTTGATTTACAGTGTTGTGTTAGTTTCAGGTGTACAATGCTATACAGTAGTAGGTCTTTGTTGGTTACCTATTTTATATATATTGTAGTGTGTATATGTTAATCCCAAACTCCTAATTTATCCCTCTCGCCCCCCATTTATTTCTTTTTCAAATCTGCAAGTTCTTTTTTATACCATCTTGATTTTTTCTTATGTCCCTAATCATTGTAAACATACTTAGTTTTAAATAATAACAAATGCTCTGTGACACTATGTGCCAAGCACTGTTCTAGGTACTTTATAAATATTAATTCATTTAATCCTCATAACAACCCTGTATAAGGAAGTGGAGGCACAGAGAACTTAGTCAACTTGCCCAAGATCACCTGGATAGTAAGTAGAATGCCTTGACTAGAATGCCTGGCAGTCTGGGTTTAAAGTCCACATTCTTAATCACTACACTTTACTGCCTCTTTTATAGTTGAGTTGTAATCTGAATATTGTGTTATCTGAAATTCTTGCTGTTTGTTATGTTTGCTGATCCTCGCTCATTGTGGATTGTTTCTTTATGGAGATTATGTTTCAGTTATTGTGAGAATCCTGCATGGGTCCAGAGGAGTTTGACATTGTTTCATCCCAGGGACATCCCCTGTCTAGAACAGCTTTCAATATCAGTTCCTTAGCCTGGACATTCCTGGACCCAGGGTATAGATTTGAATCCAAATCCCAACATATAGTCCTGTCACTATAAATTCTCAGGAAAGTTTTTGTTTGTTTGTTTGTTTGTTTTTCTTTTCCCACTGAGAGCCAGGAATAGGCACACAAGCTTCATTGTTACCTCCCTGTGGATGGTAGTGAACATTTGAAGTCCACCCTTCAAAGGGTGTAGCCTTTTGAGGATCTTAGGTTTATCCGCAAATTTCAATTTTAACTCCTTATTTTATACAGACCCCAAATCCTTCTGTCCCCATGGGCGATTAAAAGCCAAGCCACTTAATTGCTGCGGCTGATACCCCTTTCCCTATCCCACTATATTCCCAGTCATGGCAGTTTCAGTTTAATATTACATGTTTACTGCTCTAATTTTATGTTCTCTCTTTCTTTTGGGTCCTTAGGGACTCTCGTTACTTTCTTGTGAGCTCAGCTATGCATTTAAAAGCTAGGATTTATCACCATGAATCATCTATGCCAAAAGCTCCCCCCACCCAAAAAAACCCTCCCTTTATACTTGTTACTATTGTTGTTACAGAATATATCATCACCACCTGGGTCATTTGGCAGAGGAGATATTATTTTCAGACTGTGGGAAGTTGGTAATTTGGATATAATATAGAATATATTTTATTTTAGCTGACAAAAACAAGGCTATGCGTTTTAAAATATGTGTGCTATATTTATGTAGCATTTTTAGGTGTTGTGGCAGGAGGATTTTCAGAATACTTAGTCTGGCCATATTGCCAGAAATGGAATATAGCAGTCATATTTCTGCTGTCCCATGGCCATGACTGATTGGTCTAAAATTGGCCACACCAACTCTCCTGGGTTTCTACATCTCATTCACTCTGCCTGGAATATCTTCATCCATTCTCACTCTCTCCCTTGATATATCTAGCTAACATATGTTTATCCTCAAATCTCAGCCCAGAATTTTTTTTTCCAAAAAGTTCTTCCTTGGTTCTCTCCACCTCCCTTCTCTATACTTTGCAGGAAGTTTTCTTGTAGTGCTCCTTAAGATACTAGTTCTTAGTATTTATTTGCCTATTTATTTTCTTGTTAACTGAGTTTCCTTAGTGTGGAAACTGGTTCTATTCATCTGTGTTCCCCCAGCACCAAGTACACTGCTTGGAGCTGTCAAGTGATCAAAAATGTTTGTTGAACTGAATTCCTAAAGGAAGAGTGAAAAGCAAGAGGAAAAGCAAGACGATCTGAGATAAGACTCTGGGTGGAAGAGGTAGATTTGAGGAGTCAGAAATGCCTTTGGAAAGAGGGACCTGCTGGTATTATTATCCACAAGTTTGCCCTTTGCCACCTTCATCAAAAGCTTTTTTGCCATACAAATGAACTTATTTACAAAGCATAAAGAGACCCACAGATAGAAAACAAACTTATGGTTACCAAAGGGTAAAGTAGGGAGGAGGGATAACTAGGAGTTTGGGATTAACATATACACACCAAAATAGATAACCAACAAGGACCTACTGTATAGCACAGGGAACTATACCCAATATTTTGTAATAATCTATAGGAGAAAAGAATCTGAAAAAGAATATATATATAACCAAATCACTGTGCTGTACACCTGAAACTAACACGACATTATAAGTCAACTATAATTCAATAAGAAAATATATCTCTAATAAATCATTTTGTAACCATAAGAAAAAAGCTTTTTTGCCTACTCAGGAATCCTCTCAGAGTTCCCACAGAAGTTTTTGGGCCTCCTCCAAGCCAGCTAGTACAACCCCCAAGATGTCAGGTCTGGGTTTGAGGTTTCCCAACCTCCTTCCACTTCCTACAGCCTCTCCTGGTTTACCAGTACTTTTTACTTCAATAATTAAAGGAGCACCTCTACATGTACTATCTCATTTACTCATAACAATTCTGTTGAAAAAGGGGTATCTCCTTTTTATAGATGATGACAGAGCACTAGAGAGGTTAAGAGCCTTGCCCCAAATCACACAGCAGTAAGTGGCATTGCCAGGATTTGAATCCTGCTTATTTAACTCCAAAATTCATGTCCTAAACATGGCACTGAAATACCTGATTCCCAGCAGGTCACAGGATAAACTTGACAATGTTGAAGTTAAGCTATGAGTAGAGCTATGTGACAAATCTGGAAGTGAAAAAAAAAATTAAAACATGTAGACAAAGTTAGGGATTTCCACACGAAAATATAACTTGTCCTAGAGTAGTAACAGACAGGGACTATTCACCAAACACCAACCTAGGCCTGGCATTTATTTTACCTCACATTTCTATAAGGTAAGTAGTATTAACCCTGTTTTACAGGTTCCCCAGTTTTAGGGAGACTCAAGAGCTGATGGTTAAGCACTTTGGACCCAGACCGACCTGGGTCCACATACTGACTTCTTACCAAATATTCCAAACTGGAAAAAAGATGCTCTGTAACATGGGGGTAATCTGTAAAATAGGGATAATAATATCCACTTAAAAGGCTGTTGTTGGGCTTCCCTGGTGGCGCAGTGGTTGAGAGTCTGCCTGCCGATGCAGGGGACACGGGTTCGTGCCCCTGTCCGGGAAAATCCCACATGCCGCGGAGCGGCTGGGTCCGTGAGCCATGGCTGCTGAGCCTGAGTGTCCGGAGCCCATGCTCCACAACGGGAGAAGCCACAACAGTGACAGGCCCGCGTACCGCAAAAAAAAAAAAGGCTGTTGTCAAGCTTAAATCATATAACAGGTGAATCCACCTAATCCAATGCTTGCCGTATGGTAAATGGTACCTTATTACACTAAAGCCAAAAGAGATGTGGTAATCTGCTCGGAGACAGACATACCTAGTTATATGATAGAGCCATGATAGGAACTCAAGTCTGTGTGATTTCAAAACTCCACATTCTTTCCATTGTACCATTCTTGCAGGATACCTTAAATCTCAATCTTAAAGTATTTTTTCTAAGAGTCCAAAGTTCAGACTTTCCAGATTAGCATAATTGTTAATATATTGCTATTATAAATCTTATACAGGGACTTCCCTGGCGGCGCAGTGGTTAAGAAACCGCCTGCCAATGCAGGGGACACGGGTTCGAGCCATGGTCCGGGAAGATCCTACATGCCACAGAGCAACTAAGCCCATGCACCACAACTACTGAGCCTGCGCTCTAGAGCCTGTGAGCCACAACTACTGAATCCCGCACGCCTAGAGCCCATGCTCCGCAACAAGCCAAGCCACCACAATAAGAAGCCAAGAGAAAGCCTGCCTGCCCAGCAACGAAGACCCAACACAACCAAAAAAAAAAAAACTAACACATACTCATAAAAATATAAATCAACTTTATTATACCATACTGGATTAACTATTGTTTTATTTTTTTAATCTTTTTTCCATTTTTTTCACAATGCTATACAGCTCTGCTTTTAAATCTTCAAAATTTGTCTTACATCATGAAAATGTTCTCAGTATAAAACATAAAACCAGAAACATGGTTTTACAGGCCTTGCCTCAATTTCTGATGCTGCCTCCTGTTCCTGGCAGCTGCCCACAGGGAGGGTTCACAGGTAGGGACCAAAGTAGGGCTAAGCACGAGCCACCTTAATGCAACCTTGGATCTGAGAGCCCAGAGGATGGCTGGGGAGAGGGGGGTAGTAAGGGTGGGGTCAGGGATTGAGACTTGGTCTTGTTGAACCCACCGTGCTCACCTCGGAGAAGCACTGAGCAAGAACCCAGGCTACATCAAAACTGCACAAGATCTGGGCAGCAGAGAACATCTCCAAGACAATCGCCACGTCACAGAATCGTATCTATCTCACTGCTGACAGCCTTGTGCTGAACCTACAACATGAAGTGTAGGTCACTTCCCTACACCCAGGGAAGTGACAACCTCATCAAGGGTAAGAAATGAGCCTGGTGACCCAGAACTCGGCCCCCAGAGAAGAAGTGGATCTGTTTCTCCCCTGGTTTTTCAGGAGCCAGTTCGGGGTCCAGCACACGCCCACCCTGCCCCCAGCAACATGTGATGGTCCCCTCAGCATCTGTCCTCCCAACACTTCTTGGAATAATGAGAACTGACCCATTTTCAGGGGAATGACTTTCCTCCCTATGTTGGCCAGGGGTGTTGGGGCTGTGTGATTTCTCAGTGATTTCCTAGTGTTGGTTGCTCCTCTCTTGAGGTTGGGAAGCCACAACCACCATCCCAGGAATTCTTAATAAATTTTTATTACTTAAGCTGAAAAAAAAAAGGGGGGAGGAAGGAAGGAAATTTACAGTGTCTGCTTATTTCATCAAGTGAAAACATCACAATTTATTTAACGTTTACCATTTACTTGTTTCCAATTTCAACAAATTCTGCAATGTACATCCTTTGAAGGGAATCTTTGCATTTCTGATTTTTTTCTTCAAGACCGATTTCTATGAGTGATATTCCTGGGTCAAAGAGGATAGAGAGTTTAAAGGCTCTCAATTCCTCGAGAATTTCTGAGTCAAAGAGGATGGACCATTCAAAACCTTTCAACAAACATTACCAAATCACTTTCAAGAAAAGTTCTAATTCATACTTCTCACCAGCAGTACAGAAATGCCTGGCTCACATTAGTAAAAAGAACTCTGCTTTTTGATTTAGTGAGAAAAGTTGCGTTTAAACTTCTATTTCTTTTTATAGTTTAAGATTCTTCCCTTCAATTTATATTTCTTCTGCCTGTTTCCCATCCTTTGCTTGTTTATCAGGGTGTTACGCGTTTTGTCCTTGGAATGTTGTTTTTAACAATACAAAAATACTTTAAAAAAACAAGCAAACAAACTACTGGTTGCTAGCTCATGACTGCTCAACACTGGCAGAAGCCCACAAAGTTGCGCTCACCCACTAGAGAACTTACATGGAGGCAGGTAGCCTTTACGCCTCTCGGCGGAAGCAAGACTCCCACAAAACACTAGGGCGGGAGTTGCTGCAAAGGCATTGGCTCTCCCAGCCTGGGGAGAAACGTCTCGCGGGATCTCAGCCGCCCTTAGGGCCTCTGACCCGACTACAAATCCCAACATGCAACGCGCCTCAGGGCCCGAGCGCTCGAATGAAGGCTAAGGTCCAAGGTCATGTGTCTGTCTGTGTAAGGCGGCCGGTCATCTCTCCCACGCCTTTTTCTGCTGCTTTCCACCTTGGCCGCCATTTTGTGCGGGAGGTTATAGAACCTCTGAGTCAAGCCGACTCTGTGATCGAGCCCTTCAGGGATCGGCCAATCGGAAGCCAGATCTCGGAGGAAAACCCCGCCTTTACCCGCACGGAGGCGGGAACTGCCACGAAGCTCCTGTGGAGAGAGAGGAAGAAGCTGCGGAAGACCAATAAGAAAGGAGGACTCGAGGATGTTAACCAATGAGGGCGCGGGGGGATTGCGGCCAATGAGAGTGGGGGGACCCACGGACACGTGGGCCGGGGAGCTGAACACTGAGTCCTAGAGCTAAAGCCCGGAGGTGAGTCAGTCACCTTGAGCCGGGCGAGCGCTGTGTTCCGAGCAGGGGCAGCGGGGCAGTGGGAGTGCAGGTGACCTGGGGCCGAAAGCCAACTATCGGCAGGGATGTGGCTGGGTTGTGTGGTGGGGCATTTGCCCCTAGGGCCGGGAAAGGCAATGGCCGTCTGTAACCTTAACAATTAATGTTAGTTACCAACGGTAATGAGCAACTTACTGTCCCGGCTGAGGCGGGCAGTGGACTGCTGTGTGAAATGGGCAGGACCCTGAACGGCACCTGCCTAATTTCTGCCTCCCCAGTCTTCCCGGCAGATCATCCTCTTTGGGTATCATTTCCCGGCTGGGGCTCGGGCCTCCTTCCTTTACTTCCGATCTCCGTGACCTTCCTTTGCAGACCTGTCGCGCTGGAAGTGGTGGAGAGGGAATTTGCGCTGTCCCTCTGACCTCTAATGGTCTCCTCAGCTGGGGCATGGTTCGAGGAAGACCGTGGTCCAGGGAGGACGGGCGGGGTGAAGGGGACGACCGAAGGTCGCGACTGTAAGCAAACAACCAGGCTGTCAGTGGATTTTTTTTTTTTTTTTTCCTCTGCAGACCGAAAAAATGCAGACCACCAGGGCACTACTCATTCCTCCTGCTCTGGTAAGCTGCGGCTCCCGGGTGCTCTGTAGCGCCAGGTGTGGGAACCATCAGTGTTTAATGAATGAACTGCGAGGAGCTTGGCATTCTGATGATGTTGCCCCTTTAGCGAAGCAGTAGGATGGATGCAGTTAACCCCTGATTATTTAAGCCTGTAAACCAAGCTATCTTGGCTTTGCAATGTGGTCAGAGTCTGGATCTGACCTTTACCCCCAGTCTGACTTGGCCATAGTTAACCCATTGAAACAGTGATTTTCAACATTGGCTGTACATTGGAATCATCTGGGGAGCTTTTAAAACTCCTGATGCCCAGGCTGCACCCTATGGGAGTGGAATCCATGCATCTGTATTTTTTTTATAACTCCCCAGGTGATTCTAATGTTCGACCAAGTTTCACAACTGCTAGGTTATATTTCTTGAAATAGTTCAAGAAAGCCTTGTTACAGGAGTCTCTGCTTAGGTGACTGTTTCAGGAGCCTCACCAGGCTTACTGGCTCACTCCATTCAGGGTGTATAACAGTGACTACAGTTTTAGCAAAATAAGATTTTCCCCTTCTGATTCCTTTGGTGGTCTGGGTACAAACCCTTCCTGTACTTGGTTTGATGTTAGTGTGGGTTTTTGGTTTTGTTTTTTTCCATTCTGGGATATTGATTAAGGGCTGTGCTCATAGAAGTGAACTTTGTTACCCAGTTTTAAATGGAAGGGTTGCCACTGCTGACTACACCAGGGTCTCAGAACAGCTGTCTCTGGTGTGGGCATATCTGGTAGCAACAGTAACACGTTAATTGACCTTGAAATACCTTGGACTTGTTTTATTTATAATATTTGTAGTCATTTTTGACTGAAGCTCAGCAGTTAGGGGGATTTTTTGTTTTGTTTTGATTTCTTGCCTGATTTAGAGAAATGTGTCTTTCTGATTTTATAGATCCACTCTTGTACCAGGGGTCTGAGCAGGCCTGTGTGTGCCTCCTTCCTGAGTAGGCCAGAGATCCCATCTGAACAGGTAAAGGAGATTGGGCCTTCTTAAGAATTTCCCCAGACTAAGTTCCTTTAAGTTTGTTCAGTTGCCTTTAGGCCAAAGTGGGAGGAGAGTCTGTGGTGCTTTAATAGTTCTAAGTACCTCAAGGTGAGCATTGTAGGTGAGAAACTTGCAAAAGTGAAATTGGGTTTATCATGAACCCCACGAAATTTCCCTAGTCCTGTCTGGAAACGGACCCTAAGACTAATTCCAAGCATGCTCTGCAGTCTGAGCGTTCTGTACTTGCTAAGAGCTTGCCAACAATTTCCGAGCTCAGGTGGGTGGGGTGAGGGGTGGAGTCAGCCACCTGTCCTTGAGCCTCACTATCTCCCTTCTTCCTCTCTTTCCTGCTCTACTTCCCTCTCTCTCCCCCTCCTTCTAGCCTTCCTACAGCAGTGTCCCACTCCAGGTGGCCAGGCGGGAGTTCCAGACCAGTGTTGTCTCCCGGGACATTGACACAGCGGCCAAGTTTATTGGCGCTGGTGCTGCCACAGTTGGTGTGGCTGGTTCAGGGGCCGGCATTGGAACAGTGTTTGGCAGTTTGATCATTGGCTATGCCAGGTAAGTTGTGGGGTGGCCTAGAGCGTCTTCTACTATAAATTCCATCTTATTTGGAGGAAGCCTCAGCAAGAGATCCTTCTAGCTTTGTGTTGATTTCATCTACCTCCTGTTTTCTCAGAATTTAAATATAAGTTTCCAATCTGGCTCACTTAAACTTACCATGTTGGTACTCTGCTTGCCTGTCCAATTCCCAGGATATATGCAAGCTAGGCCCTCTCCCAGTTTCAGCACTATCCATTCATCTAACCTACTTGAGTCCTCCACCACCACCCATGA
The DNA here is from genome assembly GCF_003031525.2 of Neophocaena asiaeorientalis asiaeorientalis. NCBI lineage: Eukaryota > Metazoa > Chordata > Mammalia > Artiodactyla > Phocoenidae > Neophocaena > Neophocaena asiaeorientalis. The sequence goes on from NW_020171981.1 coordinate 4,476,648, forward strand.
CCCATACCCTCACCCCTTCCTTTCCCTGTCTCTGTCCCCGGCAGGAACCCGTCTCTGAAGCAGCAGCTCTTCTCCTATGCCATTCTGGGCTTTGCCCTGTCTGAGGCTATGGGGCTCTTCTGTTTGATGGTCGCCTTCCTCATCCTCTTTGCCATGTGAGGCTCCATGAAGGTCACCTATCCACCCCTGCTGCTTCGACTCCAGGCCATGCCCGGTGCTAGAGTGTGCTAAGCTTTACCATTAAACACAATGTTTCTCTAAACTCGTATGCCTGCGCCTCTGTCCTTTGCCCTTGGGGAGGGCCTTCATAGAAAGGTGGGACAAGGAAATGGGATTGGGTCAGGAACCATTGGTGATTAGGAACTTCTCAGGGCTGAGAAGTAGCACTGCCATGACTATAATAACGTCTCCCACAGGAGGGAACACGGATTTGTCTAATGATAATTGGTGCTTTTTTCCCTTCAAATTTACTGTAATAATACGTAACATTTTTGAGGGGCTTAATTTGCACCAAGCTCTTTACCAAGTGTTTTGCATTTTTTATCTCAGCAACACTATGAATTGTAAGTGCAGTTATTATACCTGTTCTGCAAATGAGGGAACTGAGGCTTAGGGAAGCAAAATAACTTGTCCATCATCACAGAGCTGGAAAGTGGCAGAATTGGAGATTTCCTCCCCACCCCCACCCCCGCCTCGGGCCAGCCTAAACCTTTACCTGCTGTGCTGTGCCATCTATTTTCATTTTGGCCACACAATTAAGGTGGCACAGATAGGGAAACTTTGTCCCAAAGAAGTTGTATAGCACGTTAGAGTTGGAGGTGGGCCTCCATCTGCCTGCACTTAGCTCCACCTGTAAGTTTCATTTCCTTTCTTAGAGTGCCTAAATGTTCTTGAATAAAGCAGATGAGGGACATGGTCTGTGTTCTTGGAGAACTTACAATCTTAGCTTTGCTAGGAATGAAAAGGGTGTTTGGGGGGTGCGGGGTAGTGAACCAACAAATGAATTGCTTAGAGAGCTCCTCACGGTGTCATCCTGTGCTCTCAGTCTGTGCCCAGCAGGTGCCCCCCACTTGGCCTGACGTGGGACTGATAACCCAGGTAAGAGAAAGCTAAGCTGATACATCCACAGAATGAACTCAGGGGTGCTAGTAGGCATGGTCTGTCTCAAATATGGGACCCATTTTTTGAAAACCCAATACTTCAACTTATTGCAAAACTCTGAACTAGTGAAACCAAAATAAAATTCCTAATAATTGTTAACACCTTCCAGCTGAAGGGCAGCTAGTAGGGTGAAAACACCAAAAAATGTGAGTCAATAAGAATGGATTCAATTTAATGCAATTTAAAGACAGTTATGGGACTTCCCTGTTGGCGTAGTGGTTAAGAATCCGCCTGCCAATGCAAGGGACACCGGTGCAAGCCCTGGTCCGGGAAGATTCCACGTGCCGCGGAGCCGCTAAGCCCGTGCGCCACAACTACTGAGCCTGCGCTCTAGAGCCCACGAGCAACAACTACTGAGCCCGCATGCTGCAACTACTGAAGCCCGCGCACCTAGAGCCTGTGCTCCGCAACAAGAGAAGCCACCACAGTGGGGAGCCTATGCACTACAACAGAGTAACCCCCACTTGCCGCAACTAGAGAAAGCCCGTGTGCAGCAATGAAGACCCAATGCAGCCAAAAATAAATAAATAAGATAGTCGTGCAGTTATTTAGGTGTTATTTAGGTGTTAAGCATCCTCCCAGGAGTCTTGGGGAATGCTGAAAAATCAAGAGTGGAAGCAATACTGAATGCCATACATTATTGAATACGTGGGTACAGAAGCTATGTGCTATAGAAGAGGAAAAGCAAGGAGGCTAATGTTGATTGTAATAACATGAGCTAACATTTGAGCACTTGTATGTCAGGCATGGTGGTAAGCATTTTCAATGAATAACTTCAACCTCCCTATGAAATAAGTCATTCTATAAGTAAGGAAAATGAGGGAGATTCAGAGAGGTGAGGAATCCTGTGAAGGTCATACGGCTGGTTAGTAAAGCTGGGATTCAAACTCCAGAACCTGTGTTCTAATCACTGTGCTGACTCATCCAAGATTCAGTGACATGCTCAAGGTCGTACAGCAGGCCAATGGTTTCAATCCGAGACCACCTAACATTCAACAACCATGGTCTTCTTCCACAGGATCGCTCACCCTTGGCACATTCCTGGCCAGATAAATCATTGTCTGATAATGTTTAGCAACATCCCTAGTCTCTACCCACTAGATGCCAGTGGCAACCTCCCCTCCCCCAGTTGTGACAACCAATTGCCAAATGTAAGATTGACAAATGTCTCCTAGTTCTGGGGCAAAATCACTCCCGGTTGAGAACTGTTGGTCTACTGTAACCTGCTACTTGTCCTCTTAGTCTGTTCACCTTAAGTAACTCTCAAGATTGTCCACAGCAACCCAGTGATAGAACCTGAAGCAGAGCCCAGGAATCTTAGGGCCAAAGAGAAGGAATCAGACTGAGGTGGAAGTGGCAGCTGAGGTATCACCAAGGGAGCAATGGATTAACTGGTAATGCTGTTATGCAAATGGAATGCAGTAACCTTTTGGGATGTCGGGCTGGCATCCTTGCCAGGTCACTACCCTTTGGTGGTAATCAAGGAGCAGCCCCCAGGGAAGATGGTTACCTTTTCCTTCCTGTGAAGCTCCAGGAACTTATGTTTTTCCCAAGGGGCTGGTAAGAATTTCCCTTCATCATGGGTTCCAAAGAGCTTTGGAATTGCTGGGCTTTCAAATCCAAATCAGCGGGGTTGGGAATGTGGTTGGTGGGCCCACAGAACTCTAGAATCAAGAGAGAATGTGCGGGACTTCCCTGGTGGTCCAGTGGTTAAGACTTCGCACTCCCAATGCAGGGGGCCCAGGTTCCATCCCTGGTCAGGGAACTAGGACCCGCATGCTGCAACTACAAGATCCCAGGTGCCGCAACTAGGAGCAGCCAAATAAAGAAATACTAGGGAAAAAAAGAGAGAATGTGCTCCCACCTGCAAGCAGGCAATTAGTCCATTACCATTGAGATTCTTTATCTAAGCTCTATGGCCCATGGATGGGACCATTTTGCTTACCGCAAAATATTTGTGAGTGCATACAGAGGTGCACTGTTCTTGGGAGAAGGGTAACGACCAAAAAAACACTGAGTAACCACTGCCTTGAGAGTTCAGCAAGGTGGCAAAGACCATGAACTTGGGAGTTAGAGGGGAGTGCAAATCTCAGCCCTGCCATTTCCTAACTATGAAGTTAATTATCTCTCTTGAGTCTTGATTTCCCCATCTGTAAAATGGGGATGAGAACAATTCATAGTGATTGTGACAACAAAGTAAGATAATACAGGTAAATGTATGCAAATAATGATAATATATGTAATGTATACATGTACAGTATTTGTAATGTACATGTACAGTATTAATTATATGTAATATAAAGATGTATTGAGATATGTAATGAGATAACACATAACACGTGTATTATTAAAAATTTTAATAGAGCTATTACTTATAATCAGAAGCCTCCAACACCCAGTCCAAGTTCTGATTTTTCCTTTTAGCCCCCAATTTGTGACCTGGGTGGGAACTCTTCATCTATTCCTGGCACTGAGCCCAAGACAAAAGGCTAGGCCCTGGAGGGGAAGGACTGCTCCAGAGAGCAGTGGGACACAAGACCTTGGGGAAGAGGAGAAGGATCTTCACGATGTATCTATGTAGAAGGTTGAAGCACAGCAGTGACCGGGACATCAGGATACTTGCTGGTCTCTGTCCTGGGGGAGAGTGCTTGCCAGGTTGCCATGAGCAAGGTGCTACCAAACTTTGCTGCACTGAGAGATGGCTCAATGCAGTCCAGTGTGCTGGGGAGGAGAGAGAGGCTTGGATCCAGTTTCCTGTCGGAACACAGCTTGGTTGTGTCATCCATCCCTAGAGGCCGTGGGAGTGGCTTCAGAAGGCACAGTCTTGCTCTCTGGCCAAGCTGCCAGGGAAAAGCAGCCAGGTGTTGCCTTGAAAAAGTCAGTGAGCACTGGACTAAGCAATGCCAGTTCACAAAGTTCTGCCAGCCTCTCCCTGGTCCTTCCTCTTCCCAGTTTAGAGGCCTTCTGGAGTTCCCTTGGGAGTTGGTGAGCTGGTCCTTCAAGCAGCTGCAGCCCTTTAGACCTTGAGTTGAAGATTCTTTGTACAAGCTTGGCCAGCCCTTTGGAAAGAAAATAGGCATTTCTGAGGAAGAGGAGGTGAAATCTTAAAGATCCGTGGCCAGGGGAAGGGCACCTGGCTACCAAACACTTCCATTGTGTTTACCATTTCTGCAATACTCACTGAATGTCAGGTCCTGGAGATACAAGATAGGTGCTCCATGCTTACTGCCCTAGAGGACGTCATATGTAGTAGCTAGACAGATGAGTAACCAAACCACTAAAATAAAAAGCAGGGCTTCCCCGGTGGCACAGTGGTTAAGAATCCACCTACCAAGGCAGGGGACACAGGTTCGAGCCCTGGTCCGGGAAGATCCCACATGCCGCGAAGCAACTTAGCCCGTGAGCTACAACTACTGAGCCTGCGTGCCACAACTACTGAAGACCGCGCACCTAAAGCCCGTGCACCGCAACAAGAGAAGCCTCCGCAATGAGAAGCCCGCGCATCGCAACGAAGAGTAGCCCCCGCTCACCGCAACTAGAGAAAGCCGGCACACAGCAATGAAGACCCAACGCAGCCAAAAATAAATAAATATATTTTTTTTAAAAAAGCAGTACGTGCTATAATAAAGGTATGAATTACTTCAGAGGATGGAGTAATTAAAAATGACTAATAATATTAATAATATGCCTGGGGGTGTTAAGGCTTGGCAGAGAAAGTAATATTACAGCCAGGCTTGAAGGTAAGAATAATAAGAGTTATTAATTATTGGGACTTCCCTGGTGGCGCAGTGGTTAAAAATCCGCCTGCCAGTGCAGGGGACACAGGTTCGAGCCCTGGTCCGGGAAGATCCCACATGCCGCGGAGCAACTAAGCCCGTGCACCACAACTACTGAGCCCACACACCCAGAGCCCATGCTCCACAACCAGAGAAGCCACCCAATGCAGCCAAAAATAAATAAGTAAAATTTAAGATAATAATTATTATTATTATCGAACACTTACTTTGGCCAGGTGTCATGCACAGTCGTCATCACATTATCTCTTCTTTAGAGCTGCTATTTTTTAATCAATATTACTGATGAAGAATAGACGCTTAGAGACTTTAAATAACTAGGATTTTCCCTAATAAAGGGAAGGCGTGTTCCAGGTAGAGAAAATATGAGCACAGGCCCAGAGGAGAGAAGGCACACGGGCAAGTGAGGTGCCGATTATTTGGACAGTGCCTACCACTTTGCAAAACACTTCTAAAAATGCCACACGTAATCCTCAGAAAAACCCTGAGAGGTAGTAATTATCACCATTCTATGGATGCAGAAATAGGCTCAAAGAGGATATTTGCAGAGTGGTACACATCAAAGGTTGAACCTCTTTTTTCTGGTTCTGAGGTAAGTGGTTTTCTGTTCATTGTCCCATCTCTAATGGACCTTGTACCTGAAAACAATGGTCCAGTAATAAGTAAGGGACCCATTGAGGAGTCCTCTCACCCCATGGGCCCCCTATGGGCCTCTGCAGTCTGTAGCCATGGAGAAGCTATGAAGTAGTGTTTTTCTTTGCATGAGGTTACCCAATGACTTTTGACCATCTTACTAAGTAAATAATACCCAAGAAAAATTCTAGAATCCTTAAAAAATGAATGAAATATATAGTTTGAATAGGCAATAGATGTACAGCACAACATTTAAAAGGTACAAGTGTGTTTGTGTGTGTGTATATATATATATATATATATGCCCTTTGCCCCATCTTGTCTGCAATCAAGAGGCAACCGCTGTTACCAGTTTCTTGCATATCCTTTCAGAGATATTTAGGCTTCTTTATTATAGAGTGGTAAAACGCTATACCAATAAAACATGAAATCTGTATAAAATATTGTATCGATTCATTTTGCTTCATGTTAAGTACCTAAGCTGTGACAGGCCCCATGCTGGATTCATAGATAATACACGATCTAGAGTCTGAAGAACGGGGAGCAGGGGGGAGTATGGGGTGGAAGCAACAGGTACCAAAGGACTGTAATTAGTACAAGGTACAATGTGATAAGTGTGAGAGAGACTTCCAAGCTGTGACACTATCACATAGTGGTCAGAACGTTTTTTCTGGAGACAGATTTGGCTTGCTCTCACTGTGACCCATGTAAATGACTGAACCTCTGTAAGCCTCTCTTTTTCCAACTATCAGAACGGACTAATAATAGTACTTACTTCATAGGTTTGTTGAAAGGAATAAATAAGCCATACAAAGCACTTGGCACGGGACTTGCCTGGTGGTGTAGTGGTTAAGTGGTTAAGAATCCCCCTGCCAGGGACTTCCCTGGTGGCACAGTGGTTGGAAATCTGCCTGCCAGTGCAGGGGACATGGGTTCGAGCCCTGGTCTGGGAGGATTCCACATGCCGCGGATCAGCTAGGCCCTTGCACCACAACTACTGAAGCCCACGCGCTCTAGGGCCTGCGTGCTGCAACTCCTGAGCCCATGTGCTGCAACTGCTGAAGCCCGCACGTCTAGAGCCCATGCTCCACAACAAGAGAAGTCACTGTAATGAGAAGCCCGCGTACCGCAATAAAGAGTGGCCCCTGCTGGCCGCAACTAGAGAAAGCCTGTGCACAGCAACGAAGACCCAGCACAGCCAAAAATAATTTTAAAAATAAGATAAAATTTTAAAAATAATAATAAAAAAAGAATCCGCCTGCCAATGCAGGGGACACAGGTTCAAGCCCTGGTCCGGGAAGATCCACATGCCGCGGAGCAACTAAGCCCATGTGCCACAACTACTGAGCCTGCGCTGTAGAGCCTGCGAGCCACAACTACTGAGCCTGTGTACCACAACTACTGAAGGCCGTGCGGCTAGAGCCCGTACTCCGCAACAAGAGAAGCCACCACAATGAGAAGCCCGCGCACCGTAACGAAGAGCAGCCCCCGCCCGCCGCAACTGGAGAAAGCCCACGCACAGCAACGAAGACCCAACGGAGCCAAAAATTTAAAAAAAAAAAAAAATCCATTTGTGTTAAAAAAAAAAAAAAAGCGCTTGGGACCTGTTAGGCACTCAATAATTGTTAACTAAAAATCCAGTATTTTAGCTCTCAATAAATGCTGGCTATTATCACTCAACTCCACAGTCCCTGGCTGGAAAATTCATAAAGCTGTGAAAACAGGACTTCTTTTTTAAGAAACAAATTTGGCGGCAAAACGTAATCTAAAGTGAGGCTAGGGGCTTCACACCCGGCAACAAGAGAAGCCACCGCAATGAGAAGCCCGCGCACCGCAACGAAGAGTGGCCCCCGCTCGCTGCGACTAGACAAAGCCCACGAGCAGCGGCGAAGACCCAATGCAGCCAAAAATAAAAATAAATAGGTACAACATTAAAGAAATTTAAAAAGTTTAAAAATAAAGTTAGGCTATTCGTCTGATTTTGTATGAATATTCATAAGTGTACCCAAATTAATATGAATATTCATATGCTTTGCTACAGAAGTATCAGTATGTTTGGTTACTGAGTGCTGCCCCAGGTCTTGCTGGGAGTGTTAAATTATGATCCTGTACTTTTTTTTTTTTTTTTTTTTTTTTTTTTTTTTTGGCTGTGTACTTCTCTCTAGTTGTGGCGGCGCGTTTTCTCTCTCTAGCTGTGGCGTGTGGCCTCCAGAGCGCATGGGCCCTGTAGTTTGCGGCACGGGGGTTCTAGTTGAGGTGCACGAGTTCAGTAGTTGTGGCACGCAGGCTTAGTTGCCCTGTGGCATGTGGGATCTTAGTTCCCCGACCAGGGATCGAACCCATGTCCCCTGCATTGTAAGGCGGATTCTTTACCACTGGACCACCAGGGAAGTCCCGATCCTGTGTTCTGGATAGGGAAAAAAGGGAAAGCTTTTTTTTTGGACGGCTTGTTTTTGTTTTTTTGATGGCTTGTATTTTTTCAGCTTAATCTCAGTAAAGTCCTGAGGAATCCTCCCAGGATTTAAACTCACAGCCCCTTGATTCCTGCATATTCAAGGCCTTGTGGAAAGAAATGTTGAGATTGGAGTCAGGAGGCCTGATTTTCTTCTTTTTACCAAGCTTCTCTAGGTTTGTTTTATTATCCCTATGGCAACGCCTAGCAAAAGTGCCTGGCATTTAGCAAGCCCTTCATAAATATATATCGAATAAACTCTAAAACGAGGTAGTTTTTCACTCGTAGTTCCTGATTCCTTCCTTCCTTCCTCTTGGTCCTGTTGCAGGCAGGGGGCAATGGCAGCCTGCCCTCCGTGGGTGAGGGTGCAGGAAGGATAAATCACAGAGACTTTAGGACAGGAAGGGCCCTAAGCGGGTCAACTCTACTCAGCACCTCCCCACAAGGAAGCTGGATCCCCAGTCCTACCCCTTGGGCACGTCAGAGGGTCGCTTTCCTAGATGTGGTAAATGGTCCTCCTCTCCTCCCCTTTCAACGCTTGAAACTAAAATATTCCTTGGAATTGGGTCCTCAACTGCACCTAGGAGTCGGTACCCGCCTCAGAACTTCCTCCCGCAAAGCGCGGGACCCGCGCAGGCCCAGTACCCTCGCTTGGCCGGCGAGCTCCGACCCCCGCCCGCCCTGGAGGACTGTGGGTGGACGCTCTTGCAGAGCGCCTCTCGCTGGTCGGGGCGGGGGTGGGCGGAGCCAACACCGCCCAGGCCGGGGAAGCGGAGGGTGGGGACACTCTGGCCCAGCTCTCGGTGGTGCGGGGAGCGGGAGGGAGCAGCGGCCGCTCTGGTCGGCGGACGTGCTGCCGAGCAGTCCCGGAAGCGAAGGAGCGATGGCGGAGAGTCCGACTGAGGAGGCGGCGACAGCAGGCGCCGGGGCGGCGGGCCCCGGGGCGAGCGGCGTCGCCGGTGTTGTTGGCGTTAGCGGCGGCGGCGGGTTCGGGCCGCCTTTCCTGCCGGATGTGTGGGCGGCGGCGGCGGCAGCGGGCGGGGCCGGGGGGCCAGGGAGCGGCCTGGCTC